>NW_027507685.1:260615039-260927539 GCF_037356315.1 Lithobates pipiens | reverse complement strand
ATGGAAATATGGAAAGAAAGAAAGAAAGATGGAAAGAAAGAAAGAAAGAGGGAAAGAAAGAAAGAAAGATGGAAAGATGGAAAGAGAAAGAAAGAAAGAAAGAAAAAGAAAGAAAGAAAGAAAGAAAGATGGAAAGAGAAAGATGGAAAGATGGAAAGAGAAAGAAAGAAAGAAAGAAAGAAAGAAAGAAAGAAAGAAAGAAAGAAAGAAAGAAAGAAAGATGGAAAAAAAGATGGAAAGAAAGAAGGAAGGAAAGAAAGAGAAAGAAAGAAAGAAAGAAAGAGAAAGAAAGAAAGAAAGAAAGAAAGAAAGAAAGAAAGAAAGAAAGAAAGAAAGAAGGAAAGAAAGAAAGAAAGAAAGAAGGAAATAAAGAAAGAAAGAAAGATGAAAGAAAGATGGAAAGATGGAAATAAGGGGGAAGGCTAATGGAGGCCCTAAGAGATAGAAGAGACTGGCATCTATTTAAAAAGAAAAGGTAAAAAAAACCACTCAAAATATCAGTTTTGGGTGGAGTAACCCTTCATTGGCCAGCCAAGTGAAAACTTGATAATTGGAATCGCCATCACCATAAGTGGAGATCAGTAGAGGTGTGCCGGGTGGCATACATCGGTATAGATGGCATCAATCTGGTCTCAATGTAGATAAGTAGAACAGTGTTATATACGCATTATAAGTAATGGTGGATGGCGCCATTTCTCAGACTCTGAATATTTACAAATAACTGTCTTGGTTGACCCTCAGCAGTTTGTAAGTCATTAGAGATATATATAGAGCAAAGAAATCCCCCACCACAACGTATGTTGCAATGAAGAGCGTTGCTCAGACTCCACATTGCCACCATTAATCAAAGACTACGTAGGTAGAAGACTCTCCTCTACTTCTGGATCTGGTTGTGCTTCTAATAAAGTTAAGAAAAGGCAGAGACGGTAGGGACGGAGACACGCATCGCGCTCCTCTACAGCACGTCAAGCAAAGGAGGTTTACAATAACTGTGAATATCTTTTATAACTCAATTCTGCATCAAACCATCCCCAGAGGGCACGCGGAGTCCAATAACTTTAATCTTCTCGGTTAATAATTGTGTATGTAAAAACCAATCTAATTTGGGGAGCGGGAATTGTTCCTCCCAGGATGCGTTATTCTTCCCGGGAAGGAATATATTACGCCTCTAAAAAAAGTAGCAGTAAAGAGCGGGACCATAGAAAGTAATTCATTATTTTCCTAAATCTTTCATTATTCCATCGGGAGGTGAGCCTGAAATAGCTCACAGGAAGCGTTCTTAATTAGCTTTCTTTCCGTATCAAATATAATATAGTCTTAACATTAAAATGTCACTCATGGGAGAGTCCAGTTTGTAGAGATGATTAATGGGCTTCGGCTTTCCATGTTGACATTCTCGTTGGCGAGGAGGGAAGTCTACGTGAGGAAATGTTACAATTACTGTTTGATAATTTGATGCACAATGAAAATTATCTGCAGTAAAATATTTGTTCGTTTAGCATTCCCGAGCGTTCTGCTGGTGTTGGCCGAGAACAATTTGCTTCCCTAGATCTTCGCTTTAAGATGTTCGTAATTTAGTCCTCGTAAATGAAGCCAGATACCGAGCTGGTTTACCGGGACAATCAATTCGGTAAATGTTCAAGTCATTTGTCTGGTGATCTGTGGAAGTGCCCCGAAATTTAACCTTTCCTAAAATCAGTCCTAAAAATAGAACCTATCCTAAAATCAGTCCTAATAATAATCCCTTTCCTAAAATCAGTCCTAAAAATAGAACCTTTCCTAAAATCAGTCCTAAAAATAGAACTTATCCTAAAATCAGTCCTAAAAATAGAACCTTTCCTAAAATCAGTCCTAAAAATAGAACCTATCCTAAAATCAGTCCTAAATATAGAACCTATCCTAAAATCAGTCCTAAATATAGAACCTATCTTAAAATCAGTCCTAAATATAGAACCTATCCTAAAATCAGTCCTAAAAATAGAACCTATCCTAAAATCAGTCCTAATAATAATCCCTTTCCTAAAATCAGTCCCAAAAATAGAACCTATCCTAAAATCAGTCCTAATAATAATCCCTTTCCTAAAATCAGTCCCAAAAATAGAACCTATCCTAAAATCAGTCCTAATAATAATCCCTTTCCTAAAATCAGTCCTAAAAATAGAACCTTTCCTAAAATCAGTCCTAAAAATAGAACTTATCCTAAAATCAGTCCTAAAAATAGAACTTATCCTAAAATCAGTCCTAAATATAGAACCTATCCTAAAATCAGTCCTAAAAATAGAACCTATCCTAAAATCAGTCCTAATAATAATCCCTTTCCTAAAATCAGTCCTAAAAATAGAACCTATCCTAAAATCAGTCCTAATAATAATCCCTTTCCTAAAATCAGTCCTAAAAATAGAACCTATCCTAAAATCAGTCCTAAAAATAGAACCTATCCTAAAATCAGTCCTAATAATAATCCCTTTCCTAAAATCAGTCCTAAAAATAGAACCTATCCTAAAATCAGTCCTAATAATAATCCCTTTCCTAAAATCAGTCCTAAAAATAGAACCTATCCTAAAATCAGTCCTAATAATAATCCCTTTCCTAAAATCAGTCCTAAAAATAGAACCTTTCCTAAAATCAGTCCTAAAAATAGAACCTTTCCTAAAATCAGTCCTAAAAATAGAACTTATCCTAAAATCAGTCCTAATAATAAACCCTTTCCTAAAATCAGTCCTAAAAATAGAACCTTTCCTAAAATCAGTCCTAAAAATATTTCCTAAAATCAGTCCTAAAAATAGAACCTATCCTAAAATCAGTCCTAAAAATAGAACCTTTCCTAAAATCAGTCCTAAAAATAGAACCTTTCCTAAAATCAGTCCTAAAAATAGAATCTATCCTAAAATCAGTCCTAAAAATAGAACTTATCCTAAAATCAGTCCTAAAAATAGAACCTTTCCTAAAATCAGTCCTAAAAATAGAACCTTTCCTAAAATCAGTCCTAAAAATATTTCCTAAAATCAGTCCTAAAAATAGAACCTATCCTAAAATCAGTCCTAAAAATAGAACCTTTCCTAAAATCAGTCCTAAAAATAGAACCTTTCCTAAAATCAGTCCTAAAAATAGAACCTATCATAAAATCAGTCCTAAAAATAGAACTTATCCTAAAATCAGTCCTAAAAATAGAACCTTTCCTAAAATCAGTCCTAAAAATAGAACCTTCTCGTAAAACCACTCCTAACTGGTTGGTGTTTAGTTTGTGAGAACGCGATATTCTATACCCCGGGGTCTCCAAACTTTTCAGTTTAGGGTCACGTTGCATATTGTACAAATATTTGTGGGCCCAAAAAAAAATAGTTTTACAAATGAGCTAATAAAATATAAAGGAATAAATGAACACACTCCAAGAAAGAAGTTCATATCAGAAGTACCTCATTCACCTTAGAATATCTTTTTTCACATTGGAGTCCACCTTTGACATCAGAAGCCCCCTTTACATCACAGTCCCCTCTTCACATCAGAATCCCCCCATCACATCACAGTTCCCCCCTTCACATCACAGTTCCCCCTTCACATCACAGTCCCCTCTTCACATCACAGTCCCCTCCTTATATCAGGGGCCCCCTTCACATCACAGTCCCCTCTTCACACCTCAGCCCCCCCTTCGCATCACAGTCCCCTCTTCACATCACAGTCCCCCCTTCACATCACAGTCCCCTCTTCACATCACAGACCCCTCTTCACATCGCAGACCCCTCTTCACATCGTAGACCCCTCTTCACATCGCAGTCACCTCCTTACATCAGGGGCCCCCTTCACATCACAGTCCCCTCTTCACATCACAGTCCTCCCTTCACATCACAGTCCCCTCTTCACTTCACAGTCCCCCCATCACATCACTTTCCCCCCTTCACATCACAGTTTCCCCCTTCACATCACAGTCCCCTCTTCACATCACAGTCCCCCCCTTCAAATCACAGTCCCCTCTTCACATCACAGTCCCCCCTTCACATCACAGCCCCCCGCCCCCCTTCACATCACAGTCCCCTCCTTCACATCACAGTCCCCCCTTCACATCACAGTCCCCCCTTCATATGAAAGACCCCATTCACATTACAGTTCCCCCTTCAGAGCTCTGCATCCCGATCTCACCCAGTTGTGGGACCATAGCAAATACATTTTCTCCCTACCAATTAGGAAGTAGGTGTGAGACCTGTTTCCCAAGTGGAAAAAATGTCAGGCGATCCTATTGGATGCCTGACGTGGAGCCAGGGAGGAAGCCGCTGTAGCCAGAGAGGAAGTCCGCCATCTTGGAGCCGCTGCCTGGACCCCGCACCTGCTAGCTTGGAGCCGCTGCCCAGATCCCACACCCGCTAGCTGGGAGCCGCTTCCGGGACCCCGCACCGGCTAGCCTGGAGCCACTGCCAGGACCCCGCTGTGCTGGATGACACCCCCCATCTATCTGGGTTTATTTATCCAGGACCAACCATTAAATGTGCGTGCACGGGGGGGGGGGGGTTGTTTGCTGCCCCCCTTAAAAACAAACACCAGCCGCCACTGCCAGTGACACTAATACAGTGATCAGTGCTAAAGAAATATGCACTGTCACTGTACTAATGACACTGGCTGGTAAGGAGTTAACATTAGTGGCGATCAAAGGGTTACATTTATGCCTAGCTTGTGTTTTCTTACAGTGGGGGAGGTGCTTTTACTAGGGGAGGGGGGCATGGATTGGTGTTTCTGCTTTGCAGGACCACAGGATCCATGCCTTCTCTACTGACAGAATGGCGATCTGCCTGGTTTACATAGGTAGATTGTGGTTCTGCTTGTGTAAGGAATGATCAGCGGGTGCCAGTGGACATCGAGTCCACGGTACTCACTTATCTGCTCCCACTGTGCATAATCACAGCAGGAGCGAGCCGACAGCGGCGGCAGGAGACCCTACGCATAGTGGCTGCCCGGTAGCAGCAAAGCTGCAATAGGTCGGTCTTAAAGTGGTTAAGAAACAAGTACAAAACTGAACAATGTTTTCCATCGTGCACATCTCTGGTGGTGGTGGTGGTGGGGGAGGGGTTGCTATGAGTTTCTGTGTTTTTGCATATTATCTTTCCACTTTTCGCTGTCTGGTTGAATGAGCCAGTATGCCTCAAATTTGTTATTATAACTCATTGGTTGAATGTTATTTTCTCGCCGTACTCCAGAAGAATCATCGGGGATTACCTTGAGATACGCCGAGGCCTGGCATTAATGGGAGCGTGGCGATGATCTGCGCATTATGCTTATTTTGCTGTAGACAGACCATGCATCATAGCAAAATGCTGTTATTGATGGATTTCAACTTAAACTAACACAAGCAAAGCAATCAATCTGGGCCGCAATGTGGCAAGTTGTAAAATTTATGAGCAAAATCCATGGAAGTATGTCACGACCATGGAAAAAAATAAAATGAAATAGTGATACGAGACTGATATTTATGGATCGGGATCCGGTGACAGGGCAGGATGTGAGTAGTACACAGGTTATTGGGTGAACGTGCTGTTTACTGCCGGGGAGGGGAAGAAGTGAAAAAGATGCTGACGGCATGACCCAACCAAGTAATGTGAGAAGTATAACATAAAATAATGTCAAGATAATACTTGTTATTCATCTTTCACCGATTGAACCAGCCTTTGTCATCTTTCTTAATCTGGAGAGATCCTCACAATACACATTAGGGCCACAATTTAGTGAATACCCTGTATAAGTTTGTTGCACATCTCATTTCAAAACCATGGTCTTTGATATGTAGTTGTCCCCCATCATATGTATCTATACAAGCCTCCATGATTCTGTGAAAGCTTTCCACAGGAATGTGGAGTGTGTCTCAAGGAGTTTCAGCTCCATCAGCCAAAAGAACGTTTGTGAGATCAAGTACAGATTTTGGGAGAGAAGCCATGGCTAACAATTCCAGATCATCCCAAAGGTGTTAAGTAGGGTTGAGTTCTGGTAGTGTTCTTGGATGAGAAGATCTGGCTCACAACCAGTTTTCCAGATTATCCCGTATGGGTTGAGGTCTTGTAATGATCTTGGATGAGAAGACCTGGATCACAACTAGAGATGAGCCGAACACTCCCCAGTTCGGTTTGCAGCAGAACATGCAAACAGGCAAAAAATTTGTGCGAACATCTGAACACCATTAAAGTCTATGCAACGCAATCCTGTAAAAGTTTTCCACAGGAATTTGGAGTGTGTCTCAAGGAGTTTGAGCTCCATTAGGCAAAAAAACATTTATGAGATCAAGTACAGATTTTAGAAGAGAAGCCATGGCTAACAATTTCAGATCATCCCAAAGGTGTTAAGTAGGGTTGAGGTCTGGTAGTGTTCTTGGATGAGAAGATCTGGCTCACAACCGGTCTTCCAGATTATCCCATATGTGTTCAGTAGGGTTGAGGTCTTGTAATGATCTTGGATGAGAAGATCTAGCTCACAACTAGGGATGAGCCGAACACCCCCCGGTTCGGTTCGCACCAGAACTTGCGAACGACCCCCGCGTTCGGCACGAACGTTAGAACCCCATTGAAGTCTATGGGACTCGAACGTTCGAATTGGAAAGTGCTAATTTTAACGGCTAATATGCAAGATAGTGTGCTAAAAAGGGTTTGGCGATCTGCCTCCTGCCTCAGGGGACATGGGTCACTGCAAAAAAAAGTTTTAAAAACTACCGTTTTGGCGGGAGCACTGATTTTAATGACGATTAAAGTGAAAAAAAAAAAGTGAAATATTCCTTTAAATATGGTGCCTGGGGGGTGTCTATAGTATGCCTGTGAAGTGCCACGTGTTTCCCGTGTTTAGAACAGTCCCTGCACAAAATGACATTAAACGGAAATAACACCATTTAAAACTGCTTGCGGTTTTAATGTTATATCTGGTTCCTGTAATATGGTTGAAAATCATTCAGAAAAATGGCATGGGTAGCCCTCCCTGCCCATTACCAGCCTATTTGGGTCTTGTACGCATATTAAGGGGAACCCCGTACCCATATTAAAAAAAGGAAATGCGTGTGGCCCCCAGGCCCTATATACTCAGAACAGCAGTATACAGGCGGTGCAAACAAGACAGGGACTGTGTAGGTTTGTTGTGTTAAGTTGAATCTGTTTGTCATTTTCAAGCGGTACATTTTTAAAGTGTAGCTCCAGTCAAAAAAAATATCTTTAAGCTTTTTGGAAAACATAGGGAAGGGTTATCACCCCTGTATAATTTGTTTTGTCGTCCATCTTTTTTCATCTCACTTGCTGTTGTCTCCTTCCGTTTGCAAGTAGGAGATGTTTGTAAATTGGATGTTTGAAAGTAGGGGCCTGCCCTATATGCTCTGCAGAAATGGCGGAACAAGGTGTTGGTTTTGCAACAACATTGTAAGCCCTCAAAGTGACTCTTGGTGGCCGCTGGAGCGCCCTGCTGTGAACGATTATATCAAGAATTGTAATTACATGCCATTGTTGAACAGTGGTAGAAAAATTGACCTTTGGTGGTTGTGGTGCTGGTGCCACAACACTATAAGTCCTCACAGTTACTCTGGGTGGGCACAGGAAGGGGCCCTCCTGTGAAATATTATATCAAGAATTGTAATTACATGTCCCTGTTAAACAGGGGCAGAAAAATTGGGCCTTAGGCACTGGTGCCATCACACTGCAACCTCTGCCATACACTCTAGTTTTATTGCAGGAATTAGCCCTGCTGCAAAGCATTGCATCAAAAATTGTACTTAAACGCCCCTGTTAAACAGGGGCAGAAAAATTGGGCCTTAGGCACTGGTGCCATCACACTGCAACCTCTGCCATACACTCTAGTTTTATTGCAGGAATTAGCCCTGCTGCAAAGCATTGCATCAAAAATTGTACTTAAACGCCCCTGTTAAACAGGGGCAGAAAAATTGGGCCTTAGGCACTGGTGCCATCACACTGCAACCTCTGCCATACACTCTAGTTTTTTTGCAGGAATTAGCCCTGCTGCAAAGCATTGCATCAAAAATTGTACTTAAACACCCCTGTTAAACAGGGGCAGAAAAATTGGGCTGCTGGAATCACCCAGAACCAAAAATGTTCTTCCAACATATCAGCGGAGGAGGAAGAGGATAGACAATCAACATAACAGGACAGTCACTCAGCATCAGCATAGGCAGTCTTGAAGGGATGTGGTATTTCAAAAAAAATTATTCGGTTACATCAGCTTCAGGTGCTTGGTAGCTGTGGGTGATCCAAGACTGATTCATCTTGATGAAGGTCAGTCGATCAACTGATTCGGTGGACAGGCGCACCCTGTGATCGGTAACGAAGCCACCAGCAGCACTGAAGGTGCGTTCCGAAAGAACGCTGGATGCAGGACAGGCCAGGAGCTCAATTGCATACTGTGCAAGCTCTGGCCAGTGATCCATCCTCAAGACCCAGTAAGCCAGAGGATTTTCAGTGGGAAAGGTGTCCAAGTCTGACCTTGCCCCTAGGTATTCCTGCACCATGTAAATTAGACGCTGGCGATGGGTGCTGGAACCAATCATACCTTGGGGCTGCGGACTAAAAAATTGTCTGAACGCATCAGTCAGACGGCCACCTTCTCCACCGCTCCTTCTGACTGATGCCTCAGCAACACGTTGTCCAGGACCAGGAGTTTGTGACCTCCCAGTCTCTGGGAACGCGTTGCACAGAGCTTTCTGCAAGGCCTCCCGGAGATGTCTCATCCTCTGCTCCCTCTGCGATGGCAAGATAAGGTCGGCAACCTTACCCTTGTACCGTGGATCAAGGAGAGTGGCCAGCCAGTAATGGTCCCTCTCCTTGATCCGAAGAATACGAGGATCCTTCCGCAGGCTTTGCAGGATCAGGGAGGCCATGCAGCGTAGGTTAGCTGAGGCATTCGGTCCGGAGTCCTCTGGGTCACTAAGGACAACATGATCCGCAGCTACCTCCTCCCAGCCACGTACAAGTCCACGTGTTTCTTGGGACTGTAAATCATCCCTATAAGACTGCTGCTGCTGATGCTGAGTGCCAGCCTCCACCTCCATGCTGACACAATCATCCTCCTCCTCCTCTTCCTCCTCCTCACCCTCTTCCTGTGTGATGGGTGGCACAGCAGGAACACTGTCTGGATAAAGGGGGCCTTGAGAGGCAAGGAAGTCCTCCTCTTCCTGCCTCTGTTCTGCCTCAAGTGCCCTGTCCATTATTCCACGCAGCGTATGCTCCAAGAGGTGGACAAGAGGTATAGTGTCACTGATGCATGCACTGTCACTGCTCACCATCCTTGTGGCCTCCTCAAACGGTGACAGGACAGTGCATGCATCCCTGATCATGCCCCACTGGCGTGGTGAGAAAAAACCAAGCTCTCCTGACCCTGTCCTGGTGCCGTAGTCGCACAGGTACTCATTGATGGCCCTCTGCTGCGTGTGCAGCCGCTGCAGCATGGCCAATGTTGAGTTCCATCTGGTGGGCATGTCACATATAAGGCGGTTCTTGGGCAGGTTCAACTCCTTTTGGAGCTCAGCCAGCCGAGCACAGGCATTAAATGATCGGCGAAAATGCACACAGACTCTCCTGGCCTGTTTCAGGACATCCTGTAAGCCGGGGTACCTGCCCAAGAACCGCTGCACCACCAGGTTAAGGACGTGAGCTACACAGGGCACATGGGTCAGTTGTCCCTGTCGGAGGGCGGAGAGGAGGTTGGTGCCATTGTCGCAAACCACCATTCCTGGCTTAAGCTGGCGTGGCGTCAACCACCTCTCGGCCTGCCCCTGCAGAGCTGACAAAACATCCGCCCCAGTGTGGCTCCTGTCCCCCAAACAAACCAGCGCAAGCACGGCATGGCATCGTTTTGCCTGCGTACTTGCGTAGCCCCTGCAACGCCTACGGAGCACCGCTGGTTCTGAGGACAGAGCACTGGAAGAGGCCGTGGAGGAAGAAGAAGAGGAGGGGGTGGAGGAGAGAGGTGTGTCACAACCAATAGTAGCATTTTGGAGGCGTGGTGGCGGAACAACCTCCAATACTACTGCACCTTGTCCTGCATCCTTCCCAGCAGCCAGAAGAGTGACCCAATGGGCCGTGAAAGACAGGTAACGTCCCTGTCCATGCCTGCTGGACCATGAGTCAGCGGTAATATGCACCTTACCGCTGACCGCCCTGTCCAGCGAGGCAAGGACATTGCCTTCCACATGCCGGTAGAGAGCCGGAATTGCCTTCCGTGAGAAAAAGTGGCGTTTGGGGACCTGCCACTGAGGAACCGCACATTGTACAAACTCACGGAAGGGGGCCGAATCTACCAACTGAAAAGGCAGCAGTTGAAGTGCTAGCAATTTAGCCAAGCTAGCATTCAACCGCTGGGCATGTGGATGGCTGGGAGTAAATTTCTTCCGCCGGTCCAGCAGCTGGGGCAGGGACATTTGTCTGCTATAATCGGACGTGGATGTACCACTAGCAGAGTTCCCGGAAGCACTTGGCTGTGACACACCTAATTCTACACCTTCATTCCTCTCAGAGCAGGTTTCAGAGAGGACTGAAGGTCTAGTGGGGTTGGAGATGCCAGCTGATGAGGAGCAAGGAGAGGTCCGCTTTGTTCTTTGGTGTGGGTCTTTGAGGTATGCTTGCCAACGAGCTGCATGGCAGGTCAACATATGTCTGGTCAAGCATGTGGTGCCCAAGCGGCTGATGTTTTGGCCACGTGAGATACGCTTGAGACATATGTTGCAAATAGCAGCGGTGCGATCTGATGCACTCGTCTCAAAAAAGGCCCACACCAAAGAACTTTTAGAATAACGCGCAGAGGAAGCGCTCTGCGCAGAGGAAGCGCTCTGCGCAGGCGGAGCTCTGCGGTGTGATTCAGTCGGTGTGCTGCCCCTAAGCTGGCCCCCGGAGGGCATCCTGCCTCGTTGGACATGTGCCTCCTCCTCCTCCTCCTCCTCCTCCTCCCTCCTTCCAGGCACCCACGTGGAGTCAGTGCCCTCATCATCCCCTCCCTCTTCATCGCTGTAGCAAACCTGGCAGTATGCTGCAGCTTGTGGAACATTACTGCCAGATTGCTGTCCTTCTTGAGCATCCCCTCTCTCTGTGCTCACGCTACTGCCTTCCTCTAGCTGAGTGTCATCATCAGAGCCCACCAAACACTGGGCATCCTCCTGGAGCATGTACCCAACACTGTGCTCAAAGAGTTCAGGAGACTCCTCAGGAGGACGTGGTGGGTCTAGGGAAGGAGTCACTGATGATGACATTGAGAGGAGGGACGACGATGTGTTGGCAGCTGCTTTTCTACTACCCTGAGACTGGGTGAGAGAGGATGAGGAGGATGAAGAGGGCTTGGTCATCCACTCTACCAAGTCGTTGGCATGTTGCGGTTCAACATGTCCAGCTGCAGAAAAGAAGGACAAGCATGTCCCATGGCCACGTGCTGATGACAATGCACCGCGTCCCCGACCAGCACTGTTGTCTCTAGACACAGAGCCTGCTTGCCCTCTTTTATCGGCTCGCGCCTGTCTGCCTCTCCTTGCTGGCCTTCCAGACATGGTAATGGCCTGAAGGGAGTTGGGTAAAACAGTAGTTGGGTAGTTTATATTGTGCTGGAGGCACACAACACCCACTAACTCCTGCAGATGCCTTTTTTATAGAACAGCAGAGTTAAAGGGGTATATACAGATGTATACTGTGCTGTGCTGGAAGCACACACAACTTCCAATAACTCCAGCAGATGCCAATCGGGCCCAAATACAGAACAGCTATGTAGGTGGATAATAGCGGTATGTACTGGGTACAGAGCAGGCACACAGCACACACTATCTCCTGAGTGACACTGCTGACTGCAAGCTCTATTGTTAAAGATGGACCACTAGCTATATAGGTGAGGTGAATATCACGGTGTATACTGCGGTCAGGGCACGCAGACAATAACAAGAAAACAGCAGAGTTAAAGGGGTATATACAGCTGTATACTGTGCTGTGCTGGAGGCACACACAACTTCCAATAACTCCAGCAGATGTCAATCGGGCCCAAATAGAGAACAGCTATGTAGGTGGATAATAGCGGTATGTACTGGGTACAGAGCAGGCACACAGCACACACTATCTCCTGAGTGACACTGCTGACTGCAAGCTCTATTGTTAAAGATGGACCACTAGCTATATAGGTGAGGTGAATATCACGGTGTATACTGCGGTCAGGGCACGCAGACAATAACAAGAAAACAGCAGAGTTAAAGGGGCATATACAGCTGTATACTGTGCTGTGCTGGAGGCACACACAACTTCCAATAACTCCAGCAAATGACAATCGGGCTCAAATAGAGAACAGCTATGTAGGTGTATATAGTGGTATGTACTGGGTACAGAGCACGCAGACAGCACGCACTAACACTACTGACTGCAAGCTCTATTATTAAAGCTAGATCACTAGCTATATAGGTGAGGTGAATATAGTGGTGTATACTGCGGTCAGGGCACAGACAGTAACCACTACACAAGAGCAAAATAGTAAATCAGCCAAAAACGATTGGTGTGTAACTGTGTTGAAGGTACACAGAACACCCACTGCTTCAGATGCTAACAAACACTACACGAGGCCGCCTGAAAGGCAGCTTTATATAGTGTGGGGCGTGCACTACACTGTCTGAGCTATGATTGGCCACAGGCAGGATGCCTGTGACCAACCATTGCTCTTCCCGCTACTGGCGCTGCGATTGGCCAAGCATGCGGGGTCACAGTGCATGCTTGGCCAATCGTGAGACAGCAATGCATTGCGCCATCGCAGTGCATTGTGGGCCACACGAATTTTGCCGCGAACGGCCCAAACGTTCGGAATTCGGCGAACACACGAACGACCGATGTTCGAGTCGAACATGTGTTCGACTCGAACACGAAGCTCATCCCTACTCACAACCAGTTTTCCAGATTATCCCATATGTGTTCAGTAGGGTTGAGGCCTTGTAATGATCTTAGGTGAGAAGACCTGGATCACAACTAGGGATGAGCCTAACACCTCCCCGGTTCGGTTCGCAGCAGAACATGCAAACAGGCAAAAAATTTGTGCGAACATCTGAACACCATTAAAGTCTATGCAACCCGATCGTGTGAAAGTTTTCCACAGGAATTTGGAGTGTGTCTCAAGGAGTTTGAGCTCCATTAGGCAAAAAAACATTTATGAGATCAAGTACAGATTTTAGAAGAGAAGCCATGGCTAACAATTCCAGATCATCCCAAAGGTGTTAAGTAGGGTTGAGGTCTGGTAGTGTTCTTGGATGAGAAGACCTGGATCACAACTAGAGATGAGCCGAACACTCCCCAGTTCGGTTTGCAGCAGAACATGCAAACAGGCAAAAAATTTGTGCGAACATGCGAACACTGTTAAAGTCTATGGAACGCGATCGTGTTAAAGCTTTCCACAGGAATGTGGAGTGTGTCTCAAGGAGCTTGAGCTCCATCAGCCAAGAGAACGTTTGTGAGATCAAGTACAGAATTTAGAAGAGAAGCCATGGGTAACAATTTCAGATCATCCCAAAGGTGTTAAGTAGGGTTGAGGTCTGGTAGTGTTCTTGGATGAGAAGATCTGGCTCACAACCGGTCTTCCAGATTATCCCATATGTGTTCAGTAGGGTTGAGGCATTGTAATGATCTTAGGTGAGAAGACCTGGATCACAACTAGGGATGAGCCGAACACCTCCCCGGTTCGGTTTGCAGCAGAACATGCAAACAGGCAAGAAATTTATGCAAACATCTGAACACCATTAAAGTCTATGGAACGCAATCGTGTGAAAGTTTTCCACAGGAATTTGGAGTGTGTCTCAAGGAGCTTGAGCTCCATCAGCCAAAAGAACGTTTGTGAGATCAAGTACAGATTTTAGAAGAGAAGCCATGGCTAACAATTTCAGATCATCCCAAAGGTGTTAAGTAGGGTTAAGGTCTGGTAGTGTTCTTGGATGAGAAGATCTGGCTCAAGCCTTGTACACACAGTCGGAGAATCCATCGGAATGGCTCACAACCAGTCTTCCAGATTATCCTACATGTGTTTAGTAGGGCTGAGGTCTTGTAATGATCTTGGATGAGAAGATCTAGCTCACAACCAGTTTTCCAGATTATCCCATATGTGTTCAGTAGGGCTGAGGTCTTGTAATGATCTTAGGTGAGAAGACCTGGATCACAACTAGGGATGAACCAAACACCTCCCCGATTCAGTTCGCAGCAGAACATGCAAACAGGCAAAAAATTTGTGCGAACATCTGAACACCATTAAAGTCTATGCAACGCAATCCTGTAAAAGTTTTCCACAGGAATTTGGAGTGTGTCTCAAGGAGTTTGAGCTCCATTAGGCAAAAAAACATTTATGAGATCAAGTACAGATTTTAGAAGAGAAGCCATGGCTAACAATTTCAGATCATCCCAAAGGTGTTAAGTAGGGTTGAGGTCTGGTAGTGTTCTTGGTTCTGAGAAGATCTGGCTCACAACCGGTTTTCCAGATTATCCCGTATGGGTTGAGGTCTTGTAATGATCTTGGATGAGAAGACCTGGATCACAACTAGAGATGAGCCGAACACTCCCCAGTTCAGTTTGCAGCAGAACATGCAAACAGGCAAAAAATTTGTGCAAACATCTGAACACCATTAAAGTCTATGCAACACGATCGTGTGAAAGTTTTCCACAGGAATTTGGAGCGTGTCTCAAGGAGTTTGAGCTCCATTAGGCAAAAGAACATTGATGAGATCAAGTACAGATTTTAGAAGAGAAGCCATGGCTAACAATTCCAGATCATCCCAAAGGTGTTAAGTAGGGTTGAGGTCTGGTATTGTTCTTGGATGAGAAGATCTGGCTCACAACCGGTTTTCCAGATTATCCCGTATGGGTTGAGGTCTTGTAATGATCTTGGATGAGAAGACCTGGATCACAACTAGAGATGAGCCGAACACTTCCCAGTTCGGTTTGCAGCAGAACATGCAAACAGGCAAAAAAATTGTGCAAACATGCGAACACCGTTAAAGTCTATGCAACGCGATTGTGGGAAAGTTCTCCACAGGAATTTGGAGCGTGTCTCAAGGAGTTTGAGCTCTATTAGGCAAAATAACATTTATGAGATCAAGTACAGATTTTAGAAGAGAAGCCATGGCTAACAATTCCAGATCATCCCAAAGGTGTTAAGTAGGGTTGAGGTCTGGTAGTGTTCTTGTATGAGAAGATCTGGCTCACAACCGGTCTTCCAGATTATCCCATATGTGTTCAGTAGGGTTGAGGTCTTGTAATGATCTTGTAATGAGAAGATCTGGCTCACAACCAGTTTTCCAGATTATCCCATATGTGTTCAGTAGGGTTGAGGTCTTGTAATGATCTTAGGTGAGAAGACCTGGATCACAACTAGGGATGAGCTGAAGACCTCCCCGGTTCGGTTCACAGCAGAACATGCAAACAGGCAAAAAATTTGTGCGAACATCTGAACACCATTAAAGTCTATGGAACGCGATCGCCTGAAAGCTTTCCACAGGAATGTGGAGTGTGTCTCAAGGAGCTTGAGCTCCATCAGCCAAAAGAACGTTTGTGAGATCAAGTACAGATTTTAGAAGTGAAGCCATGGCTAACAATTCCAGATCATCCCAAAGTAGGATTGAGTCCTTGTAATGATCTTAGATGAGAAAACCTGGATCGCAACTACGAATGAACCGGACATCCCCCCCAGTTTTGTTCGCAGTAGAATATGCAAACAGGCAAATAATTAGTGCGAACATAAAAAAAGTCTTGCTCATCTTAGGCCTATATGTAAACTTGTACATATTTTTGGTAAACAAAATCACAATAAGGGTATATTGATTGGTTTGCGCAAAAGTTATAGCATCTGCAAAATAGGGGATATATTTATGGCATTATTATTATTATTATTGTTATAGTTTTTTACTAGTAATGGTGGTGATCTGCAATATTTATTGGGACTGCGACAGATCAGACACTTTTGACACTTTTTTGGGACCATTGACATTTATACAGCGATTAGTGCTATAAAAATGCATTGATTACTGTATGAATGACACTGGTAGGGAACAGTAGGGGGCGATCAAGGGGTTAAGTGTGTGTCCTAGGGGATGATTCTAACTGTGGGGCGATGGGACTGCCTGGGCGAGGAGACCGATTATTGTTCATTGTCTCCTCTCCCCTGACAGCATGGAGATCTGTCTGTTTACATTGACAGATCTCCGTTCTGTCTCTCTATGGAGCAATCGTGGGTGCCCAGCCGTGGGCGTGCCCGCTCACCTCCAGAGGCGCTTGCGTGCCCCTTCTAGTGGTTTGAAAGCGAGCTGATGTATAGCTATGACGGCTTGCCCAGGGGAGTCAACCTGCCGCAGTATAACTGCAGAAGCAGGTTGGGAAGTGGTTAAATATCACTCCTGCGGGGTCTCCTTAGTCTGCCTGTAAAGTAGCCCATCTTTCCCATGTATATAGCGGTACCACAGCAAAATTACATTTCTAAAGGAAAAAAAAGGCATTTAAAACTGTTGGCGGCTGTAATGTATTGTCGTATCCCAGCAATATAGATAAGAATCATTGAAAAAAAATGCGTGCCCCACCCCCAGTCCATTAAAAGGCCCTTTGGGTCTAGTATGAATAATAAAGCAAATCCCGGACCAAAAATACCAAAAAATTGCATGGATGTCCCCCTCAAAATCCATGCTAGGCTCTTCAGGTCTGGTATGGATATTAGGGGAACCCCACACCAAAATTTATAAAAAATGGTGTGGGGGTCCCCCAAGCCCCCAGTCACTATATACTCTGGACAGCAGTTATACGGCCTGTCCTATATACTCTGCAGAAAAATTGGGTCTTAGGTGTTGGTGGTGCCAGAACACTGTAACCTCTCACAGTCACTCTTGTTGGATGCAGGAACGGGCCCTGCTGTGAAATATTAGATCAAAAATTGTAATTACATGACCCCGTGAAACAGGCAGAAAAATTGGGCCTTGGGTGGTGGTGGTGGTGCCCTAAACCAAAAATATTGCTGGAAGCTAGCATCATCGAGATCGAGGAGGAATCGGATAGTCACCATAGGTAGTCTTCAAGGGATCCCAGATCCATAGCAAATTCAATGAGTTACATCAGCATCATGCTTGATAGCTGCTGATCCAAGACTGATATATTTTTATGAATGTGAGCCTATCAACGGAGTCTGTGAACTGGCACACTCTTTGATCCGTTACAAACCCTCCAGCAGCACTGAATTGCATATTGAGCAAGTTTTGGCCAGTGGTCCATCCTCAAGACCCAGTTATCCAGTGGATGCTCTGTTGGAAAGGTCTCCAAGTCTGCCCTTTCCCCTAGATATTCCTACACCATATAATGCAGATGTTGGCAATGGTTGCTTGAACCGATCAGACCTTGGTGCTGAGGACCAAAAAAATGTTTAAAGGCATCGGCCACCTTCTCCACTGCTATTCCTCTGACTGAACAAAGCCTCAGCAACACGTTGTCCACCACCAGGAAATTGTAACGTCCCAGGGTCTGGAAATGTGTTACACAAACCTTTTTTGAAGGCCTCCTGAAGATGTTTCATCCTCTGCTACCTCTGCGGAGGCAGGATGAGTTCTGCAACTTTACCCTTGTAACGTGGATCAAGAAGGGTTGCCAGCCAGTAATGATCATTCTCCTTGATACCACGAATCCTAGGGTCCTTTCATAGGCTTTGCAGAATCAGGGAGGCCATGCAGTGTAAGTTTGCAGAGGCATTCAATTCTGTGTCCTCTGGGTCACTAAGGATCACATTATCCGTAACTACCTCCTCCCAGCCACTCCTTGGGTTTCTGGGGACTGAAAACCATCCCTTGAAGATTGCTGCTGAGTGTTATCCTCTACATCCATGCTGACACAATCCTCCTCCTCCTCTTCCTCTTCATATGTGTTTGGTGGGCCCGCAGGAATGCTATTTGGATAAAGGGGGCCTTGAAAGGAAAGCAAGCCCTCCTCTTCCTCCCACTGTTCTGCCTCAAGTGCCCTGTCCATGATTCCATGAAGTGTGTGCTCCAGCAGGAAGACTAGAGGTACAGTGTCACTGATGCATGCATTGTCGCTGCTCATCCTTGTATGTTCTACAACAACGTCTGTGGCAGAGACTTGTTCCTAAGTTAAGCACCTGGTTGGCTGCTAGGCCTTGTGAGAGAAGGACTGTCCAACTTGAGTGAACATCCAGTTGCGAATGGCTATTCTCTGGATGCAGTCAAAGTAAGCAAGTTCTTTAACATTGACTTTGACACTAAGAGTACCTGAATTCCCTTTCCAACCCTCTTATCCCATTTTAAGAGACTGTTCATTGTCTACGTTTTTTGCAAATAAAATCCATTTAAGTGGATCTGTCGTCAGTCTCTCAAGTTACTGGACCATCTACCATGGGACACCCCCTAGACGTGAAAGGAGGAAAAAGAAGGTAACAGTAAGCCCATTCTAACCATCTAACTAGCAGCTCCTTCAGGGGTTAGTGCTTTTATATATATATATATATTATTACACTGCCTGCACTGACTGAATATAGAGTAAACACTGAATATAAAGTCTATGCTAAACCCATAGTATATATATAGGCACCCTGCCTTTGGCCAATTATAGCTCTCTCAGCAAGCAGAGTGCGATGTGATTGGCCAACCATTCAGGTCAGGTGCATGCTTTGGCCAATCATCATATAGCAATGTACTGCGATCTCGCAGTGCATTATGGGGCACTCTAATTTCCCGTGAACGCCCCATATGTTTGGTTCCTTTTAGAACAAACGAACAACCGATGTTCAAGTCAAACTTACGTTCGTCTCAAACTGCTGGCTCATCCCTAATCACAACTGGTGTTCCAGATTATTCCAAAGGTGTTCAGTAGGGTTGAGGTCTGATAGTGATCTTGGATGTGAATACCTGGCTTACAACCCGTGTTCTAGATTATCCAAAAGGTGTTCAGTATAGTTGAGGTCTGATTGTAAGCCAGGTCTTCTCATCCAAGATCACTACCAGACCGAAAAACCTACTGAACACCATTGGAATAATCTGGAAAACTGTTTGTGAGCTAGGTCTTCTCATCCAAAATCACTACCAGATCTCAAACTTGCTCAATACCTTTGGGATGATCTGGAAAACTGGTTGTGAGCCAGGTCTTCTTATCCAAGATCACTACCAGACCTCGACCCTACTGAACACCTTTGGGATGATCTGGAAGATCAGTTGTGAGCCAGGTCTTCTCATCCAAGAACACTATCAGACCTTAGTCCTACTGAACACTTTTGGGATGATCTGGAACACAGATTGTGAGGCAGGTTTTCTCATCCAAGATCACTACCAGACCTTGACCCTACTGAACACCTTTGGGATGATCTGGAAGATCAGTTGTGAGCCAGGTCTTCTCATCCAAGATCACTACCAGACCGAAAAACCTACCGAACACCTTTGGAATAATCTGGAAAACTGTTTGTGAGCTAGGTCTTCTTATCCAAGATCACTACCAGTTTCCCAGATTATTCCAAAGGTGTTCAGTAGGTTTTTCGGTCTGGTAGTGATATTGGATGAGAAGACATGGCTCATAATCTGTACATAATCATAACAGAGGGAGAAGACTGGAGGAAGAAGACATGGAGCTACGACGAGGGACATTCTTAATTTTTAAATAAAGGGCTTTTCCAAAATTGTCTCTTTTTTTGTAACACTACACTTTTTTGGGTGAATGGGAAGGGGTACAACGTTCTCCATACTTATTCACATAGAAGGGGGGCCGCATTTCAGGAGCCCTTGTTAAAGGGGGCTTACAGATTTTGATAAGCCCCCTGCCCATAGACACCCACAACCGCCAGCCAGGGTTTGTCAGAGAAGAGCCCCTTGTCCCCATCAGCGTGAAACAAGGATTGAACTCTTTGGCCTGAATGGCAAGTGTCATGTGTGGAGGAAACCAGGCACCATTCATCACCTGGCCAATGCCATCCCTACAGTGAAGCATGGTGGTGGCAGCACCATGCTGTGGCCATTTTTTTCAGCGGCAGGAACTGGTAGACTAGTCAGGATCAAGGGATGAATGCAGCAATGTACAGAGACATCCTTGATGAAAACCAGTCTGAGGTCCACAGAGTGCTGTGGACCTTAGACTGGGGTGAAGGTCATCTTTCATCAGCGCAATGACCCTAAGCACACAGCCAAGATAACAAAGGAGTGGCTACGGGGCAACTCTGTGAATGTCCTTGAGTGGCCCAGCCAGAGCCAAGACTTGAACTGGATTTTCTGCTTGGGTGTCCTGAAAATGGCTGTGCACCGACTCTCTCCATCCAACCTGATGGAGCTTGGAGAGGTCCTGCAAAGAAGAATGGGAGAAAATCGGTGTGCCAAACTTGTAGCACCATACTCAAAAAGACTTGAGGCTGTAATTGGTCCCAAAGGTGCTTTGCCAAGGTTTTAAGCAAAGACTGTGATACTTATGTACATGGCATTTTTTTTTTTTAATACATTTGCAAAAATTTCAAACAAACTTCTTTCGCGTTGTCATTATGGGGTATTGTTTGTAGAATTTTGAGGAAAATAATGAATTTAATCCATTTTGGAATAAGGCCGTAACATAACAAAATGTGGAAAAAGTAAAGCGCTGTGACTACTTTCCGGATGCACTGTATAGGGGTGGTAGAAATTCTACTTCCATATATGATGCTCGGCTCCCGCTGAACAGGGGGCCAAATGGGTGAATGTTCGGACAGATACACAAACAGCTAAACCTGAACACGTGGAAAAATAAAAAATAAAGCAATGAAAAAAAAAGTACATAAAAGCAGACAAAACTTATATAGAGCCATCTCCATTCAGCAGACGGACGCTCTCCCCGTGGCGTGCCTGACTACAATGGAGAGTGATGTCTTAGCTTTACCTAAATACTACAGGTGCTCTTAGAAGGAACTGAAGAATGACATAATCTATTTGTACCAGCATGAATCACTGTGTGCATCCACTTGGATCAATAAAGTCCATTGAAACAGAATGGGTTTTGCGACGTGTATATATTCAGTCCTGATTCTGAACTCATTGACCGTGAAGGCTGAGTGGATACGATTGTGTTAAATGGAGACAGAGCGGATTTCGTAATATTAGAACCGGTATGCAATTATATTGCGATTCAAAATGTTGCAATTTATTTATTTTAATGTTCAGTCTGATTATTGTTGTTATTGGAGAAGGTGAACATTTTTTAAAAGTAGTCTTAAATTCTGGAATTGTGTTCCCTACTAACGACATTTCTCTAAGACCTGTAATGTCTATTGTTACCAGCCATGGGTACCGGCTTAACCCAAAGGCTTGTCCCCAGTAGTGGCTGGTGCTAAAAAGTTTTTTATTGGGGGGGGGGGGGGAGGCGCAAACAAAAAAAGCCAGAAAACACACTAAGACCTTGTACACACGGTCAGACATTCCGACGGAAAATGTCCGATCAGACCGTGTTGTTGGATAAAAGTCAGTACACCCCTAAGTGAAAATGTCCAAATTGGGCTCAATTAGCCATTTTTCCTGCCCGAGTCATGTGACTCGTTAATGTTACAAGGTCTCGGGTGTGAATGGGGAGCAGGTATGTTAAATTTGGTGTTATTGCTCTCAGTCTCTCATACCGGTCACTGGAAGTATAGAATACCGGTCAACATGGTACCTCATGGCAAAGAACTCTCTGAGAATCTGAAATAAAGAATCAACCCCAAACACACCTCCAAGACCACCACTGCCTTGCTAAAGAAGCTGAGGGTAAAGGTGATGGACTGGCCAAGCATGTCTCCAGACCTAAACTCTATTGATCATCTGTGGGACATCCTCAAACGGAAGGTGGAGGAGCGCAAGGTCTCCAATATCCACCAGCTCTGTGATGTCATCATGGGGGAGGGGAAGAGGACTCCAGTGCCAACCTGTGAAGCTCTGGTGACCTCCATGCCCAAGAGGGTTAAGGCAGTGCTGGAAAATAATGGTGGCCACACAAAATATTGACACTTTGGGCCCAATTTTTCACTTAGGGGTGTACTGACTTTTGTTGCCAGCGGTTTAGACATTAATGGCTGTGTGTTGAGTTATTTTGAGGGGACAGGAAATTTACACTGTTATACAAGCTGTACACTCACTACTTTACATTGTAGACAAGTGTCATTTCTTCAGTGTTGTCACATGAAAAGAGAGAAGAAAATATTTACAAACATGTGAGGAGTGTACTTACTTTTGTGAGATACTGTATATATTTGGATGGCTAGACACAGCGCAGCACATTTATTGATTTGATAATAAAAAGTTAAGCCCACTTTTGCATTGCTTTCACTACAGACTTCGTAAAGTTTTTATGGACATTTGGATCATCTTCATGCACTCTCTCTGTAGACTTTTTACTTGTAAAGCAGTAAAAACATGACCATGGAGTTAATCCTTTCCCAATCCGTCCAAAGCCAGGATAATGCCGCGTACACGCGACTGGTCTTCCCGGCAGACTTGGTCTGACGGTCTTCCCAACGGACTTTCGGCAAAGTTCCAACTGACTTTCCGAACGAACTGACTTGGACACACACGAACCGACTAAGTCCATTCGAAAGTCCGTTCATTTTGAACGTGATGACATAAGACGGGACTAAAATAGGAAGTTCAATAGCCAGTAGCCAATAGCTTCTCTTGCGTCGTATTTGGTCCGTCGGACCAGCACATAGATACGGTTTTCCCGATAGGAATTGAGTGCGTCGGACAGATTTGAAACATGTTCTATTTCTAGGTCAGTTGGACTTTTTTTAACAAATAAGTATCGGATTAGCCCACACACGATTGGATTGTCCGACGGACTGATTTCGCCGGGCCTAGTCTGCCGGAATATCCGGTCGTGTGTGCGTGGCATAAGAAGATCTGGATATACACTTTAAAGAGGAAGTAAACCTTGATGGGTTTACTTCCTCTTTGATTCCCTGCAAAGGTAAAGCATAATGGACTACTATGCATCGCATCGCATCGCATCGCATAGTAGTCCATTATGTGGCACTTACCTGACACAGGAGCCAGCGAAATCACCGCTGTCCCCTGTAGTCCGGAGCATCCATCTTCTCGGTGGGCCTCACTGCTCCGCCGCTGTCATTCGGTGAAGCCGCAATGACATTACTCCCGCGCATGCGCACGGGAGCCGCCACTCGTGGCATATCGCCGTTGACAGTGGCGTGCTCAGTTCGCCTGCGCGCCGCTGTCTTTCGGCAAATATCTCCTAAACCGTGTAGGTTTAGCAGATATTTCTTGGACCTACAGGTAAACCTTAATCTAGGCTTACCTGTAGGTCAAAGTTGGTTGTAAGGGTTTACAACCACTTTAAGTGCCTCCAACCTCTGTCCCATTGCCGTACTTTGAGTTTGTGGTACCATCTCCAGTCTCACCTCACACAGGAAGTACTCCAACACAACCGATCGCTAGAACCACGCGTTTTTTTCCCCAAAAAATGATTTACGCTTTCAATTTTAATTAATGAATCTCGACATGATTAGAAGCAGATTACAGCGATCATTTTCCGTTCATTAAACCATCTGAAGCTAAACCAGTTTGTCAGATGCTATCTTTCAGCGACAATGCGCTTATGGTGGTGGGAACAAAGACTGGTGACTGTGATGTACATCATTAGCAGTTGTAAAGAAAGCAGAAGTGGTGTGATAATAAAGGTGTTGCTGGAGCTCGCTGTGAGGAGCGTGCTTGTAAATGAGAAACATATGGCCAGGTTGTTTATGAATACATAATATTGTGTTATTCAGCGTTGCTTACTGTAGTGTTGTTGAACAACTTTGATTGAGTCTCTCGCTTGGATATTCAAATGAATACAAGTTTTTCCTGTGGTTTTATCTATTAGAGAAACAAGTAAAGTCATTCGGTAGGCTGCCGGATCCATCCAGGGGGCATTGTATCTGCACGTTCAAAGCTGGCACATGGACCAGTGGGGAACAGTGTACTTTTGATGTACAACTTTCTGTCTTTTTAAATCTGCACCCTACCCCCCCCCCCCCCCCCTCCACCTACATATCTTTTGTAAACAAATTATATATTTTTTTTTATCCTGGGGTCTATCTTCAGCCTGGTAATATGACTTCCTTGGATCTTCTTCCCCTTATCTTCCTGCAGTGCCACTGGGAGGGCTTGAAGATCCTCTTCAAAAATGATATAACTTTTATCCTGGGGTCTTTTGCCTGGTAATGGGACTTCCTCAGGTCTTTCCCCCCTTATCTCCCTGCAGTGCCACTGGGTGGGCTTCAGGATCATCTTTAAAAATCATATGACTTTTATCCTGGGGTCTTCTGCTTGGTAATAGGACTTCCTCAGGTCTTGTTCCCCTTATCATCCTGCAGTGCCACTGGGCGGGCTTTAGGGTCCTCTTCAAAAATGATATAACTTTTATCCTGGGGTCTTCTGTCTGGTAATGGGACTTCCTCAGGTCTTATTCCCCTTATCTCCCTGCAGTGCCACTGGGTGGGCTTCAGGATCCTTTTTAAAAATCATATGAATTTTATCCTGGGGTCTTCTGCTTGGTAATAGGACTTCCTCAGGTCTTGTTCCCCTTATCATCCTGCAGTGCCAATGGGTGGGCTTTAGGATCCTCTTCAAAAATGATATAACTTTTATCCTGGGGTCTTCTGCCTGGTAATGGGACTTCCTCTGGTCTTTTCCCCCTTATCCCCCTGCAGTGCCACTGGGTGGGCTTCAGGATCCTCTTTAAAAATCATATGACTTTTATTCTGGGGTCTTCAGCCTGGTAATAGGACTTCCTCAGGTCTTGTTCCCCTTATCATCCTGCAGTGCCAATGGGTGGGCTTTAGGATCCTCTTCAAAAACTATATAACTTTTATCCTGGGGTCTTCTGCCTGGTAATAGGACTTCCTCAGGTCTCCCCCCCCCCCCCCCCCAATCTCCCTGCAGTGCCACTGGGCGGGCTTCAGGATCCTCTTTGAAAATCATGACTTTTATCCTGGGGTCTTCTGCTTGGTAATAGGACTTACTCAGTTCTTGTTCCCCTTATTATCCTGCAGTGCCACTGGGTGGGCTTTAGGATCCTCTTCAAAATGATATAACTTTTATCCTGGGGTCTTTTGCCTGGTAATATGACTTCCTCAGGTTTTTCCCCTTATATCCCTGCAGTGCCACTGGGTGGTCTTCAGGATCCTTTGCAATATTGCATTGTGATCCTAGGCTGAGGTGGTGCTGCCCCCTGAGGAGGTGTGTTCATGACTGCCTAAGCTCACAGGAATTTATTTAAATAACACTCGCCATCTGTCATGTAGCTGGTAGAAGCCGGGCTGAAGGGAGGTCTTTCCTTACACCTCTTGCCCTATACCTTCCGGAGATGGTTATCTGGTATAGCAGGAAGTACAGCAGGACAGGTGCCTTGGGCAGGTCCTGACAGCGTAGGTGGTCAGATGACAATCTGGAGATCGCTGAGATGCTGAGGATTGTTGGACTACAACTTACTGTATGCAGAATACTGCGACACAAATAAGAAACAGGAACTCATAGATGCAGGTATCAACGCCATGGTTGAGACAAGCCAGAGTCAGGTAGAACCAGGGAAAATAGGTACCAATTCAGAGGGTGGAAGCAGGGTCAGAAGCCAGGTCGGGGTTGATTACAAATGACAAAAAAGTACAATAAAAGCAGGTAGAGGACAGATTTAGAATACAACCAAGGCCTGAAGCAGAAGATCAGAATCAAGAGTCAGTTGGTGGAAGCAGGGTACCTGTTAGAGGCCGAGCTGACAAGAGGGTTTCCCATACACCTCTTGTCCAATACCTTGTGGAGATCATTACCTAGTATAGCAGGACAAGGAGTAGTATGGATGCCTGTGGCAGGTCCTGACACCATAGGCAGTCAGATGACAATCTGGATATTTCTGAGAATTGCTGGACTAGAACGTGTACAGAATATTACAACACAGATCATGAACAGGAACTTGTAGATGTGGGTATCAAAGCTATGGTCAAGACAAACCAGAGTCAGTAACAACCAGGCAGTAGAGGTTCCAATTCAGATGGTGGAAGCATGATCATAAGCCAGGCTGGGGCAAATAGAAGAAGTACAAAAACAGAAGGCAGAGGACGGAGTCAGAACATAAACCAAGGCCAGTAACAGGAGTTAAGAATCAATTGTCAGGTGGAGGAAGCAGGGTACCTGGTAGAGGCTGAGCTGCCAAGAGGGTTTCCCTTACACCTATTCTCCATTACCTCCTGGAGATGGTGACCTAGTATAGCAGGACAAGGAGGAGCATGGGTGCCTGTGGTAGGTCCTTACACCATAGGCAGTCAGATGACAATATGGATATTGCTGAGATGCTGAAGATTTCTGGACTAGAACGTAGGCAGAATACTGAAACACAGATCGTGAACAGGAACTTGTAGATGCATGTGTAAAAGCTATGGTCGAGACAAGCCAGTAACAGTAATGCCCCGTACACACGAGAGGGATTAAGTCTGACAGACCTCCAAAGGAGTTCCGCCGGAGTTCCGACGGAGTTCTGGCGGACTTTTCGACCGAACGGACTTGACCACACACCATCACACCAAACTCCGACGGAGTCGAACGTGATGACGTACGACTGGATTCGACGTAGGAAGTTCATAGACAGTAGCCAATAGCTGCCCTAGCGTCGGTTTTAGTCCGTCGGAGTAGCACACACACGAGCGAATTTTTCGAAGGGGACCGGGTCCGGCGGAGTTCCGTCGGGAAAATTTGAAGCATGCTTCATTTCTAAAGTCCGTCAGACTTTAGCGAAGCTAAAGTCCGTTGCAGCCCACACGCGATCGAATAGTCTGACGGACTCAGTCCGTCAGACTTTGGATGTCGAAAAGTCCGCTCGTGTGTACGGGGCTTAACAATCAGTAACAATCAGGCAGAAGTGTTTCCAATTCATATGGTGGAAGTATGGTCAGAAGCCAGGATAGGGGCAATAACAGATGGGTAGAAGAAGTACAAAAACATCAGGCAGAGAACAGACTCATAACACAAGCCAAGCCTAGCAACAGGAGATCAGAATCAAGAGTCAAGTCGTAGAATCAGGGCACCTGGTAGAGGCCGAGCTGACAAGAGGGTTTCTCTTACACCTCTTGTCCAATACCTTCTGGCGATGGTAACCTAGTATAGCAGGACAGGGAGGAGCATGGGTGCCTGTTGCAGGTCCTGATCCCATAGGTGCAAATATCAAAGCTATGGTTAAGACAAGCCAAAGTCAGTAACAACCAGGCAGAAGAGGTACCAATTAAAATGGTGGAAGCAGGGTTAGAAGCCAGGCCGGGGTCAATAACAGATGTGCAGAAGAAGTACAAAAACATCAGGTAGAGGACAGAGCCAGAGGTCAGCAACAGGATTTACCCAAGGTCAGGAACACGAGATCGCAATCAAGAGTCAGGAGAAAAGCTGGGTCAAAACACAGAATAATCAGAATGCAGGTCTGTTCGTAAGTCGCTAAAGTTGACAACCACTCAGCAATTCTCAAGAGTTTTGCAACTTCTTAAATAGGTCACTGGGTGGCAAAAGCCAATGGCGGAAGAAAGGAAAATGCCTCTATGCACACGGCCAGACTTTCCGACGGAAAATGTGCGATCGGATTGTGTTGTCAGAAATTCCGATCATGTGTGGGCTCCATCTGACCTTTTCTGTTGTAATTTTCGACACACAAAATCCGATCGTTTCAATTCCGATCGTGTGTAGGCAATTCCGACGCACAAAGTGTCATGCATGCTCAGAATAAATTACAAGACAAAAGCTATTGGCTGCTGGCCCCTTTATAGCCCCGTTGTACGTGTCTGACATCACCTCGTTCTGAACGATCAGATTTCTCCGACAACTTTGTGCGACCGTCTGTATGCAAGCCAAGTTCGGGCCAAAATCCGTCGGAAAAAAAAATCTGACATATTTTGGTGTCGGAATGTCCAACCGTGTGTACAAGGCATAAGTGTAGTAAGTTAAAACACATTTATTCAGAGGTTTCAATCACATGATATAAGATATAACAGGCTCATCAAACAGCCCTAAATCTATGTATTGGTCCACGAGCTGCACAGTGCACATAACGCATATCTTCAGGCACGGCCTTGTACCCGATCTTCTTGACACCATCACTCAACCTTGAAAAGCCTTTCATCAGGGGTCACCTCTGGAAACAAAATGGGCATTTTTTTTTTTGTATTTTTAAATGCCTCCATAAATACAAAGTCTCTCTGACCAGTAGGTACAGCCGTCTGAAGGTCAATGCTTCACCGTAGACATAAGCATAGACTCAGTCTTGCATGCTGGCCTTACACAATTTTAGGGGATACTCCTCATCAGGGCCCTCTTTTCATAACTCGTACCTCTCATTCTGCTAAATGCTTGTATCTGTAATGTGTAATAATAATAATAATAATAATTAAAAAAAATGTATCTGCCCCCACACATTTACAAAGGATTGGGCTTTGCGTTTATTAGCTGGTCTGGTTGATATCCATAAAGTTGGTGACTTAATTGATAGCCGTAAAAACCATCCTTACCATCCCAGGAAAGTTATCGCTGACTTCCAAACGTCTGATTCTTTTTCGTCAACTTTGCCAAACATTTTCACATAAACATTACCACACAATCCGTTATAGCATCTTTATGGTCAATCCATCCTTGGGTCAACATCAAGCTACCGATGACAGCCAACTGGAAGGGTCCAATATCTTTTTTCGTCAACTTTGCCAAACATTTTCACATAAACATTACCACACAATCCCTTATAGCATCTTTATGGTCAACTCTTCCTTGGGACAACATCAAGCTACCGATGACAGCCAACTGGAAGGGTCCAATATCTTTTTCGTCAACTTTGCCAAACATTTTCACATAAACATTGCCACTCAATCCCTTATAGCATCTTTATGGTCAATCCTTCCTTGGGGACAGCATCAAGCTACCGATGACAGCCAACTGGAAGGGTCCAATATCTTTTTTCGTCAACTTTGCCAAACATTTTCACATAAACATTACCACACAATCCCTTATAGCATCTTTATGGTCAATTCTTCCTTGGGACAACATCAAGCTACCGATGACAGCCAACTGGAAGGGTCCAATATCTTTTTCGTCAACTTTGCCAAACATTTTCACATAAACATTACCACACAATCTCTTATAGCATCTTTATGGTCAATTCTTCCTTGGGACAACATCAAGCTACCGATGACAGCCAACTGGAAGGGTCCAATATCTTTTTCGTCAACTTTGCCAAACATTTTCACATAAACATTACCACACAATCCCTTATAGCATCTTTATGGTCAATCCTTCCTTGGGGACAGCATCAAGCTACCGATGACAGCCAACTGGAAGGGTCCAATATCTTTTTTCGTCAACTTTACCAAACATTTTCACATAAACATTACCACACAATCCCTTATAGCATCTTTATGGTCAATCCTTCCTTGGGACAACATCAAGCTACCGATGACAGCCAACTGGAAGCGTCCAATATCTTTTTCGTCAACTTTGCCAAACATTTTCACATAAACATTACCACACAATCCCTTATAGCATCTTTATGGTCAATTCTTCCTTGGGGACAACATCAAGCTACCGATGACAGCCAACTGGAAGGGTCCACATCAACAGAGAGCAATGTGGGCGCCCGAAGAAGGACTCTCCCACTCAAAGTCAAAGTGAACTGGACCTGTGCTTGTAATCACACTGTAAGAAATAACATTAAAGTTCCAGTTCAAGCCTAGTTTATTCATATTGTTTTCAATCAAGCCCTGATGAAGGGAACATTTTTGGCCCCAGAAGGCATTGGTACTCTTTGGATTGTAGTTGTCCTAAGTCCAATGACTTCATGACTGCACCAGCAGACGCCGGATATGACGTCATCACACCAGAAGTGATGGGGAGCAGGTCATAGGGTACAAGATGCTGGTGATTTCTGGTCACCTCCAGGTGATGTCGGCAACATATTTTAGTGCTTGGTGCTTGCAATGAGGAACCCCATTGGTTAAGGCACTCGTATGTGGTTTTTCTTCTCTGGTCGGGCAAACCCATACATGTTGTTTAGTAGCAAGGCTAGATTGTTGCTGCTGCGACTAGTTTGTCCTGGTGAGATCAGTTTTGGAGACCATGGATGCATTAGGTAAGGTCTAGCTGGTGTTCTTTTTCAAGAGCATTTTTTTTTGGGGGGGGGGGGGGCACCCTGTTATCTAGCTTTGATTATGTATTTAATATTCTCCATTTTGCCTACTCCCTTGTAGACCTAATGTTTATTAGATTTTTTTTGGTTGATATATGAACTGATATACCGGGGACAGTTCCCGCCTTGCTCTTCCTTTTTTCTCCCCTTCATTTTGATATTTGGGTAAGACCCTCAGTATTTTCACATTTGGATTACACAAACATTTATTTATTAATCTGATCATTTTACAAATATTTATTTATATATCTTTTTGTATGAAAAGTAGGAATTTCTGGTGCTCCTTGTGCTCCTTCTGTCTGTCCATTATGAGTACACATGTTCAGTTCGTTAAGTTCCGAATTAATTTTTCATCAAAATTCGGCATATTCGTTCATTCGGAAGCATCCGGATGAACGAAAAACGATTTGACAAATTTTTCTGATTTTTTTTTTCCAAAGGAATGAAAATTCGAAAGAAAAGTGAAATTGCAAAAATTTGAAAATCAGAAGATCAGAAAGAAGGAAAATCTGAAAATAAGAATGAAAAATATTCTGATAATTTTATTTTTTCATATTTTGCATAATTATTATTTTTTATTTATTCCATTAATTATTTTCCATAATATAATTAAATTATTGACCATTATTGTAGTTTATTATTATTATTATTATTATTATTATTATTATTATTATTTAAACTTTGAAACTTTGAAAGGAAATGCCAATACCTATAATTTAATCATTTATAGGTATTATTATAGTTTTTTTATTATTATTATTATTATTATTATTATTATTATTATTATTATTTATTATTTATTGAACTTGGAATAATAAATAATAATAATAATAATAATAATAATAATAATAATTAATAATAATAATAAAAACTATAATAATAGTTATAAACTATTAAATTATAGGTATTGGCATTTCCTTTCAAAGTTGGCTAACTGTAATGCCCTGTAAACACAATCGGACTTTCCGACAACAAAACCATGGATTTTGTTTGAAGGATGTTGGCTCCAACTTGTCTTGCATTCACACGGTCACACAAATGTTGGCCAACAGTTACGAACCTAGTGACGTACAAGACCTATGTGATATCTTCATTACGAACGCTAGTTTTACAAGACCGATCGCTTCTGACTCGTACTTGATTCCGAGCACACGTGAACTTTTGTGCGACGGACTTGTGTACACACGACTGGAAAATCCGACAGCAAAGTTTTGTTGGCGGAAAATTGGAGAACCTGCTAGCCAACATTCGTTGGTGGAAAGTCCGACAACAAATGTCCGATGGAGTGTACACGCAGTCGGACTTACCACCAATAAGCTGACATCCAACTTTTCCAGTCGGAAAATCCGACCACGTGTATTAGTGATCGTAATACAAATTTATTTGAAGTTACACATTATCAAAAAAAATAACGTATGACGCACCTAAATGGATGGAACGTAACGAATACGAATGCATCCAGAGTTATGAATTCAAATGCATTCAAATCTGAAAATTAGAAAATCCGAAAAATAGGAAAGAAAAACATTCGGATAATTCGTTTTTTTTTGTATTTTCTATTATAAATTAAATTATTAACCATTATTAAATGTGTATTATTATTATTATTATTATTATTATTAATTATTAATAATAATAAATATTGATAATCATAATATTATTAATAATAATAATAATATAATAAAATAATATAATAGATAAATAATAGCTATAAACTATTAAATTATAGGTATTGGCATTTCTTTTCAAAAACTGTTATGCAGGGTACACACGAACGGAATTATCGCTGGAAAAAGCTCTGATGGTTTTCCCATCTGAATTCCGCTCAAACTGTCTTGCCTACACACGGTCACACCAAATTCCGACCGCCAAGAACACGGTGACGTACAACACGTACAACGGGACTAGAAAAAGGAAAATCAATACCCAGTAGCCAATAGCTTCCATCCCATAGTTGAATCTGAGCGCGCGTGAGTTTTTTGCGTGTCGGAATTGCGCACACACGATCGGAATTTCCGATGGAGAGTTTTTCCCATCGGGAAAATTGAGAACATGCTATCAATTTTTTGCTGGCGGGAATTCGGCCAGCTAAATTAAGATGGAGCGTATACACACGGTCGCATTTTCCGATGAAAAGCTCTCATCGGTCTTTTGCTGGCCGAAATTCCGATCGTGTGTATGGCATTAGTTTTTGTAACGAATATGAATTTATTTGGCGTTACAAATTATCCGAAATAACGAATGCCGCATCTAAACGAATGGAACGTAACGAATACGAATGCATCCAAAGTTACAAATTAAAATGCATCCAATTTATGAATTATTGAAATAACGAATGCCTGATCAAAACGAATGATCCGATAAACAAAACAAAAAAACAAATGAAACAAATTATTATTATTATTTATCGATACTAATAAATAATGATAATAATAATAATAATAATAATAATAATAATAATAATAAAACTATAATAATAGTTATAAACTATTAAAGTATAGGTATTGCCATTTGTTTTCAAGTTTGGCTAACTGTTATGATCGTAATTCTCGTTGGAAAAAGCTCTGATGGTTTTTCCATCGGAATTCTGACAGAATTCCGCTCAAACTATCTTGCCTACACACGGTCACACCAAATTCCAACCGCCAAGAACGCGGTGACGTACAACACAAGTTCAATAGCCAGTAGCCAATAGCTTCCGTCTCGTAGTTGAATCTGAGCAATGCGTGAGTTTTTTGCACGTCGGAAATTGCATACACACGATCGGAATTTCCGATAGAAAGTTTTTCCAGAAAATCGACAATGGGAGAGAGAAAATCCACGGCTCCAGGTTGATCCACCGAGAAACTGGCCACTCTTCCTCCAAAAAGATAGTTCTGTTCTTTTCCAGAAAGTTTTTCCATCGGGAAAATTGAGAACATGTTATCAAATTTTTGCTGGCGGGAATTCGGCCAGCTAAATTCCGATGGAGCGTACACGCTGCGACCGCTGCCATGTCTGGCGACATCTCTTATAGCTGAACCACCTGGGATGCTGGACAGCTCCCTGGACAATTCCTGAACTGATCCCGCCCTGGACCTTTTTTCTCTTGAACTTGGAACCCTATGCTCCTCCCATGAGCTTCCTGATTTTAGCCATGTCTCTGCACTTCCTGTTTGCCAGATTATTGTGCTCTCTCCAGCCAATATCTCGCTTCTTTCACTCTTGCTACCTTTAACTTGTTCCTCCACAACATTTATGCTTAATCCCAACCTGCAACCACTTCTTACTGACCTGCTGATGGAATTGGTCTCAAAACCCGGGACTGATCATATCATCATAAAGGTCAGATACTACCACCTAGCACTCACCTTCTGTAGGCATAGTCTTTTTATCTACATTGCAGAAGCAGGTAAGGATCTGCAACAGAGCATGCTACATTTCTTGCACTGTATGCACAGTAGACGACCTGGAGAATATTTCTTTTTCGTTTCTTTTACTTAAACAAAACTATAATTTCACATTAAGGACAGTCAAAGCCATTAAACACGGGCACTCCCTTTAAATACTTCCATATAACAAGCTCTGATGACACATTTATAATAGGTACCCTTCAATCAACTTTACTATGCGCACTTGATGAATAATTTCCCTGAAGAATGATCCGATACTCAAACTATTTGATTGCTGAATTGATTATGGCCCACCTACGCACCAGCCAGGCATTATTAACACAATAAGATGTGATTCGGGCTGAGAAACTGGATGTCTCCTGATTGCTAATACAGGAGTACTGAGGTTCAAAACACATATCTACTAATATATAGCAAGATTTAGCTCTCCTGTTATCTTTGCATAATATTATGAACATTAGATCCCATAAAAGTGGGCACCCAAAATAATTTGTTGTCTGTGCCCATCTGGCTTTGATTATTTATTGTCTGTGCCCGTCTGGATCATTTGTTGTCTGTGCCCATCTGGCTTTGATCATATGTTGTATGTGCCCATCTGGCTTTGAACATTTGTTGCCTCTGCCCGACTGGCTTTGATCATATGTTGTCTGTGCCCATATGGCTTTCATCATTTGTTGCCTTTGCCCATCTGGCTTTGATTATTTGTTGGCTGTGCCCACCTGGCTTTGATTATTTGTTGCCTCTGTCCACCTGGCTTTGCTCGTCTGTTGTCTACAGTGGTGTGAAAAAGTGTTTGCCCCCTTCCTCATTTCCTGTTCCTTTGCATGTTCGTCACACTTAAGTGTTTCGGAACATCAAACCAATTTAAACAATAGTCAAGGACAACACAAGTAAACACAAAATGCAATTTGTAAATGAAGGTGTTTATTATTAAAGGTGAAAAAAAATCCAAACCATCATGGCCCTGTGTGAAAAAGTGATTGCCCCCTTGTTAAAACATACTATAACTGTGGTTGTCCACACCTGAGTTCAATTTCTCTAGCCACACCCAGGCCTGATTATTGCCACACCTGTTCACAATCAAGGCATCACTTAAATAGGAGCTGCTTGACACAGTAAGGTCCACCAGAAGATTCTTAAAAGCTACACATCATGCCGAGACCCAAAGAAATTCAGGAACAATTGAGAAAGAAAGTAATTGAGATCTATCAGTCTGGAAAGGGTTATAAAGCCATTTCCAAAGCTTTGGGAATCCAGCGAACCACAGTGAGAGCCATTATCCACAAATGGCAAAGACATGGAACAGTGGTGAACCTTCCCAGGAGTGGCCGGCCGCCCAAAATTACCCCAAGAGCGCAGCGAGGACTCATCCAAGAGGTCACAAAAGACCCCACAACAACGTCCAAGGAACTGCAGGCCTCACTTGCCTCAGTTAAGGTCAGCGTTCATGCCTCCACCATCAGGAAAAGACTGGGCAAAAATGGCCTGCATGGCAGAGTTCCAAGGAGAAAACCACTGCTGAGCAAAAAGAACATCAAAGCTCGTCTCAGTTTCTCCACAACACATCTTGATGACCCCCAAGACTTTTGGGACAACATTCTGTGGAGCGATGAGACAAAAGTGGAACTCTTTGTAAGGTGTGTGTCCAAGTATATCTGGCGTAGAAGGAACACTGCATTTCATAAAAAGAACATTATACCAACAGTAAAATATGGTGGTGGTAGTGTGATGGTCTGGGGCTGTTTTGCTGCTTCAGGACCTGGAAGACTTGCCGTGATAAAAGGAACTATGAATTCTGCTGTCTACCAAGAGATCCTGAAGGAGAATGTCCGACCAACTGTTCGTGTACTCAAGCCTGAAACAAACTTGGGTTCTGCAGCAGGACAATGATCCTAAACACACCAGCAAGTCCACCACCGAATGGCTGAAGAAAAACAAAATGAAGACTTTGGAGTGGCCTAGCCAAAGTCCTGACCTGAATCCCATTGAGATGTTGTGGTATGACCTTAAAAAGGCCGTTCATGCTTGAAAACCCTCTAATGTAACTGAATTAGTTCAATTCTGCAAAGATGAGTGGGCCAAAATTCCTCCAGGACGCTGTAAAAGCCTCATTGCACGTTATCGCAAACGCTTGGTTGCAGTTGTTGCTGCTAAGGGTGGCCCAACCAGTTATTAGGTTTAGGGGGCAATCACTTTTTCACACAGGGCCATGATGGTTTGGATTTTTTTTCACCTTTAATAATAAACACCTTCATCTACAAATTGCATTTTGTGTTTACTTGTGTTGTCCTTGACTATTGTTTAAATTGGTTTGATGTTCCGAAACACTTAAGTGTGACAAACATGCAAAGGAACAGGAAATGAGGAAGGGGGCAAACACTTTTTCACACCACTGTATGTCCATCTGGCTTTGCTCGTCTGTTGTCTATGTCCATCTGGCTTTGCTCATCTGTTGTCTGTGCCCACCTGGCTTTGCTCGTCTGTTGTCTATGCCAATCTAGCTTTGATCATATTTTGTCTGTGCCCATATGTCTTTGATCATATGTTGTATGCGCCCTTCTGGATTTGATCATTTGTTGCCTCTGCCCACCTGGATTTGGCCATTTGTTTTCTGTGTCCATCTGGCTTTGATCATTTGTTGCCTTTGCCCAACTGGCTTTGATCATATGCTGTCTGTACCCATATGGCTTTGATCATATATTGTATGTTCCCTTCTGGATTTGATCATTTGTTGCCTCTGCCCACCTGGATTTGGCCATTTGTTTTCTGTGTCCATCTGGCTTTGATCATTTGTTGCCTTTGCCCAACTGGCTTTGATCATATGCTGTCTGTACCCATATGGCTTTGATCATATATTGTATGTGCCCTTCTGTTCTGGATTTGATCATTTGTTGCCTCTGCCCATCTGGATTTGGCCATATGTTGTCTGTGCCCATCTGGCTTTGATTATATGTTGTCTGTGTCCATCTGGCTTTGATCATTTGTTGCCTCTGCCCAACTGGCTTTGATCATTTGTTGCCTCTGCCCAACTGGCTTTGATCATATGTTGTCTGTGCCCATCTGGCTTTGATTATATGTTGTCTGTGCCCATCTGGATTTGATCATATGCTGTCTGTGCCCATATGGCTTTGATCATATATTGTATGTGCCCTTCTGTTCTGGATTTGATAATTTGTTGCCTCTGCCCATATGGCTTTGATTATTTGTTGGTTGTGCCCATCTGGCTTTAATCATTTGTTGCCTCTGTCCACCTGGCCTTGATTATCTGTTGTCTGTATCCACCTGGATTTGATCGTCTGTTGGCTGTGCCCACCTGGCTTTGATCATCTGTTGTCTGTGCCCACCTGGCTTTGCTCATCTGTTGTCTGTGCCCACCTGGCTTTGATCATCTGTTGTCTGCACCCACCTGGCTTTGCTCATCTGTTTTCTGTGCCCACCTGGCTTTGATCATCTGTTGTCTGTGCCCACCTGGCTTTGATCAACTGTTGTCTGCACCCACCTGGCTTTGATCATCTGTTGTCTGTGCCCACCTGGCTTTGATCAACTGTTGTCTGCACCCACCTGGCTTTGATCATCTGTTGTCTGCACCCACCTGGCTTTCATCATCTGTTGTTTGTTCCCATCTGGCTTTGATAATCTGTTGTCTGTGCCCCTCTGTCTTTGATTATTTGTTGTTAGTGCCTGTCTGGCTTTGATAGTTTGTTGGCAGTGCCCATCTGGCTTTAAGTTGTGAATATACAGAAATTGTAACCATATCAAACAGGTGAAATAGTCCAAAATGTTTTTAGCTGACATTAATAATAATAAAAAAAACATGTTTCGGACACAACGCCCCTCCTTCATCAGGGCTTCAAGACAGACATGAAATATATAATTTCATGTCTGTCTTGAAGCCCTGATGAAGGGGGGATGTTCTTATTCCCCAAAGACATTGGCTGTTTATATTTGATCAAATTGGTAACAAAGAATAATATATTTTGGATCATTTCTATAGGTCTTCACTTTAAGTCGGTAAACAATATACATTAATAGCACTTCAAGTGTTTGTCCAATAATTAGCTCCAAAACAACAAAAAGTGGCAAAACATAATTTTCAAAAACAACTTATATAGAAAAAATATTAGTGATATCGGTGACAATACTAAGCATTTTCACGAGTACTCAGACTCCTTTTACATATGTGTGGGCCGGTATGCAGTGCTATTTAGAAGTATATCAGGGCACTTTTACTGCAGTATATTGAAGTGTGTTAGTGCACTTTTACTGCAGTATATTGAAGTGTGTTAGTGCACTTTTACTGCAGTATATTGAAGTGTGTTAGTGCACTTTTACTGCAGTATATTGAAGTGTGTTAGTGCATTTTTACTGCAGTATATTGAAGTGTTAGTGCACTTTTACTGGAGTATATTGAAGTGTTGGTGCACTTTTACTGCAGTATATTGACATGCGTCAGTGCAGTTTTATTGAAGTATATTATAGTGTATCAGTGGAGTGTGTTTGTGTAGTGAGTTAAAGTGTGCCAAACACCACTTTACATTGATTAAAGAGCATCCAAGCACACATTTCTCCATCTCTACTACATTTTGATATTAAGCCCCCCCCCCCCCCCCACCCTCCATCATGTCTGGTAGGCCAAAAAGGAGAGGCAGCCATTCCCATGGCACTGTGAGGGGAGCAGCAGCGTATATGTCCACAGGCAAAGCTGGACATGGTCAGTCCTCAGGCAGGGCACCATTTACTCTGTTTAGTGATGCTGCCTGTGCTATCCAGCCACAGCATGAAGAGGAGGTGGTGGACTGGCTTACTAAACCTTCCTCATCCACTATCACCCAAGCTAGTAGTCCACCACAGCTGCCAGAGCAGCTTATTCTGCCTCCTTGTCTACAGATAGCTACAGTACATCTACCATAGCCCCAGCATCATGCATGGAGGAGTCAGCTGAATTAGTTGAACAGAGTGTCAGTCACTGGGTTGCTCCTTGATGATGCACAGCCATTACTTGATTCTAAGGTTGGTTCTGAGGTTGAGGAAGGTAGGAACATGAGCCTACAGAGAGGGGAGAACACTTGTTAACAACAAATTGGCAGTCATGTTCCACCAGCCGCAATTTTTGACAGCAAGCCGACTTCTTGCTTTCATCGACGGGTACCTCTACAGCAGGGATATGCAATTAACGGACCTCCAGATGTTACAAAACTACAAGTCCCATCATGCCTCTGCCTCCGGGTGTCATGCTTGTGGCTGTCTGAGTCTTGCTATGCCTCATGGGACTTGCAGTTCTTCAACAGCTGGAGGTCCGCTAATTGCATATCCCTGCTCTACAGGGTTGCTGTGTAAAGGGACCACCAACACCCAAAGCACCATTTTTTCGCACCTGTTTGACAGGGGCATATCATTTAAATTTTTAACAGCAAGGCCAATTCTTGCTTTCATGAAGAGTACTTCTATAGGGTTACAGTGTGAAGGGACCACCAACACCCAAAGCCCAATTTTTCGACACCTGTTACTTTTATCCAAAGTCTGCGAAAAACAGACACCAGAATTTATCCAAAAAATCTATAATCTTGTTCCGAGTGCACTAAATTGTGGCCTCTTTTTTATTATTATTATTATTATTATAATACAGGATTTATATAGGGCCAACAGTTTACGCAGCGCTTTACAATATATAAGGGAGACAATACAATTATAATATAATAAAATACAAGAGGATTAAGAGGGCCCTGCTCAGAAGAGCTTACAGTCTAATAGGGTGGGGCGGATGGTACAAAAGGTTGTAACTGTGGGGAATGAGCTGATGGAAGTGGTAAAACATTAGTTAGAGACGTGCTAGGCTTTCCTGAAGAGATGAGTTTTGAGGGATCGCCTGAAGGTAGCAAGAGTAGGAGATAGCTGGACCGGTGGAGGTAGCGAGTTCCAGAGGATGAGAGAGGCTCTGGAGAAATCCTGGAGACGAGCATGGGAGGAGGAGACAAGAGAGCTTGAGAGTAGGAGGTCTTGAGAAGAGCGGCCTCATCATACAGGCTGGATCCCCAAGCCGTTTTTTATAAAGAAAAGTAAGCTTAAGTGGAAAATTTCATTTTTTTACTTTATAAATGTAATTTTTGCTGCAGCAGGTGCTATACATGGTACAGATGTTCTACTTTACAGACATACTAAGGAGATCCCCTAGGCATTATATTTAAAGGAATTTTTCATTTTTATTCTTTTTTTTTTTTCACTTTAAACATCAGTAAATCACTGCTCATTTAAAACTTAGCTTTTTTTCACAACCTTTTTTTCATTGACACATGTCTCCTAGAGCAGTACCCAGACCCCCATACTTTATATGCCCAATAACTTGCATAAAGTGCTGCGTAAATTTGCTGGCGCTATATAAATCCTGAATAATAATAATAATAATAATAGTAATAATAATAATAAAAGTCTTCAAAATGGGCACTTTTGATTTTTCCAGTTCAGGTCACATAGACTTCAATGGGGGATTCGTTGTTCGCCTGCGAACATTTAAGACGTGCAAAAGTTCTGGCGCAAACCGCACAGGGGGTCGTTCGGCCCATCTCTATTCAGTACACATAGTGTTGAATGATAATAGGTTGGAAACCACAGATAGAGACAGCAGAGTACTGTAGCATTACAGAATGTTTCTGGGCATCCTGGATATTGTAGTTCCCCAGAAGCAAGACAGTTCAATGTTGCCATTACCTGTTGAATCCTTACTAGACAGATTTCTCCTGAATTTTATTTCCTTTTTTTTTTGGACAAAAACACATATCTATTCCCTGTCATTGTGAGTCTGGTGTTTTCATCACTAGTAAGGACGGTGAGCTGGTATATACAGTATTATTTATAAATGTTAATCTATTCAACATTTCACATGTCAGACTATGTTAGACAGTGGGGGAAATCCAGGTTTTATGGTTTAATTTGCCTTTGAAATGTTGAGAAGTGAGTCACAATGACTGTGAGAATGATTATACCAGCAGTATCAGGATTTGCTGCAGCAGGTGCTATACATGGTACAGATGTGCTACTTTACAGGCAGACTAAGGAGACCCCCTAGGCATTATATTTAAAGGAATTTTTCATTTTTTTTTCACTTTAAGCATCAGTAAATAACTGCTCATTTAAAACTTAGCTTTTTTTTCACGAACTTTTTTTTCATTGACACATGTCCCCTTGAGCAGTACCCGGACCCCCATACCCTTTGAATGCCCAATAACTTGCATAAAAGTCTTCAAAATGGGCACTTTTGATTTTTCCAGTTCAGGTCACATAGACTTCAATGGGGGGGGGGGAGGGGTTCGTTGTTCGCCTGCGAACATTTGAGACGTGCGAAAGTTCTGGAGCAAACCGCACAGGGGGTCGTTCGGCCCATCTCTATTCAGTACACATAGTGTTGAATGATAATAGGTTGGAAACCACAGATAGAGACAGCAGAGTATTGTAGCATTACAGAATGTCTCTGGGCATCCTGGATATTGTAGTTCCCCAGAAGCAAGACAGTTCAATGTTGCCAGTACCTGTTGAATCCTTACTAGACAGATTTCTCCTGATTTTTATTTCCTTTTTTTTCCGGACAAAAGCACAAATAAATCCTAGTCCGCTTTTTATTCTTATTTAAATATCTATTCCCTGTCATTGTGAGTCTGGTGTTTTCATCACTAGTAAGGACGGTGAGCTGGTATATATTATTTATAAATGTTAATCTATTCAACATTTCACATGTCAGACTATGTTAGACAGTGGGGGAAATCCAGGTTTTATGGTTTAATTTGCCTTTGAAATGTTGAGAAGTGAGTCACAATGACTGCGAGAATGATTATACCAGCAGTATCGGGATGGGGGAGATCATATCCTGATCTATGTCTTCTGCTCAGGCAGGCTTACAAGGATGTAGCAGGTGATGTGAGTAGGAAGACAATGATACAATGCATGCTTTTCTTCAAAGATAAAATAGCAGAATGGGCTCTTTCTGACAATTTTGGTTGTCAATGCGAGTGTAGCAGAATCTCTGACCTCTTCCAGTCTAATGAGAACCTTCAAGGCCAGAGATAGCTGACATCCTTCAATATGCGATGGGTTGTGAGGCATAGTGGGTGCAAAGGTGGTAAAAGTCATTGGGCGTCAGACACTTCTTGGATGTAAAAGAGGTTTTATTTCTTTGACATTCCTTTTTATATTTTGCAAGGGAAAGAGGGTTAGGGCCAGGACACCATTCAGTAGTTGCAATTTCAAATGGCAGACTGAGACTTCAACAGGAGGACAGCCGTACAAGGAAAGGCCCTAGCAAGGTGCCACTTCTGCATGTGCAGGATTGCTATTTTCTATGGTAACAGTACTTAAACATTTCCCAACTCAACGTAACAGTTCTCTCAGCTGTACTACAACTTCTTCTTGTAGTTCTTCAGCCCCTTGAGCTCCCGGTCTCTCACTAGACCCTCTGATTCACTGACTCTGAATCCTGTGAGCTCCTCAAGGCCTTTGCGGTGGTATCTCCAGGGGTCAAGTCCTGGGGAAAAAAGTGTGGGAACTCCCACCGAAGATCCACTCCCCCACCAAAAAAAAAATGATACGCTCATATGCACGAACACTTCAAAAGTGGTATTTTTCATCCAATTTTCGTATTGTGTATATGAAGCTTAACTGTTAGTACATAAAAAATAAAAAAAGAAACCTGATCTACCCGTCAGCTAGCTGTGATTGACAGGTAGATCGAAGCACAAGCTGTCATGGGGCCCCCTACTGACAATGCCTGAATGGTCAGGTGTGCGGCACTTACTATTGCGAGCTGTGTCAGCGGCTGCTGGGGTAGCACCTACTACACATCTTGCATACTTCAAAGTTTTGCAGGACGCGGCTGCTAATGGGAACTGAGTTCCTGTCGTGGAAAAAGTACAGGAACTCTGTTCCCATGCGTTCCCGCAGGACTTGAGCCCTGGGTATCTCCCTCAAATGTCACCCACGCTTCCCTGCTGGATCCCTAGCTTGGCACTTTGGATACCTTCAAGCTTCACCCCGGATGACTGGCTTGGTCCCTGGCTTGACACTCAAGGCTTCTCTGCAAGCATCACCTCCGCTGGTTGGGTTCTTGACTTGATCACCGCCTGAGGTTTCCTGATTCTCCGCCGTGACCATTCGGTGAGAATACTGCTCCGGTACATGCTTCAGTTACTCACTGTGGTCCCTGGTAAAGGCGATTGGTCCCTTAGTGGCGACAGCTTCCCTTCTACCTCCGACCACAACAGGTTCTCCGGCCGGCAGAACCCTCACTTTTGGTTGGACTGCAAGCCGCAGTCCCAACCCTGCGCTGCCTTCTTACTTCTGCATAGGCCCTCACACAGCCTGGCAGCCTGATGCCCCCGGCATAGGCCCAATCATCGGCCTAGCAGCCCGGGGCATACAACAAATGTCCACCCTCTGGGTGGCACACAAAATCCTGGATCACCTGGCCTCACCAGAATATATAGGCTCTCCGAGCAGGCCAAGGGACTCAACAAAATCCTTGCCCATTGGCTGAGATACCCGATATACCCATAACTTGACCTTAAGTTGTCCTTCTCAATCTAATACCTCCAAGTTCCCGGCCACCTGGTGGTAGAAGAGCAAAGTACAACCAGGCCAAACTTAGGGAGAAGTCAATGGATCCCTAATAATTAACTACAGTAGCTACGTCTGACAAGGAATTTGGCGAGGAGCTCCCTGACTAAACCACAGGGCGCTACACAAGGCGTCATCTGTCACACCTACAAGCTACCATATCCTGCCAAAGATGCTATTATCATCTTGAGGAAAGTGGAAAAATAGCGCAGGAAGATGGAAGCATTATTGAGTTAATAACCTGCACCGCAGCAAAAATTGGCGTGGCTTAAATTACACCAAATATTGGGTGTGCCTTAAAGGGAGTGAGGTTAAATTGTCTTCACCTTTAAAGTCCCCCTTTACCATCACCCTATTTTACCATCAGTGCAGTCACATCAGAGCAGTCTTGTCAGTGCAATGTCATCAGAACAGTCTCATCAGTGTAATGTCATCAGAGCAGTCTCAACAGTGCAATGTCATCAGAACGGTCTCATCAGTGTAATGTCATCAGAACAGTCTCAGGGCAATGTCATCAGAGCAGTCTCATCAGTGTAATGTCATCAGAGCAGTCTCATTAGTGTAATGTGATCAGAGCAGTCTCATCAATGTAATATCATCAGAGAAGTCTCATCAGTGCAATGTGATCAGAGCAGTCTCATCAGTGCAATGTGCTCAGAGCAGTCTCATCAGTGCAATGGGATCAGAGCAGTCTCATCAGTGCAATGGGATCAGAGCAGTCTCATCAGTGCAATAGGATCAGAGCAGTCTCATCAGTGCAACGTCATCAGAGCAGACTCATCAGTGCAATGTCATCAGCGCAGTCTCATCAGTGCAATGTCATCAGTGCAGTTTCATCAGTGCAATGTCATCAGAGCAGGCTCATCAGTGCAATGTCATCAGAGCAGCACCCACCTGGCTTCTTGTAACACAAAGACTTCTCCATGGGGGGCCCTTCTAGGTCTTGGAGTGGCTCAACCTCACAGCGGGAAGTCTGCTCTTCATTCAGATACAGCCAGAGAACTTGCCCCCCCCCCCACCTCCTCCTCCTCCTCCTCCTCCCAGCACTTTTTTTAAATTTCCAGAAGAATGCTACACAATGCGGATGCAGGAAGCACTATAGAGTTTACCTGTCTGCCCACTCCCCAGCCGAGCTGCATACCAAGACATGGCTCCTGACCTCACCACCCTGTATATGCTGCAGCCTGCTCCAGGTGCTGCTGCCTCCACCATGCCCCCAACAAGCCACACCACTCCGTGAAGGCCCAATGTCTGGGACATTGGCAGATTTGCAGGGTTTTGCCCGGGACATTCCCAGACCAGGACATGGGTCTGATTTGCGGGGTTTTGCCCGGGACATTCCCAGACCAGGACATGGGTCTGATTTGCTGGGTTTTGCCCGGGACATTCCCAGACGAGGACATGGGTCTGATTTGCACGGTTTTGCCTGGGACATTCCCAGACCAGGACATTGGTCTGATTTGTGGGTTTTTTTCCGGGACATTCCCAGACCAGGACATGGGTCTGATTTGCGGGGTTTTGCCCGGGACATTCCCAGACCAGGACATGGGTCTAATTTGCTGGGTTTTGCCCGGGACATTCCCAGACGAGGACATGGGTCTGATTTGCGTGGTTTTGCCCGGGACATTCCCAGACCAGGACATTGGTCTGATTTGTGGGTTTTTTTCCGGGACATTCCTAGACCAGGACATGGGTCTGATTTGCGTGGTTTTGCCTGGGACATTCCCAGACCAGGATATTGGTCTGATTTGTGGGGTTTTTTCCGGGACATTCCCAGACCAGGACATGGGTCTGATTTGCAGGGTTGTGCCTGGGACATTCCCAGACCAGGACATGGGTCTGATTTGCGGGGTTTTGCCCGGGACATTCCCAGACCAGGACATGGGTTTGATTTGAGGGTTTTTTTCCGGGACATTCCCAGACCAGGACATGGGTCTGATTTGCAGGGTTGTGCCTGGGACATTCCCAGACCAGGACATGGGTCTGATTTGCGGGGTTTTGCCCGGGACATTCCCAGACCAGGACATGGGTCTGATTTGCTGGGTTTTGCCCGGGACATTCCCAGAGGAGGACATGGGTCTGATTTGCGCGGTTTTGCCTGGGACATTCCCAGACCAGGACATTGGTCTGATTTGTGGGGTTTTTTCCGGGACATTCCCAGACCAGGACATGGGTCTGATTTGCGGGGTTTTGCCCGGGACATTCCCAGACCAGGACATGGGTCTAATTTGCTGGGTTTTGCCCGGGACATTCCCAGACGAGGACATGGGTCTGATTTGCGCGGTTTTGCCCGGGACATTCCCAGACCAGGACATTGGTCTGATTTGTGGGTTTTTTTCCGGGACATTCCTAGACCAGGACATGGGTCTGATTTGCGTGGTTTTGCCTGGGACATTCCCAGACCAGGACATTGGTCTGATTTGTGGGGTTTTTCCGGGACATTCCCAGACCAGGACATGGGTCTGATTTGCAGGGTTGTGCCTGGGACATTCCCAGACCAGGACATGGGTCTGATTTGCGTGGTTTTGCCCGGGACATTCCCAGACCAGGACATGGGTTTGATTTGAGGGGTTTTTTCCGGGACATTCCCAGACCAGGACATGGGTCTGATTTGCAGGGTTGTGCCTGGGACATTCCCAGACCAGGACATGGGTCTGATTTGCTGGGTTTTGCCGAGACATTCCCAGACCAGGACATGGGTCTGATTTGCGGTGTTTTGCCCGGGACATTCCCAGACCAGGACATGGGTCTGAATTGCTGAGTTTTGCCCGGGACATTCCCAGACCAGGACATGGGTCTGATTTGCTGGGTTTTGCCGAGACATTCCCAGACCAGGATATGGGTCTGATTTTCGGTGTTTTGCCCGGGACATTCCCAGACCAGGACATGGGTCTGAATTGCTGAGTTTTGCCCGGGACATTCCCAGAATAGGACATGGGTCTGATTTGCATGGTTTTGCCCGGGACATTCCCAGACCAGGACATGGGTTTGATTTGCGGGTTTTTTTTCGGGACATTCCCAGACCAGGACATGGGTCTGATTTGCAGGGTTGTGCCTGGGACATTCCCAGACCAGGACATGGGTCTGATTTGCTGGGTTTTGCCGCGACATTCCCAGACCAGGACATGGGTCTGATTTGCGGTGTTTTGCCCGGGACATTCCCAGACCAGGACATGGGTCTGATTTGCGGGGTTTTGCCCGGGACATTCCCAGACCAGGACAGGGGTCTAATTTGCTGGGTTTTGCCCGGGACATTCCCAGACCAGGACATGGGTCTGATTTGCGCGGTTTTGCTCGGGACATTCCCAGACCAGGACATTGGTCTGATTTGTGGGTTTTTTTCCGGGACATTCCCAGACCAGGACATGGGTCTGATTTGCGTGGTTTTGCCTGGGACATTCCCAGACCAGGACATTGGTCTGATTTGTGGGTTTTTTTCCGGGACATTCCCAGACCAGGACATGGGTCTGATTTGCAGGGTTGTGCCTGGGACATTCCCAGACCAGGACATGGGTCTGATTTGCTGGGTTTTGCCGCGACATTCCCAGACCAGGACATGGGTCTGATTTGCAGTGTTTTGCCCGGGACATTCCCAGACCAGGACATGGGTTTGATTTGAGGGTTTTTTTCCGGGACATTCCCAGACCAGGACATGGGTCTGATTTGCAGGGTTGTGCCTGGGACATTCCCAGACCAGGACATGGGTCTGATTTGCTGGGTTTTGCCGAGACATTCCCAGACCAGGACATGGGTCTGATTTGCGGTGTTTTGCCCGGGACATTCCCAGACCAGGACATGGGTCTGAATTGCTGAGTTTTGCCCGGGACATTCCCAGACCAGGACATGGGTCTGATTTGCTGGGTTTTGCCGAGACATTCCCAGACCAGGATATGGGTCTGATTTTCGGTGTTTTGCCCGGGACATTCCCAGACCAGGACATGGGTCTGAATTGCTGAGTTTTGCCCGGGACATTCCCAGAATAGGACATGGGTCTGATTTGCATGGTTTTGCCCGGGACATTCCCAGACCAGGACATGGGTTTGATTTGCGGGTTTTTTTTCGGGACATTCCCAGACCAGGACATGGGTCTGATTTGCAGGGTTGTGCCTGGGACATTCCCAGACCAGGACATGGGTCTGATTTGCTGGGTTTTGCCGCGACATTCCCAGACCAGGACATGGGTCTGATTTGCGGTGTTTTGCCCGGGACATTCCCAGACCAGGACATGGGTCTGATTTGCGGGGTTTTGCCCGGGACATTCCCAGACCAGGACAGGGGTCTAATTTGCTGGGTTTTGCCCGGGACATTCCCAGACCAGGACATGGGTCTGATTTGCGCGGTTTTGCTCGGGACATTCCCAGACCAGGACATTGGTCTGATTTGTGGGTTTTTTTCCGGGACATTCCCAGACCAGGACATGGGTCTGATTTGCGTGGTTTTGCCTGGGACATTCCCAGACCAGGACATTGGTCTGATTTGTGGGTTTTTTTCCGGGACATTCCCAGACCAGGACATGGGTCTGATTTGCAGGGTTGTGCCTGGGACATTCCCAGACCAGGACATGGGTCTGATTTGCTGGGTTTTGCCGCGACATTCCCAGACCAGGACATGGGTCTGATTTGCAGTGTTTTGCCCGGGACATTCCCAGACCAGGACATGGGTTTGATTTGAGGGTTTTTTTCCGGGACATTCCCAGACCAGGACATGGGTCTGATTTGCAGGGTTGTGCCTGGGACATTCCCAGACCAGGACATGGGTCTGATTTGCTGGGTTTTGCCGAGACATTCCCAGACCAGGACATGGGTCTGATTTGCAGTGTTTTGCCCGGGACATTCCCAGACCAGGACATGGGTCTGAATTACTGAGTTTTGCCCGGGACATTCCCAGACCAGGACATGGGTCTGATTTGCTGGGTTTTGCCGAGACATTCCCAGACCAGGACATGGGTCTGATTTGCGGGGGTTTTGCCTGGGACATTCCCAGACCAGGACATGGGTCTGATTTGCGGTGTTTTGCCCGGGACATTCCCAGACCAGGACATGGGTCTGAATTGCTGGGTTTTGCCCGGGACATTCCCAGACCAGGACATGGGTCTGAATTGCGGGGTTTTGCCCGGGACATTCCCAGACCAGGACATGGGTCTGATTTTCGGGGGTTTTGCCGAGACATTCCCAGACCAGAATATGGGTCTGATTTCCGGGAATGTTCCGGGACTATCGGGACTATTGGCAACTATGAACTTGCATGTACAGGGGGGTGGGGGGATAAAGACGCAAAATAACAAAAAACAAACACAAATAAAGACTGAGACATCGGACCCCGTTATTAAAACAAAGGAAACAGATCATAGTATCCCCACCTCCATCAGACTCCGGCCCAGTTGGATACTTTCATTTGACTTGGTACCCCCCAAAGCTTTCACACATTTTGACACGAATTCTTGTTCCAATCTGCAGAGACAAAACACATTATTTCATTTTGATAGACGGTAGGAATCGTCTCAGTTCATTTCAGCTCTTGCAGTGATTAAGGAATCATTGCAATTTCCTTACTACTGAGTGGCAGAATGTGGATGAAAAGAATTGCATACATTTTCTCCCGAGGCTACGAGAACTCTTTTTAATGTTGTTTTTTAGGACTGGAGCTAAAATTTGTGTGATTTGTGCGATTACACTAATAGGCTATTGGAATGAACTATACTCTCTCTCTCTCTCTCTCTCTCTCTCTCTCTCTCTCTCTTTCTCAGTCTTTCTTTCTGAAGAACAAAAGCACTACTCAAAGTTGTTATCCAATAGAAGGTTAGATGAGGGCATCGGGGCCCCCGTTCTTCTCTACCCGCGAGCCGGTGCAAGGCCCGGCCGGTAGCTGTCAACCTTTTAAAAGACCACTATAGCAGAAAGCATGTGATTCAGGGGACTGTTAATGGAAACTAAAATGATTTTAGGTCATTTTTTGTTTTGTTTTTTGTTGTTTTTTGTAATTTGTTAACCACTTGAGACCCGCGCTATAGCCGAATGACGGCTACAGCGCAGTTCTCCTTTTCCGGGACGACGTCTATTGACGTCGTCCCGTGCACGAGCGGCCTGCGCGCCCCGTGATCGGCGAGTCTACGAGACTCGCCTGATCACCGATCCGTGCAAGGGGTCGATCCCGACCCCTTATCACGTGATCAGCTGTCAGCCAATGACAGCTGATCATGTGATATAACGGAGCCGGTAAACGGCTATTATTCCTCCTCGCCCACCTGCCCCCTGCCAGTGCCCACCTGTCCCCTGCTTTGCCACATGAATAAAAAATGTGTCCCCCCTTGTCAGTGCCACCCAGCAGTGCCCATAGTGCCACCCAGCAGTGCCCACAGTGCCACCCAGCAGTGCCACCCAGCAGTGCCCACAGTGCCACCCAGCAGTGCCCACAATCTGCCTCAACAACGGTGCTGCACCCCAGTGCCACGTATCCGTGCCCAGCAGTGCCGCCCATCCGTGCCCAGCAGTGCCGCCCATCAGTGCCCAGCAGTGCCCAGCAGTGCCGCCCATCAGTGCCCAGCAGTGCCACCTATCAGAGCCACCTATCAGTGGTACCTATCAGTGCCCCTTAGTGCCACCCATCCGTGCCACCCATCTGTGCCACCCATCCGTGCCATCTTATCTGTGCCCGTCTTTGCCCATCAGTGCCGCCTTATCTGTGCCCATCGGTGCCGCCTTATCTGTGCCTATTAGTGCCGCCTTAACTATGCCCTATCAGTGCCCACCAATGCAGCCTATCAGTGCCCACCAGTGCAGCCTATCAGTGCCGCCTCATCAGCGCATTTCAATGAAGGAGAAAAATGACCTGTTTGCAAAATTTTATAACAAACTATTAAACATGATTATTTTTTTTTTGCATCTTTTTTTGTTTGTTTAGCAAAAAATAAAACTCCGAGCTGTAACTAAATACCACCAAAATAAAGCTCTATTTGTGGGGAAAAAATGATAAAAATTTCATTTGGGTACAGTGTTGTATGCCCGCGCAATTGTCATTCAAAGTGCATCAGCGCTGAAAGCTGAAAATTGTTCTGGGACTGAGGGGGGTTTAAGTGCCCAGTAAGCAAGTGGTTAAACCGCTTGACCCCCGGAAAATTTACTCCACATGATGACCAAGCCATTTTTTTGGAATATAGCACTCTGTTTCTTTAACAGCTTCATCCCCTGGAAGAATTTACCCCCCCTCCCTATTGACCAGAGCACTTTTTTTGCGATTCGGCACTGCGTCCGTCGCTTTAACTGACAGTTGCGCGGTCGTGCGACGTTGCACCCAAACAAAATTGACGTCCCTTTTTTCCCCCCCACAAATAGAGCTTTCTCCTGGTGGCATTTGATCGCCTCCGCGTTTTTTTTTATTTTTTGCGCTATGAACAAAAACAGAGCGACAATTTTGAAAAAAAAAACAACAATATTTTTTACTTTTTGATATAATAAATATCTCCCAAAAATATATAAAACATTTTTTTTTTACCTCAGTTTAGGCTGATATGTATTTTTCTCTTCTACATATTTTTGGTAAAAAAAAATCGCAATAAGCGTATATTGATTGGTTTGCGCAAAAGTTATAGCGTCTACAAAATAGGGGATAGATTTGTGGCATTTTTATTATTCCTTTTTTCGTATTAGTAATGGCGGCGATCTGCAATTTTTATCATGACTGCGACATTAAGGCGGACACATCGGACACTTTTGACACCATTTTGGGACCATTGGCATTTATACAGCGATCAGTGCTATAAAAATGCACTGATTACCATGTACATGACACTGGTTATGGGGGTTAAACATTAGGGGGTGATCAAGGGTTTAAGTGTGTCCTAAGGAGTGATTCTAACTGTGGGGGGGGGATGGGCTTCCACCGACATAACAGCAATCACCACTCCCGATCACAGGGAGCAGTGATCTCTTTTGGGTCACAAGCCAAAATGGGGAAATGCCTTGTTTACATAGGCATCTCCCCGTTCTACCTCTCCACATGGCAATCACGGGCCGCCGGCGAACATCGAGTTCCCGGGACTCTCAGGCACGCGACCAATAGGTGGCAGATTTAAAAGGACGTACCTGTACGCCCATTTGCCTGCCTGTGCCTTGCTGCCGACGTACCTGTGTGCGGTGGTCGGCAAGCGTTTAAAGATTTGCAGGGTTTTGCCCGGGACATTCCCAGACCAGGACATGGGTCTGATTTGCGGGGGTTTTGCCCGGGACATTCCCAGACCAGAACATGGGTCTGGGAATGGCGCTGCAAAGAGCATAGTTGTCCATCATCTAGAAGAGGAAGGTCTTGAGTTTTTTCCTGAAGGTCAGGTGATTTTCTTCCAGGCGGATGTTGGTTGGTAGAGCATTCCATAGCCGAGCCCCTTGGACAGCGAATCTCCGATCCCCCTTGGATTTATACCGGGCTTTGGGCACGAGGAGGAGGTTTTTGTTGGCTGATGGAAGACTGCGGTTTGGTGTGTAAGGATTTATTTTCTCCATTAGGTATTGCGGAGCTTCTCTATGCACACATTTGTGGGTGAGGCAAAGGGTCTTGAACGTGATCCGATTTTTTATGGTTATCCAATGTAAGCTCCTCAGTGAAGGAGAGATGGATTCCCAGGGTTTTTTTCCTGTTATCAGCCTTGCCGCCGTGTTTTGGATCAGTTGTAATCGCGCAAGTTGATATTGTGGTAATCCTATGTAAAGCGAGTTTGCGTAGTCCAGTCGTGAATTAACCCTTTCATGACTAAGCCTATTTTTGGAATTTGGTGTTTACAAGATAAAATCCATATTTTCTACTAGAAAATTACTTGGAACCCCCAAACATTATATATATTTTTTTAACAGAGACTCTAGAGAATAAAACGGCGATTGTTGCAATATTTTATGTCACACGGTATTTGCGCGGCGGTGTTTTAAATGCAACTTTTTGGGAAAAGGTACACTTTCATTAATTAAAAAAAAAAAAACAGTAAAATTATCCCATTTTTTTTGCATAATGTGAAAGATAATGTTACGCCGAGTAAATAGATACCAAACATGTCACATGTTGCACGCACTTGTGGATTGACGACAAAGTACGGTACCTGAAAATCTCAATAGGCGACGCTTTAAAAATTTTTTACGGTTACCAGGTTAGCGTTACAGAGGAGGTCTAGTGCTAGAATTATTGCTCTCGCTCTGGCGATCGCGGCGATACCTCACATGTGTGATTTGAACACCGTTTACATACGCGGGCGCGACTTCCGTATGCGTTTTCTTTGCTTTGTGAGCTCGCGGGGACGGCGGGCGCTTTAAAAAAAAATTTTTTTTATTTTTATTTATTTTATTTATTTAAAAATTACTAAATTGTTTAAAAAAAAAATAAAAAAATTTTTGATCACTTTTATTGCTGTCACAAGGAATGTAAACATCCCTTGTGACAGTAATAGGTGGTGACAGGTACTCTTTATGGAGGGATCGGGGGTCTAAAAGACCCCCCACCCCTCCTTTACACTTCAGTGTATTCAGATCGCCGAAAACGGCGATTCTGAATACCGGATATTTTTTTAAAACCGGCGCCATTGGCAGCCGAGTAAACGGGAAGTGACGTCATGACGTCGCTTCCGTGTTTACTATGAGGAGACTGGAACGAAGCCGATTACAGCTTCGTTCCAGTTTCTCCCCAGCGGCCGGAGCCATCGGACACGCAATCGGTGCTCCCGATCGAGCGGGAGCACCGGTAACAGCGGCGGGAGGCGGCGGGAGGGGGGACGTCCCCTCCCGCTCCTCCGGCATAACAGCCGAGCGGCTTTTAGCCGCATCGGTTGTTATGGCTGGATAGCCAATCGCCCGCTGTAAAAGACGGTACCGGGATGATGCCTGCAGGTGCGGGCATCATCCCGGTATACCCCCCGGAAGCCGAGTACGCATATCTGCGTACGCTCGGCGGGAAGGGGTTAATGATTGTTCCAACTACCACTGCTTTGTCATTCTTTGGGATAAAAGGGATGAGTCTGCGTAGCAGGCACAGCAGATGGTGAGATCCACTGACTACAGATCCTATTTGTGCATCCATTGACATTTGTGAGTCAAAGATGACCCCGAGACTCTTGGCCTTGGTCTTTGGGGAGATGGTTTGCCCAAAGATGGCGGGTGGTGTCCAGGAGGTCTTGGTTCGGGGATAATGGTTTGAGTGTAGGATAAGAAGCTCTGTCTTTGATTCGTTGAGTTTGAGGGAGATGGTGGTCATCCAGTCTTCTTTTAGATTGAATCAATTTTCTAGTTGTTGTTGGTGGTCTCTTTGTCTGGTGATACGGAAATAAAGTTGCATGTCGTCAGCGTACGAGTGCAAGCAGAGGTCTGAAAATCTGATGATCTGACTGGCAGTGAAGGAGTTAACCACTAGGGGGCAGTGTAGGGGTTATGTATGACGTTAAGTGTTTTTTTTTTATTGTAGGGGGCGTGGCCTGGCATGTGACGTCACTGATCGTCTTTCCCTATATCAGGGAACAGACGATCGGTGACAGCCACACAGGGAAGCACGGGGAGAGGTTTGTTTACACCAACCTCTCCTCGTTCTTCAGCTCTGTGACCCGATCGCGGGACACCAGCAGTGAATGGGTCCGCTGGTCCCGCGGCCACGGTCACGGAGCTCAGGACCGGGTTCGGAAGAGCGTCGAACCACGGCTGGGCACTTAACCACTTTCAGACCGGACCATTTTGCTGGTCAATGACCAGAGGTCTTTTTACAATTTGGCACTGCGCTGCTTTAACTGGTAATTGCGCGGTCATGCAATGTTGTACCCAAACAAAATTTGCGTCCTTTTCTTCCCACAAATAGAGCTTTCTTTTGATGGTATTTGATTGCCTCTGCGATTTTTATTTTTTGCGATATAAACGTAACAAGACCGCAAATTTGCGAAAAAAAAAGATATTTTCTACTTTTTGTTATTAGAAAAATCCAATAAACTCAATTTTAGTCATACATTTAGGCCAAAATGTATTCAGCCACATGTCTTTGGTAAAAAAAAAAGTCAATAACTGTATATTTATTGGTTTGCGCAAAAGTTGTCACATCTACAAACTAAGGTACGTTTTCTGGAATTTACGCAGCTTTTAGTTTACGACTGCCTATCTCAATTCTTGAGGTGCTAAAATGGCAGGGCAGTACAAAACCCCCCCAAATGACCCCATTTTGGAAAGTAGACCCCCTAAGGAAATTGATAAGTGGCATGTTGAGCCCATTGAATATTTTATTTTTTTGCCTCAAGTGATTGAATAATGACAAAAAAAAATTTTTTTTTTTTACACAAAGTTGTCACTAAATGATATATTGCTCACACATGCTATGGGCATATGTGAAATGACACCCCAAAATAAATTCTGCTGCTTCTCCTGAGTACGGGGATACCACATATGTGGGACTTTTTGGGAGCCTAGCCGCGTACGGGGCCCCGAAAGCCAAGCACCGCCTTCAGGCTTTCTAAGGGCGTAAATTTTTGATTTCACTTCTCACTACCTATTACAGTTTTGAAGGCCATAAAATGCCAAGGTGGCACAAAACCCCCACAAATGACCCCATTTTAGAAAGTAGACACCCCAAACTATTTGCTGAGAGGCATGTTGAGTCCATGGAATATTTTATATTTGGCACAAGTTGCGGGAAAATTACAAACTTTTATATTTTTTTTCACAAAGTTGTCACTAAATGATATATTGCTCACACATGCTATGGGCATATGTGAAATGACACCCCAAAATAAGTTCTGCTGCTTCTCCTGAGTACGGGGATACCACGTATGTGGGACTTTTTGGGAGCCTAGCTGCGTACGGGGCCCCGAAAACCAAGCACCGCCTTCAGGCTTTCTAAGGGCGTAAATTTTTGACTTCACTCCTCACTACCTATTACAGTTTTGAAGGCCATAAAATGCCAAGATGGCACAAACCCCCCCCCAAATGACCCCATTTTGGAAAGTAGACAACCCTAAATTTAGGGGTACACTAGTGAGACTCACAGGTAAAAAAGCACCTAGGCTGTCAGCGACTGTATCAAAACGCTACAAGAAAAACTGTTAGCGATCGCAGGGATCAGGCCTGACTCTGCGAACGCTGCAGTTATGTGTGTTGTGTTTTGTAAGTGACAGTGATCGATCGATACTGCACTTGGGTGGGCTGGGCTGGGCTTGGCGGAGGGGCTAAACGCAGGTGCTAGCAGGTATCTGGGCTGATCCCGCTAACAATGCGTTTTGGGAAACCTAAACTGCTGGCGACGCTAATATAGATCTGATCAGATACTATATTACTAAGGGAGGTGTATGCTTTGTGTGTGGGTGTTAGCGGTACTGGCACTAACCTGACGCTGCCTGGGGCGACGCAGACCTTATCTGACCCTTAAATTTATATCACCCGCCGGGTGATCAGGGGGTTAAACCTTTATTAGGTAATAAATGGCGGGTGCCCTGAAACTATAAAAAAATAACTAACCAACCAGCGTCACCTGTAACAGTTATATGGTGATCACTGGTGAAAGGGTTAACTAGGGGGCAATCAGGGGGCTTTATGCGGTAGTATATGGGGGTCCCTGGCGCTATAAAAAGCTGCGGCGAACCTAAATACCTACCTGCCTAACTAGCGTCACCTGTGACACTAATACAGCGATCAGAAAAATGATCGCTTATTAGGCTGGGTTCACACTGGAGCGATGCGGGAACGCCACGAATCCGCGGCGGGTTCCCGCATCGCATGCCTCCCGGCGGCAGTTCACACTGCCCTATGCGAACTGCTGGGAGTGTCAGGGAAATGTTAAGGACACCCCCAGATCAGTTCGCATATCGCAGTGCGATCTACAAACTCGGATCGCATGGTGTGAACACCCATGCGATCCGATTCTGCTGCGGACCAAAAAAAGGGTCCCGTGCGAATTTGCGGCAGGTGCGGCGGGTGCGACGCAAGTTCAGCCATACTATCTGTATGGCTGAACTCGAATCGCACAGAGATCGGATGTGATTTGCACTGCAGTGCGGTGCGAATCACCTCCGTTCTCATAAACCGCTGCAATGTGAACCCAGCCTTAGTGACACTGCCGACGGGGGGTGATCACGGGGTTAAACCTTTATTGGGGGGGTTAGGGGGGTACCTTAGAACTAAAGGGGGCTAACCCTAACTGCCCTAACAGTTATTACAGTCACAAATGACACCAATGCAAAAAAAAAATGCAATTGGTGTCACTGTGACTGGGGGGGCAGGGGTAATTTGGGGGGTGATCGGGGGGTGAAGGCGGGGTTTGAGTGTGCCTGGCATGTTCTACTGTGTAGTGTCGTGTTGGTGCAACTCACCGATCCTCTCTCCTCGGTGCCGGAACGAAAAATACCGACACGGAGGAGAGATTACATCACTTCCTCTGCCTGTGTTTACATTACAGGAGAGGAAGTGATGTCACGGAGCATTTCCATTCGTCGGGAGCGATCGTGAGGGGGTGGCCATGAATGAATGGCCGCCCCCTCATCCCGGATCGCTCCCGAACGAATACCGACCGCCGCAGGCACCGGGGGGGGCCCGATCGGGCCCCCCACCCGCGGGAAGGCAGGGACGTATATATACGCCCATATGCCTGCCCGTGCCATTCTGTCGACGTATATCGTCGTGCGGCGGTCAGCAAGTGGTTAAAGAGCAACGTACAAGTATGTGCTTGAGCCCAGCCGTGCCATTCTGCCGACGTATATCGGCCTGAGGCGGTCCTTAACTGGTTAAGGTGAAAAAACATGAACCTTTACAACCCCTTTAACAATTGATGGTCAGAGTCATTTCCAATGCTCACTATACATATACGTCTATTTTGTAACGGTATTGTTTTTTAGACATGTGCATTTCGTTTCATTCCGAATCGAAATTCGGAGGAATTTTCATTATTCAGACATTCGGATGCATCCGAATTACCGGATTACAATTCTAACGAATTCAAACGAATTTCGAATCAAATTAGAAAAATTACATTTTGCGACCCGATTTGGGGCCACGTATCTTGGAGCAATCTATAGCTAGGAACCCCAAATTTGGTATGCAAACACAGTATAACTAGCACTACAACATATCCAAATTTGGGGTTTCTAGCACCAAGTGACCCCGAGATACGTGGCCCCAAATTTGGGTCACAAAATGTCAAGCACTTTTCTGCAGCAGAGAATGACATTTTGCGAACCGAATTTTGGGCCACATATCTTGGGGTCACTTATAGCTAGAAACACCAAATTTGGTATTCTAACACAATAGAACTAGCACTACAACCTATCCAAATTTGGGGTTTCTAGCACTAAGTGACCCTGAGATATATGGCCCTAAAGTCGGGTCATAAAATATTTTCGAATCCGGTTGAAATATTTTCATATGCGGTTGAAATAATTTCGAATCATGTTGAAATAATCTCGAATTCGGTAGAAATATTTTCGCATTTGGTTGAAATATTTTCAAATGCGACCGATTTTTCGAATTCATTAGAAAACTAAACGAAATACGAAAACGAATTTAACGAATATAACTAACCTAAATTAATTAATTAACGAATTAAAACTAAACGAAACTAAACAAATTTTTTTCCTTTCGCACATGTCTAGTTGTAATATTAGTTTATTACTAGCATAGTAGAGGAGTCATTGTTATATATGTAATGTGAGAAAGGAGTGAAGAGAAAAAAGGAGGAAGGATGAAAAAGAAAAAATGATAAAGAAGAAAAAAAAAAAAAAAAAAAAAAAACACCAATGGGAAAAAAAAAAAAAAACAACCAAAAGTGGAATAAACCAAAATGAAGTGAGGATGAGAGAGAAAAGAGGACTGCGGTAATCAAGTGGTTGTGAATGAGGTGAAGAGATAGATAAAAATAAAAGTGATGTGTTAAATAAGGTTGTTACATTGTTAAAAACAGTGTTAGAACACTTGTTATATATATGAATACACAGAGCTATATTAGTAGCCCTTCCTGTGGACTTTAATGTCCCAATGCTCTCTATGTATAAAGTCTAAATTTGCTTGGGTTTACCTTAATGATGATTTGTACAAGAAATCTGTGGCTCTATGGATAACCAAACAAAATCCAGATGAATCAGTTGAAAAAACAAAGTAGCCGTATCGGGGGCTCGCTGACCATTTGGGCCCTCGGGCACTGTCCGAAGGCCCCGTGCCACTAGGGGGCCCCATCAGGGTTGCCAGCCTCAGTAAAGCCAGGGACAGTATGTAAAAATCTGTGTTTTTTATTTTATTTTTTTTACATCTGTTTCTAAAATATTCCTTACTGACATCCTTTTGGTCTAAAAATCCTGAGATTATAGCTGCCCCAACTCTCCAGTACCTTCTCAGCCAACAGAAACATGTCTGTGTATTGTGTGTGTGTGTGTGTGTGTGTGTGTGTGTGTGTGTGTGTGTGTGTGTGTATACTATGTGGCCCCATAATCTCTGATTTCCTGGGGGCCCCATAATCTCCTATTGCCCGGGGGCCCCATGAGTTGTCAGTCCACCCCTGAGTCATATCAATAACCACTAACCACTTCAGCTCCCGGACCATTTGGCTGGCCAAAGACCAGAGCACTTTTTGCGAATTTGGCGCTGAGTCGCTTTAACTTAGAATTGCGCGGTCGTGCGACGTGGCTCCATAACAAAATTGACGTCCTTTTATTTTCTGCGCTATAAACAAAAAAAAAGCCACAATTTTGAAAGTTTAGGCCGATACGTATTCTTCTACATATTTTTGGTGGAATAAAAAAAAATCGCATTAAGCGTATATTGATTGGTTTGCTCAAAAGGTATATTGTTTACAAAATAGAGGATAGTTTTATGGCATTTTTATTAATATTTTTTTTATTAGTACTGGCGGCGATCAGCGATTTTTATCATGACTACAACATTATAGCGGACAGATCTGACACTTTGGTGCGATTTTGGGACCATTCACATTTATACAGCGATCAGTGTGATTAAAAATGCATTGATTACTGTGTAAATGTGACTGGCAGTGAATGGGGTTAAGCACTAGGTGGCGCTGTAGGGGTTAAGTGTGTCCTGGGGAGTGATTTTAACTGTTGGGGGGAGGGGCTGTGTGTGGCGCGACGCTGATCACCGCTCCTGATTACAGGAAGAGCTGGTCAGTGTCACTAGGCAGAAAGGGGAAATGCTTGTTTACATTAGTACCTCACGGTTCTTCCTCTCCGTGGGATGATCACGGTATCCCCGTAAACATAGAGTCTGTGGGACCCGCGACCATGCTCACGAAGCTCCCGAAACCCGCCTCTTAAAGGGCAGCATACAGGTACATGATTCTGCCAGTACGTGCCCTTCCGCTGCAGTATATCTGTGTGAGGTGGTCGGGAAGCTGTTAATTGGGTATAGCTTTTAGCTGCCTCAGGCATACAGAGCAAACAGATTGGTGAGCTGAAATGTGCCAGGTACTTACGTTGGAGCACCGGAAAGAAAGGTGACCATACACATTAGGATGCTAAGTGTCAATAAAAGCTCTCTGTGCATCCTGGGATGGTCAGTAACAAGTGGTTGCAGGTTGGGATCAAGTGCAAGTCATCATCAGGGAACAAGCCAAAGGTTGGGGGGGGGGGGCAGGCTGAAATCTATGTAAGGGGCCCCAACATTTATGGTGGCTGGCCTATTGGTAACTAGTGGTAGCGAAGTATGGACAGCAGCGGGAGTGATGGGAGAGAGATATTGGCTGGAGAGAGCACAATAATCTGCCGAACAGGAAGTGCAAAGGCTTGGCTTAGATAGGACATTCATGGGAGGAGCAAAGGGTTAAAGGTTCAGGAGAAACGAGACATAAAGCAATGTCCTTCAAAGGGTGGGTGGTAGCAGGAATGACGTGAGAGAGATATTGTCTGGAGAGAGCGCAATAATCTGCCAAACAGGAAGTGCAAAGGTGTGACTTAGATAAAACGTTCATGGGAGGAGCAATGGGTTAAAGGTTCAGGAGAAACGAGACATAAAGCAAGGTCCTTCAAAGTGTCTAGTCTGTTCTCCAGCATCCCAGCAAGAAGAGACACCACCAGACATGGCAGGGGCATACAGAGCAAACAGATTGGTGAGCTGATATGTGCTAGATTGGAGCACCGGAAAGAAAGCTGACCATACACATCAGGAGGTTAAGGGTCAATAAAAGATCCCTGTGCACCTGGGATGGTCAGTAACAAGTGGTTGCAGGTTGGGATCAAGTGGAAGATATAGTCAGGGAACAAGCCAAAGGTTGGGGGGGCCCTATTTCTGATGGCTGGCCCGTTGGTAACTAGTGGTAGCGAAATATGGACGGCAGCAGGAGTGACGCGAGAGAGATATTGGCTGGAGAGAGCACAATAATCTGCCAAACAGGAAGTGCAAAGGCATGGCTAAAATAGGACGTTGATGGGAGGAGCAAAGGGTTAAAGGTTCAGGAGAAACGACACATAAAGCAAAGTCCTTCAAAGGAATGTCCAGTCTGCTCTCCAGCATCCCAGCAAGAAGAGACACCACCAGACATGGCAGGGGCATACAGAGCAAACAGATTGGTGAGCTGATATATGCTAGGTTGGAGCACCGGAAAGAAAGCTGACCATACACATCAGGATGCTAAGGGTCAATAAAAGATCCCTGTGGGATGGTCAGTAACAAGTGGTTGCGGGTTGGGATCAAGTGGAAGTCATAGTCAGGGAACAAGCCAAAGGTTGGGGGGGTGCCCAGGCTGAAACCTATGTAAGGGGCCCCAATATTTCTGATGGCTGGCCTGTTGGTAACTAGTGGTAGTGAAATATGGGTGGCAGCAGGAGTGACGCGAGAGAGATATTGGCTGGAGAGAGCACAATAATCTGCCAAACAGGAAGTGCAAAGGTGTGGCTTAGATAAAACGTTCATGGGAGGAGCAAGGGGTTAAAGGTTCAGGAGAAACGAGACATAAAGCAAGGTCCTTCAAAGTGTCCAGTCTGCTCTCCAGCATCCCAGCAAGAAGAGACACCACCAGACATGGCAGGGGCATACAGAGCAAACAGATTGGTGAGCTGATAAAAAAAAAGGTGACCATACACATCAGGATGCTAAGGGTCAATAAAAGATCTCTGTGCATGCTGGGATGGTCAGTAACAAGTGGTTGCGGGTTTGGATCAAGTGGAAGTCATAGTCAGGGAACAAGCCAAAGGTTGGGGGGGTGCCCAGGCTGAAACCTATGAAAGGGGCACCGATATTTATGATGACTGGCCAGTTGGTAACTAGTGGTATTGAAATATGAACGGCAGCAGGAGTGACGCGAGAGAGATATTGGCTGGAGAGAGCACAATAATCTGCCAAACAGGAAGGGCAAAGGCGTGGCTAAAATAGGACGTTGATGGGAGGAGCAAAGGGTTACAGGTTCAGGAGAAACGACACATAAAGCAAGGTCCTTCAAAGGAATGTCCAGTCTGCTTTCCAGCATCCCAGCAAGAAGAGACACCACCAGACATGGCAGGGGCATACGGAGCAAACAGATTGGTGAGCTGATATATGCTAGGTTGGCGCACCGGAAAGAAAGATGACCATACACATCAGGATGCTAAGGGTCAATAAAAGATCCCTGTGCATCCTGGGATGGTCAGTAACAAGTGGTTGCATGTTGGGATCAAGTGGAAGTCATAGCCAAGGAACAAGCCCAAAGTTGGGGGGCCCCAATATTTTTGATGGCTGGCCTGTTGGTAACTAGTGGGAGCGAAATATGGACCTCAGCAGGAGTGACGTGAGAGAGATATTGGCTGGGAGAGAGCACAATAATCTGCCAAACAGGAAGTGCAAAGGCGTGGCTTAGATAGGATGTTGATGGGAGGAGCAAAGGGTTAAAGGTTCAGGAGAAACGACACATAAAGCAAAGTCCTTCAAAGGAATGTCCAGTCTGCTCTCCAGCATCCCAGCAAGAAGAGACACCACCAGACACGGCAGAGGTCGCAGCAAAATCATCACTTGGAATTCTAGATTTTCCCCAAAACCCTGAAACACGATCGAGTATTTGAATCAACATTCAAACATGCAATGTGGGATTTGTCCCAACACATTCTGAATCCTTCTTTAGAGAAGAGAGACCATGGTTGTCTATAGACATAGATACAGAAAATGACATTCTGTATCGTACATAAGCCTCATACATTTCAGAAATGAAAACATGGCCGCCACATTCGTATCACAAGTGACGTTTTATCTTTTTATCTTATTGACATTCATATTATAAACACTTCTTGTTCTGCAAATCCCTCATCCCAATCCACACACATTGGGAGGCAAAAAAAAAAGAAAAGAATAAAGACTACTCCAAATTCGTGAAAAAAAAAAAAAAGTAAACGTAATCGCCGTATCCCGGTGACGAAGAAAAGTGAGGTGGAAATATATAGAGCCGGGAACACGGGGTGGTATAAAAATAGACACACATCATATGTGAAGTGATTATCTCTATAATGGTGTAAACAAAAGGGTTATAAATACCCAGCTATGGTGAATGCCACCTGTTATAGGCACAGATCATTTTACATGCATTGGCATCCACTATGGGAATCCTGGGAACACTAGAACATCGAAGAAACCTTAAAAAATAAAAATAAAAAAAAACAACTACACCTAAATTATTAAAGTCCTACAATCAGGACTGGATTAAAAGTGTGATGAGTCGGGTGCTGGATTTTGGTGGGCCTTTTTTTGGAAATAAATAAAATGAAAATGCAAACAATTTTTTGTTAAAACAAATTAAGTATTTAAACAAATTAAATTAAATAGGGGGGGGGGGGGCAAGAGAGAGGGGTGAGAGAGAGAGAGAGAGAGAGAGAAAGGGTGAGAGAGAGTGAATGAGGAAGGGTGAGAGAGAGGTTGAAAGAGAGAGGGGGACGGTTGGGTAAGGGAGAGGGGTGAGAGAGAGGGTGAAAGAGAGGGGAGGGTGGGGGTGTGTGTGTGAGAGAGAGAGAGAGAGAGAGAGAGGGAGAGAGAGAGAAGAGGTGAGAGAGAGAAGAGGGGGTGAGAAAGAAAGAGAGCAAGAAAAAGAATGAGAGAGGGTAATAGAGGGGGGGGGGGGTGAAAGGTGTAAGAGAGAGTGGGGTGGGAAATAAATAGAGAGGGTGAAAGAGAGAGGGGGATGGGGGTGCAAGGGAGAGAAGAGGTGAGAGAGAGAGAGAGAGGGGGTGAGAGAATGAGAGGGGGGTGAGAGAGAGAGAGAGAACAGTGGGGGCGAGAGAGAGAGGGAGGGTGATACAGAAAGAGGAGGTGAAAGAGAGGGGGTGAGAGGGAAAGGTGTACTGGTCCAAACCATTTGGTGGAGGGGGGATTATAGTGTGGGGTTGTTTTTCAGGGGTTGGGCTTAGTTCCAGTGAAAGGAACACTTAAGGCGTCAGCATACCAAGACATTTTGGACAATTTCATGCTCCCAACTTTGTGGGAACAGTTTGGGGATGTCCCCTTCCTGTTCCAACATGACTGCGCACCAGTGCACAAATCAAGACATTGATGAGCGAGTTTGGGGTTGAGGAACTTGACTGTCCTGCACAGAGTCCTGACCTCAACCCGAAAGAACACCTTTGGGATGAATTAGAAAGGAGACTGCGAGCCAGGCCTTCTCGTCCAACATCAGTGCCTGACCTCACAAATGTTCTTCTGGAAGAATGGTCAAACATTCCCATAGACACATCTCCTAAACCTTGTGGACGGCCTTCCTAGAAGAGGTGAAGCTGTTATAGCTGCAAAGGGCGGAGCCAACTCAATATTGAACCCTCCGGACTAAGACTGGGATGCCATTAAAGTTCATGTTCTGTGTAAAGGCAGGTGTCCCAATACTTTTGAGAATATAGTAAACATGCGGTCCCTGTGGATTAAGACACACTTCTATGAGGTTGAATATATGTAAACGCTCGTTGGGAAGGGGTAAAGGGCAGTAAAATATTTGCATATTCTTAAAAAAACAGTAAAATAGCTTCAACACACGCCTTGACTGCGGTTTGTAGCTGCAAGCACTGCGGAGAAATTCATTTTGAAGGTTCACAACAAATCACAATTCCTCGTGAAAAATGTTCCTCTATTAGCAGAGATTTGGCAGCCTGCGGGCCGTCCAATGAAAACACACAGGAGGTATTTCTAGGCTGACCTCAGAATGTCAGTTTTGATTTAACGAAGAGATAAGCTATGAACCTTTTCTATGAATCTGGGTGGACTATCCATGGTGAAATGATAGTAATTACTTGTATTCTTGATGTCTGGCTCTGGGCGTTTCCTGTTGCGCTCTGACCTTCGGGCATCCGGTGCTGTGACGGGACAGTTTGGTCGTGCCCGCTCCTGATTTCCTGTTATGGGCCCCACATAATCAACACGTGTGTATGGTGGGGGAGCGTGGGTGGACCATGTGGGTTATCTGCTGCCCCCCCCCCCGAGCAAAGAGGAGGATGTGGATTTACCCACATCAGGAAAAGTTATGTTTGATTTTTTATTTTTATTTTTATTTTATGTATAATATTTGCTGAATAATTTTGTATATTGTTTTTCAGATATTTGAATACGGCAATCAAGAAATGCATTCATGACATCCGAGCTGGCCACGGGAACAAGTATCGGGCCCCTCATTGGAGTAATCTCCTACTGTTGGGGGCTTTTGTTTTCTTTTTTTTGTTTTGTTTTGCACTCGGTGGGGGGTGCAAGGCTGTATAGGGGTCCCCGTATGGACACCCAAGGGTGCACGGAGGTTTGGACTTGTGAGACCTTATCGCCGTGTGCCCACCTTGAGGCCCCCTTTGGTCACAGCTTCCAGGTTTGCCTGTCGCTGCATCACCCTGTGTAGTTTTACACCATGACATATGACTGTCAGCAGGGTAGGTTATTGCGGCTGTGCTGACAGGAAGGGACTACTTCCTGTTTCCTGGTTTCAGTCTGTGCCCTGGGGGGCCTCCCCAGAGTGTCCGCTTTGAGGCCATTGGAGGCATGATGTCACATGCCCCCAGGGCCATCTTTAATATTGATTGGACCCTGGGCAAAACTTTTCTTGCCCCCCAGTTTTGCTCTCCACCTGCTCTGAGACATACAATAAATAGCAGCTGAATCAGATCAGGCAGCTATTGCAATTGGTTGCCAGAGGTTACAGTGTATCATTACCGCTCACTGACTGGTTGCCAGAGGTTACAGTGTATCATTACCGCTCACTGTCTGGTTGCCAGAGGTTACAGTGTATTATTACCGCTCACTGACTGGTTGCCAGAGGCTACAGTGTATCATTACCGCTCACTGACTGGTTGCCAAAGGTTGCAGTGTATCATTACCACTCACTGACTGGTTGCCAGAGGTTACAGTGTATCATTACCGCTCACTGACTGGTTGCCAGAGGTTACAGTGTATCATTACCACTCACTGACTGGTTGCCAGAGGTTACAGTGTATCATTACCACTCACTGACTGGTTGCCAGAGGTTACAGTGTATCATTACCTCTCACTGACTGGTTGCCAGAGGTTACAGTGTATCATTACCGCTCACTGACTGGTTGCCAGAGGTTACAGTGTATCATTACCGCTCACTGACTGGTTGCCAAAGGTTGCAGTGTATCATTACCACTCACTGACTGGTTGCCAGAGGTTACAGTGTATCATTACCGCTCACTGACTGGTTGCCAGAGGTTACAGTGTATCATTACCACTCACTGACTGGTTGCCAGAGGCTACAGTGTATCATTACCGCTCACTGACTGGTTGCCAGAGGTTACAGTGTATCATTACCACTCACTGACTGGTTGCCAGAGGTTACAGTGTATCATTACCACTCACTGACTGGTTGCCAGAGGTTACAGTGTATCATTACCTCTCACTGACTGGTTGCCAGAGGTTACAGTGTATCATTACCGCTCACTGACTGGTTGCCAGAGGTTACAGTGTATCATTACCGCTCACTGACTGGTTGCCAGAGGTTACAGTGTATCATTACCGCTCACTGACTGGTTGCTAGAGGTTACAGCACACATTACAGCTCACTGATTATTTTCTAGAGGTTACAGCACACATTACAGCTCACTGATCATTTTCTAGAGGTTATAGCACATGATTTCTGCTTGTTGAGATTACTGTACAGTAATACTGCTCACTGATTGGTTGCTAGAGGTTACAGCACATCATCTCCTCCCTCCAGGGGTCATGTTATACATATCAATGCCGCCTTTATTTACATATCTATGCTGCCGGATGCAGCTATTTACATATGAATGCTGCTGCTATTTACATATGAATGCCGGTTATTTACATGTAAACACAGGGTCTGCAGGTGAGTCACCTGTTCACAACAATAGGGCAGAGCTGGGCAGCATTAGTAGCAGCACTTCACACTGAGATATCGGGACACAGCAAGAGACAAGGGAATTTAAACTGGGACAGTTGGCAAGTATGAGGCAGCTGATTTGGGCCCCACAACATTGACAGGTCCCAGGGCAGCTGCCCCTTTTTCCCCTGCCTTAAAAACGGCCCTGCATGCCCCTTTTTGGCTTCAATGGGGGAGGGATATAAAAGCTGCACAGTTTTTGTGTGCAGCTGGAGGAGCTCAGGATCAGCATGGAGGACAGCACATGGTAAGACACAGCTTTATGGTCAGAATGGGGGATATATTGTCCAGCTTGGTCTGGACATTGTACAAATAGCAAGCAGTAATGATTAAATGGTTTCCCTTTTTTTTTTTTGTAGTGGAACCATCTATTGAGAACATACCTCAGTTTGTATCATGGAGATACAATGGTTTGGCTTTTTTCCCTCTTTCATGTGATAACACACACCAACTGATTTTTCAGGTGTGCGTGTCAAGACGTTATACCTGGTGAGATATGCTCTCTATGATTTTAATTCCTCTGTTTTCAGATAAGATTATGAAAATTATACAGAGGTATTTTTGTGAATATACTTTGTCATTATTATTATTTTTTTTTTTTTTTATTTATCCTTATATTTTTTATTTATTTTTTTGCGTGTGCTGTGTGTTATTTGCCTGGCCTCCATGTGCTTGAGCTCCCAGTAGTGATACTAGATATATTCAGCGTAAATTTAGCAATTAAAAGGGGTGAGTGTGGGATGTGTTTATATTTAGTCCACTGACCTGTTCTCCCGTTTTATATACATAAATAATTTGTCAAACTCCAAGTGGTAGAATTTGACTATTAACCACTTACAGACCGGACCATTTTGCTGGCTTAAGACCAGACCACTTTTTACGATTCGGCACTGCGTCGCTTTAACTGACAATTGCGCGGTCGTGCGACGTGGCTCCCAAACTTAATTTGATGTCCTTTTTCCCCCACAAATAGAGCTTTCTTTTGGTGGTATTTGATCACCTAGGTGGGTTTTATTTTTTGCGCTATAAACAAAAATAGAGCGACAATTTTGAAAAAAACGCATTATTTTTTACTTTTTGTTATAATAAATATCCCCCAAAAATATATAAAAAAACATTTTTTTCCCTCAGTTTAGGCCGATACGTATTCTTCTACATATTTTTGGTAAAAAAAAACGCAATAAGCGTATATTGATTGGTTTGTGCAAAAGTTATAGCGTTTACAAAATAGGGGATATTTTTATGGCATTTTTATTAATATTTTTTTTTTACTAGTAATGGCGGCGATCAGCGATTTTTATTGTGACTGTGACATTATGGCGGACACATCGGACATTTTTGACACATTTTTGGGACCATTGTCATTTATACAGCAATCAGTGTTATATAAATGCAGTGATTCCTGTGTAAATGACACTGGCAGTGAAGGGGGTTAACCAGTGGGTGGCAGTGTAAGGGGTTAAGTGTTACTAACTGTGGGGGGCTGGGCTTTCATTTAGTGAACACTGATCTCTGCTCCAATCACATGGAGCAGAGATCAGCGTCACTAGTTGCTAGGCAGAATGGAGAAATGCTGTTTACAACTGCATTTCTTCATTCGGCCGCCCCCGTGAGACGATCGCGGGTATGCCCGCGGCAATCGAGTCCGCGGGTCCTGCGACCGGACTCACGGGGGTCCCAACCAGCACGGAGAATTAAATGGCGGTCATTGCAATACTTTTTTTCACACCGTATTTGCGCAGCGGTCTTACAAGCGCACTTTTTTTTGAAAAAAATTCACTTTTTTTTAATAAAAAAATAAGACAACAGTAATATTAGCCCAATTTTTTTTTATAATGTGAAAGATAATGTTACGCCGAGTAAATTGATACACAACATGTCACGCTTCAAAAATGCGCCCGCTCGTGGAATGGCGTCAAACTTTTAGCCTCAAAAATCTCCATAAGCGACATTTAAAAAATTCTACAGGTTGCATTTACAGAGGAGGCTAGAATTATTGCTCTCGCTCTAGCGATCGCGGCGATACCTCATGTGTGGCTTGACCACCGATTTTATATGCGGGCGCTACTCACGTATGCGTTCGCTTCTGTGCACGAGCTCTTCGTGACGGGGTGTTTTTAAAAACCTTTTTTTATTTTTTATTTTGATTTTATTTATTTTTACACTGTTTTAAAAAAAGAAAAAGGTGTCACTTTTATTCCTATTACAAGGAATGTAAACATCCCTTGTAATAGAAAAAACAGGTCCTCTTAAATATGAAATCTGGGGGGGTCAAAAAGTTCTCAGATCTCATATTTGGACTAAAATGCAAAAAAAAAAAAAAATGCAAAAAAAAAAAAAAAAGTCATTTGAAAAAAATTACATAAAAAAATATATCTTTTTAACAGGTATGGGCGGAAGTGACGTTTTGATGTCGCTTCCGCCCTCCTATGGTATAGATACGACTGGGGGCCATCTTAGCCTCACTCGTCTCCATACCCAGCTAGGAAAAGGACCCAACCACCTCCGCCGGTAAGCGGCGGAAGGTGCTGGAGGGCAGGTGGCACCTCTCCCGCCGCCGATAACGGTGATCTCGCGGCGAATCCGCTGCAAAGACCACCGTTATCGTACAGATGACCGGCGCCTGAAGAGATGGATATCTCGGTTGTGGCAGCAGCTGCTGCCGTTACCGAGATATCCCTCTTCAAAAATAGGAAGTATATCGGCGTGCCGCGGTCGTTAAGTGGTTAAGGACTATAACTACATATGTTGTATCTTAAGTACTATTATTCAATATCCGCTGTGATAAAATTTACATCAAGTCATCCCCCCTACGGGTGACCCAACACGGCCGTGTTTGACCACGGAGTGCAAAATATGTTTGTCGGATTACATTTTTGGTTGACTCCCTGTAAGTACTCACCCCTGGACCTACCTTGGGGTATGGAGTGTTGCAATATAGGTGGGTTGTGTGGGTGTTTTTTTTTTTTTTCCTTGGTGTAAGGGGAGGGATTTTGGATGGGGATGGGAGATTACGTCCGATATGGACGTCCCCGGTGGGGTTTCATGTGGCCACTTCGGATTGATCTAATGCTGTTTATGTTTTTGTGTATTTTATTGATTTGTATTTTCTTTCTTTTCTATACACCAAAGGTTGAGAATCTATATCAGAATTTATCTAAAAATTACTTCTGAACAACTTCGTCCATTTTTCCTGATGAAGCCATTTTTGGCGAAACATGTAGAAGTTTCCGGATGTAGTATTTTAAGTATGGAATTGCAGCATTTAACAGTGTCTCTAATAGGGATTCTGTGTATATACCTATGACTCTGAATATATGTCTGTATCCATTTTATTGGAGTGTTGTGTATAAATAAAGAGAAGTTTTTTGTACTTTTATAATAACACGTTGTAGTGTATATCTGAAATATGTACCTTTAAAATCCCCTATCCAGTACTCTACTATTTTTCAAACTAAATGGGATGTTGGTACCTTTATGCATATAGATTTTTTGGAAATTGATCTCTAGCCACATTTTGACTTTGATTTAGACATGTGCAATTTGTTTGTTTCCAAATTAGTTTTTCGACAAAATTTGACAAATTTGTTAATTCGGAAATATTCAAATAAAAAATAAAAACAGTTTAACAAATTTTTCCGAAAATTTGTCAATTTGAAAAGTTGCAAATTCCAAAATTCATAAAGTCTTAAGTTCGTAAATTCTAAAAATTTGTAAAATCAAAAATCCAAAATTTTGAAAATCCGAAACGAATGAAAATTCAAAAACCCGAAAACATAACTAATAAAAAAAACTATATATATATATATATATATATATATATATATATATATATATATATATATATATATATATATATATATATATATATATATATATATATATATATATATATATATATATATATATATTAATACTAACTATTAAATTATATGTATTGGAATTTCCTTTCAAATTTGGCTATTAGTGAATGTAACAAATACAAATTTAAGTTATGAATTATGCAAAATAACGAATGCTGCAACTTAAAGACTGGAACATAACAAATAATAATAAATAATAATAGTTTTTTTATTATCAATTTGTTATGTTTGATTCATTTAGATGCAGCATTCCTTATTTCGGATCATTTTTAACTTTGGATAAATTGCAATACCTATAATTTAATAGTTAGTTATTAGTTCAGATTTTCCGATTTATGAATTTCCAAATTTTCAAATGTACAGATTTACGGATTTTCAAATTTATGAATTTACGTATTTACAAATTTATGAATTTTCAAATTTACGAATAGCACATTTATACGAATGGAACATAACAAATGAATAATAATAAATATTAATAATAATAAAAATGTATTATTATTAATAATTTGTTACGCTCCATTCATTTAGATTTGGCATTTGTTATTTCGGATAATTCATAACTTTGGATAAATTCTGATGCCCAGAATTTAATAATTAGTTATTATTAGTTAGTTATTATTTCAGATTTTCGAATTTTCAGATGTTAAAATTTTCCGATTTTCGATTTTTCAAATTTACGTAATTACGGATTTTCGAATTTACAAATTTCTGAATTTATGACTTTAGAAATTTACGGATTTTCAAATTGACAAATTTACGAATTTACAAATAGCGCATTTAAACGAGTGGAACATAACGCATTAATAATAATAAATAATGATAATTAAAATAATGCCAATAAAAATGTATTATTCATTCGTTACATTCCATTCATTTAGATTTAGCATTCGTTATTTTGGATAATACATAACTTCGGATAAATTCCAATACCTGTGATTTAATAGTTAGTCATTATTAGTTAGTTATTATTATTTCAGAATTTCTGATTTTCGAATTTCCGAGTCTAAGATTTTTTTTTTTTTCCGAATTTTCAAATTTCCGAATTCACTGATTTATGGATTTTCGAATTTCCAAATTTACGGATTTTCAAATTTACGAATTTATGAATTTTCGTATATTTACGAATACTGCATTTAAACGAATGTAACATAATGAATTCAATTTTTTTCGAAGTTACAAATTTATTATAAATGATGAATTTCAATTATAATGAATGACCCAAAAAAACGAAAAACAAAAAAACTAATTTTTCGGCAGTGCACATGTCTAGTTGGGACCTTTTGTGGATGATTTTCTTCACAATACAAGCATCTAGAGAGATCTCTGAGGGCTTATTTTAAAGCCTATTTATGGCTTGTTAAGAATATGAGATCTTTGATGTCCATAGTCGGGATGCAGAGGCACTTTAAATGCTCAGGGCGAAACAATACAACATTTATTTGTAACGAATGAAGCTCTCAGATCGTGTTTGGATCTGCACAGAGCCAGCTTTTTAATTGAAGGAAAAATATCATCCAAAAATACCTTTTTATTGCTTACCAAGATATGTTTAATTACAGGAGCAAACCTGAGGCGAAATGGCTGAATTTCTTACCGCCTCAAATTCTCATCCAACTTCCGCAGAGAAAGCCGAGTTTTTGGGACATTGCGTTTTATTGCCTGTTTATCTATATTCCTGTACAATTATCTAGAGCAGCCTTTCTCAACCTTTTCAACACAGAGGAACCCTTAAAATAGTTCTCCGGTCTCGGTGAACCCCCTGCTAAAAGTGAGAAGTCTACAACTCACGATACATTAGTGTGATGGTCGGTGGGAAGAATGGTCCTTACACTTGTGGTCATTGGGAAGAATTACCTCCTTACAGAGAGCTAAAAAAAAGATCAATGTGTCGTGGAAACGTATCCGAGAGGCAGAAATGCCCCAATGCTGGAGGAACCCCTAGCAACCTCTGGAGGAACCCTAGGGTTCCACGGAACCCTGGTTCAGAATCGCTGATCTACAGTTACCAAGAGTAGGCACATCTTTAGGCATTTACCATGGAAGGACAAAGTATAGACAACCCTAAAAATAAATCTCAAGCCTATATAACGTTCTGCAAGGCCATTATTCAACCAGTTCTTGGCCGCATTGGGGTCTCATGAGCCCCAAATTGCTCTCAAGGCTGTTCAGGCTCTCGATAGGTTCTCAGTAGTTGGCTCTGTGGGAAACTGAAGTTCTGCTGTACAGAAGAATAAATTGGATTGCAATATCAGTATTCAACATTTGGCTCATGTGCAGATATATGAAGTATCCATGAGCCAACTTTGACCCATTAAGCAAGTATCTACTCTCTCAATTGATTATTGTGAACTCTTTTTCTTAAGGTCCGCGGTGGTGCAAAACCTAAAATGAAAAACATGTAAGCGAACAAAAAACGTGCATTGAAAAATTGCACTTAAGAGTGTGTTTTTTCCCACCACCCCGAAAGGGTAGGACTTGTACCCTGACCCTCGGGCAGCAGGGATCCTGATGGGGACAGAAGGCCTGGTAGACCCCTTTCCTCTGGGACAGCCAAAGCCATCCCCAAGTACTAGGACAGTGATGGCGAACCTTGGCACCCCAGATGTTTTGGAACTACATTTCCCATGATGCTCTGGCACTCTGCAGTGTGGTGGAGCACCATGGGAAATGTAGTTCCAAAACATCTGGGGTGCCAAGGTTCGCGATCACTGTACTAGGACATGGGTCTTCAAACTATGGCCCTCCAGTTGTTCAGAAGCTACAATTCCCATCATGCCTAGTCATGTCTGTCAGGATAAGCCCGAGGTCTCATAACCCTTCATCCAGTGAAAAAACACACACAAAAGTGAAAGGTGACAAACAGCGGGAGAAAATGAATGAAAAATAAGAAAGTGGCCTTGCCAAATTGTGCACTGGCAGGGCCCTGAGGCCTGGTAAACAAAAATTGCCCCGGACTTAAGCCAAAAGCCCCAGCCCATGAGGCACAGTGCAGGGGGAAAGCATATTAGTGCTGTGACCATGTGTCCGTTCACACCGTGGGGTCCCACACCCATGTGTTGCTAAGAGTACCCCTAGGGCGGCCACTCCCAGGGGCCACAGGCACCGCAGACCCTCTGCCTTCCCAGCCCATGGCCAGACAAGGTAGAATGTTCAGATCAGGAGGTAATGGGCTCTTCCAGCTTTCCCCAACTGTCTGTGGGCGCCCTGGTTTCTGTTCCAGCCGTTACAAACCTTCCAAGCCCCCATCACTCCATCAGATTTGCATAGCCACCACCCCAACCTTGATCAGGTCAGGATAGTAGCACAGCGCCTCCATTGGATCACTGATAAGAACAGATACTGTACTTGATCTTAGCCAAAAGGCCAAGAAGCAAACTCTTGGGTAAATCCAAAATCCTGAACTTCTTTTAGGACATTACTCGATTGTCTCTGTTTACCACTAGTCGTTGATTCTGTACTCACCTATCCTCACTGGGATTTATTCATGCAATGTGTCAAGGGATCTGGGATAACCAAAGTAGACACCTGTTCAAAATAAAGTGCTATGCATGCCTATGAGGAGGTGCAGCGTGGCGCGGTACAGCCCAATTGCAGAAACAGATTTTGTATTAAGGTTAAAGTTCAGTAATTCACAACAAGCCCGGCGAGGAAGAGACCCAAAGCAGGGTCACTCAGAGAAGGCAAGCGAATGTGTAGCAGATCAGAGGTTCCAATAGTGCCAACAGCGTCTGTCTTGAGGGCCGGAATGTGACCCAACTGAGGAATGTGACCCAACTGAGGAATGTGCCCAACTGAGGAATGTGACCCAACTGAGGAATGTGACCCAACTGAGGAATGTGACCCAACTGAGGAATGTGCCCAACTGAGGAATGTGACCCAACTGAGGAATGTGCCCAACTGAGGAATGTGACCCAACTGAGGAATGTGACCCAACTGAGGAATGTGGCCCAACTGAGGAATGTCCCCAACTGAGGAAGTTTTCCAGGAAGGATGGCGTGTCACTATCCTTGCCGTACTCGTATGGAACCTCTCCCCGCTTTTCAGGGATCTCGTGCAGCAAGTGCTCATACTTATGAGCATCTACAGAGTCACGATCCTCAAAGCCCAAGATGAGCAAGAACTAGGTTCCTGTGTTTCCTGATTCTCGTCCATATCTGTAAACCTTGTTCCTGACCCGGCTACGTTTGACACCTCTCTCTCGGATCACTCCTGCCTGCTATATCTGCTTCTCGCTTATTGTTACCGACCCCAGCTGGGATTTATGACTATGTCTCCACTTCCTGATTTGGTACCCCACCGCCAGCACGTTACTGACTTCTGCCTGTTCCCGACCTTGAACTTGATCCTGATTCTGCACCTGTCTGTCTTCTGCTAAACAAGGCTTGTGACCAGACCCTGCACCACCACTGAAAGGTCTCCTGTGTCTCCAAGCTACAGCTCTCTACTACAGCTTCCAGGCACCTGCACCCTTTTGCCTCTGTGCTCTCTCTCTCTCTCTCTCTCTCTTTCTCTCTGTGCTCCAATCCTTCACAACAATGTTACTTTGTATCACTCTATTTCAAGTCTGAACAATGTTTATAAACAGTGTTACTTTGTGTCTCTCTATCTCCCATCTGAACAATCTTTATAAACAATGTTACTTTTCTAGTTCTCTATATCCAGTCTGAACGATGTTATACAAACTTTTACTTTGTATCTCTCTATCATCTGCCTCAACAAAATGTATGTTACTTTGTATTTCTCTATGTCAACAATGTTTATAAACAATGTTAATTTGTATCGCTCAATCTCCTATCAGAATGATGTTTGTAGACAATGTTACATTGTTTCTCTCTATTTATAGTCTAAATGATGTTTATAAACAATAAAGAGGCGGGGTTGGGAGTTCTGACCAGGCTAATGTCTGGTTATGGTTTAAAAAACATGTGAACATGTTTATTAACATATAGATGTAAATTCGTTAACAGTGGTACATGTCGTATAAAAGGGTGATGTCATATGAAAAACCATGCATGCATGGCATGGACTGCAAGAATATGCATTAATATATACATATAACAGCACACGATAATGCAGACATAGTAATACTGTAAAAATGCATGCATAAACACATATATTTGCATTTGTTGCCAATATGATATGTGTTTATGCAGGCACATACATTTATGCGCCTCATCTAAAGTCCCAAATTCACCCTTTTTATAAACATTGTTACTTTGTATCCCCCTATCTACTGCCTGAACAATGTGTATAAACAATATTACTTTGAATCTCTTCATCTCCCGTCTGAACAATGTTTATAAACAAAGTTACTTTGTATCTCTCTATTTATAGTCCAAATGATGTTTATAAACAATAAAGGGGGACTTGGGAGTCTGAATGAGGCTAATGGCTGGTTTAAAAGACATGTGGACATGTTTATTAACATATAAATGTAAATACGTTACAGTGCTACATGTATTAAAAGGGTAATGCCATATGAAAAACCATGCATGAATGACATGGACAGCATGAATACGCATTAATATATACATATAACAGCACACGATAATGCAGACATTGTAATACTGTAAAAATGCACGCATAAACACATATATTTGCATTTGTTGCCAATATGATATGAGTTTATGCAGGCACATACATTTATGCGCCTCATCTAAAGTCCCAAATTCACCCTTTTTATAAACATTGTTACTTTGTATCCCCCTATCTACTGTCTGAACAATGTGTATAAACAATATTACGTTGAATCTCTTTATCTCCCATCTGAACGATGTTTATAAACAATGTTACTTTGTATCTGTCTATCTCCTGTCTGAATAATGTTTATAAACAATGTCAGTTTGTATATGTCTATCTGAAGTTCTGAACAATGTGTACAAATCCTGTTACTTTGTATCTCTTAACTTTTCTCTGGTCAGTTTTATAAACATTGTGTCACTCGGTCTGCATTCTGACAGTTATACGTCGGTACTTTGAAGAGGAATATCATTGTTATAGCAGCAGCTACCTACCATAACCCCGGTATCCTCTTCTTCAGTGGGCGGTCCGGTTTAAGATAAAAGTGGTCTCTGCAGTGGATTCACCGCGAGATCACATTTAATCGGTGGCCGGAGAGGGCCCCCCCTCCCTCCTCCGCTGCTTACCGGAGCCATCGGCAGCGGCGGTGACGATCCTATCTTGCTGGGCATGGAGACGAGTAAGGGGAAGATGCCCCCCCCCCTCACCCACCTATCTCCATAACAATGCAGGGAGGAAGCGACGTCCAAACGTCTCTTCTGCTCACAGCTCTTAAAGGGCCATTTTTTTTAATCTTATTTTTTTTTAATTACTTTTTTTTTATTTTATTGCATTTTAGTGTAAATATGAGATGTGAGGTCTTTTTGACCCCCCCAGATCTCATATTTAAGAGATGTTTACATTGCTTGTAATAGGAAAAATAAATTGCAATTTTTATTTTTAATTTTTTGAAAAACAGTGTAAAAAATAAAAAATAACAGGTAAAAATAAATAAGAATTTTTTTATTTTTTTTTAAATGCGCCCCGTCCCGACCAGCTCGCACACAGAAGCGAACACATACGTAAAGCACACATGTGAGGTATCGCCGCGATCGATAGAGCGAGAGAAATAATTCTAGCCCTCCTCCGTAACTCAAAACATGCAACCTGTAGACATTTTTTAAACGTTGCAGATTTTTAAGGGTAATGCCGCGTACACACGACCGGACTTTTCGACATCAAAGGTCCGACGGAACGATTCCAGCATACCATTCGATCGTGTGTGGGCGCTGCAGCGGACTTTTGATTTGCAAAAATCCGTCAGACTTTAGAAATGGAACATGTTTCAAATTTTTCAGACGGAACTCCACCGGACCCAGTTCCTACCGAGAAAACCGCTCGTGTGTATGCTAGTCCAATGGACAAAAACCGACGCTAGGGCAGCTATTGGCTACTGGCTATGAACTTCCTTATTCTAGTCCGGTCGTACGTCATCACGTTCAAATCTGTCGGACTTTGGTGTGATTGTGTGTGGCCAAGTCCGTTCATTCGGAAAGTCCGTCAGAACTCCATCAGAACTCTGCCGAAAGTCCGTCGGACCTAGTCCCTCAAAGTCCGGTCGTGTGTACGCGGCATAAAAGTTTGTCGCCATTCCACGAGCGGGGGGCAATTTTGAAGCGTGACATGTTGGGTATCAATTTACTCGGCGTAACATTATCTTTCACAATATAAAAAAAAGACAAAAACAAAAACAAAATTGTATTTTTTTTGTAAGACCGCTGCGCAAATACAATGTGACAGAAAGTATTGCCATTTTATTCTCTAGGGTATTAGAAAAAAAAAAAAAAAAGAATAATGTTTTCGGGGTTCCAAGTAATGTTCTAGCAAAAAAAAAAAAATGTTTAAAGCGGGAGTCCACCAGGACTCCGCGTTTTTTTTTTTTTTTTTAAAAGCCAGCAGCTACAAATACTGCAGCTGCTGACTTTTAAAATAGTGACACTTACCTGTCCAGCGCGCCCGCGATGTCGGCACCCGAAGCCGATCTCTTGGTCGTCTGTCGGGTCCTGCCGCCGCCATCTTGGGTATGGGAATCAGGAAATGGAGCCTTTCGGCTTCATTTCCCGGTTCCCTACTGCGCATGCGCGAATCGCGCTGCGCAATAAGGACGCTCCCCGCTGCCTCTGGGATCTGTGTGTTTCCCAGCAGGCAGCGGGGCACTTGCGGGAAGGGGCGGGCACTTGCGGAAAGGGGCGTAAGTTACGCCCCTTTCCGCAGAGAGCTATCCCGGAAGTAGGTGCAGTTACCTGGATTATCCAGGTAACTGCACCCCCCTCCCCCCTGAAAGGTGCCGATTGTGGCACCGGAGGGGGGGAGGGTTCCGATGAGCGGAAGGTCCACTTTAGGGTGGACCTCCGCTTTAACTTGTAAACAAAAAATCTCAGAAAGAGGCTCAGTCCTTAGGTTTAAAAAAAAAAAAAAAAACTTTGGAAAGATTAAATACTCAATTTTTTTTCTATAATTAACTAAAAAAAAACACAAAAAAAAAAAACAACCTCCTCTGTAACTCAAAACATGTAGAATATTTTTAAACGTCGCCAATGCCGATTTTTAAAGGTAAAAGTTTGTCGCCATTCCACGAGCGGTGGTGCAATTTGGAAGCGTGACATGTTGTGTAACAATTTACTCGGCGTAACATTATCTTTCACAATATATATATTAAAAAAAAAAAAAAAATGGGGCTAACTTTGTTGTCTTATTTTTTTAATTCAAAAAAGTGTATTTTTCCCCCAAAAAAGTGCGATTGTAAGACCGCTGCGCAAATACGGTGTGACAGAAAGTATTGCAACGACCGCCATTTTATTCTCTAGGGTGTTAGAAAAAGAATAATGTTTGGGGTTCTAATAGTTTTTCTAGCAAAAAAAAAAAAAAATGTTTTTAACTTGTAAACCACAAATTTCAGAAAGAGGCTTGGTCCTTTTGTGGTTAAAAAAAAAAAAAAAAACCTTGGAAAAATTAAATACTCTGTATTTTTTTTTTATAATTAACTAAAAAAAAATAAAAATAAAAAACACCTCCTCTGTAACTCAAAACATGTAGAATATTTTTAAACGTCGCCTATGCAGATTTTTAAAGGTAAAAGTTTGTCGCCATTTCACGAGCGGGGGGGGGGGGGCGCAATTTTGAAGCGTGACATGTTGGGTATCAATTTACTCGGCATAACATCATCTTTCACAATATAAAAAAAAAATGGGGCTAACTTTACTGTTGTCTTATTTTTTTTATTAAAAAAAGTGTATTTTCCCCCAAAAAAGTGCGATTTTAAGCCCGCTGAGCAAATACGGTGTGACAGAAAGTATTGCAACGACCGCCATTTTATTCTCTAGACCAGGGATATGCATAAGCTGTTGTAAAGTTACAAGTCCCATGAGGCATAGCAAGACTCTGACAGCCACAAGCATGACACCCAGAGGCAGAGGCATGATAGGACTTGTAGTTTTGCAACAGCTGGAGGTCCGCTAATTGCATATTCCTGCTCTAGGGTGTTAGAAAAAGAATAATGTTTGGGGGTTCTAAGTAATTTTTCTAGTGAAAAAAAATGTTTTTAATTTGTAAACAACAAATTTCAGAAAGAGGCTCGGTCCTTTAGTGGTTAAAAAAAAAAAAAAAAAAATACTTTGGAAAGATTAAATATTCTGTAATTTTCTTTTTCTATAATTGACTAAAAAAAAAAAAAAAAAAAGCTTAAATACTCCTTTTTTTTTTTTTTTTTGTATAATTATCTAAACAAAAAAATAAAATAAAATACAAGCTCAATCAATAGTCTGTTATGCCCTGTATACACAGTCGGAACATTCTGACCACAAAATCCGGCAGATTTTTTCCAACGGATTTCGTCCGAAATTGGTGTTGCATACACACGCTCGTTCGGAACGAGGTGACATTCGTTGCGTACGACGGGGCTACGCAGAGCCTAGTAGCCAATAGCTTTGGTCTCGCGATTTACTCTGTGCATGCGTGGCACTTTATCCGTCGGAATTCTCTACAAACGATCGGAAAAAGTCCGATCTGATTTTTTTTGTCGCAAAATTTTAGATCCTGCTCTCAATTTTTTTCCCGACGGAAAAAGTCCAATAGAGCCCCACACACGATCGGATTTTCCGACAATATAATCCGATCGGACCTTTTTCCGTCGGAATTTCCGACCGTTTGTACAAGGCATAATACCTAAAAAATTACTCAATGTATTTTTATGCCCTTGCGATTTTTTTGACTTCCTTTTCTTTGTCAGTTGGGAAAAAATAAAGGTTCTGGTTAGAACACTACTTTAGGTTGATCTCCGCATGAGGTTCACTTGAATAATAAAACAGACAACAGATTTATTTTTATGTTTTCTAACCCGTGTTTTCTATAGCGGGCCGAGACATTACCGTTCTGGGAAAAAAAAAGAAGAAGAAAGAAAAACATTTTGTCAATTGAAAAATGTGTGTATGTTGGAACAATCTTCAAAACTTCTTGTCATCGGCGATGGGGACATCAATAACGGCCATTGTCAACCTTCATTAGGTTGAGATCCTGCGTTCCTCTATCCCTAAGGGTAATTTCCATCGATTTCTCTCTCCCGAACAAAGGCGCACACCTACGTCAAAGCAGTATTTAAAGCTTGCTTTGATTCCTCATGGGCTTTTTTTTCCCCTTCTAAACAAAGGGAAATAAGCGGCCCCGGCTTCTCTGAACTCTCCATTATTTTTCGTGTGTAATTTGGAGCTTTTGTAGGGAGAAAGCAAAAAAATGACAGGACTTTCCGCCTCTGCTAAACAACAGAGGTTAATTGTGATGAAGTTTATTCTGCGAAGTATAATAAAGGACAATGGCTGCGCGCAAGGATGCCACGAGTATTGACAAGAGATTGTATAGGATGGTGAGGTCTCTCAACAGCCGGCTTATATCTTCTTCATGAAATACATTTTAAGGCTTGGACCCAGTTTTTTAACTTAGGTATTCGTTAGTAAGCAGGCATGCACTGGCCATCGGGACTGCCGAGAGTTTCCCGGTGGACCAATGGCTCAGTGGGCCACTCTGATGTAAGGGGGCTTCTGATGGGACACTCTGATGTAAGGGGGCTGGTGATGGGACACTCTGATGTAAGGGGCTTCTAAAGGGACACTCTGATGTAAGGGGGCTTCTGATGGGACACTCTGATGTAAGGGGGCTTCTGATGGGACACTCTGATGTAAGGGGGCTGCTGATGGGACACTCTGATGTAAGGGGGCTGCTCATGGGACACTCTGATGTAAGGGGGCTGCTGATGGGACACTCTGATGTAAGGGGGCTGGTGATGGGACACTCTGATGTAAGGGGGCTTCTGATGGGACACTCTGATGTAAGGGGGCTTCTGATGGGACACTCTGATGTAAGGGGGCTGCTCATGGGACACTCTGATGTAAGGGGGCTGCTCATGGGACACTCTGATGTAAGGGGGCTGCTGATGGGACACTCTGATGTAAGGGGGCTGCTGATGGGACACTCTGATGTAAGGGGGCTGCTCATGGGACACTCTGATGTAAGGGGGGTGCTGATGGGACACTCTGATGTAAGGGGGCTGCTCATGGGACACTTTGATGTAAGGGGTGCTGATGGGACACTCTGATGCAGGGTTTCTCAACTAGGGTTCCTGCAGAGGTTGCCAGGGGTTCCTTGAGCAATGAGCAGTTTATGCTTCTCATATAAGTTCCCACTTTTGATTGAGTTCCCACTTTTTGATCAAGTTCCCACATTGATCTTTTTAGCCATCTGTAAGGGGGTAATTCTTCCCAATGACCACCAATGTAAGACACATCTTCCCACTGACCATCATAGTAATGTATCATGAGTTGTAGATATAGTCATTATTAGCAGGGGTTCCCTGAGACCGAAAAGTTATGTTAAGGGTTCCCCATTGTTGAAAAGGTTGAGAAAGGCTGCTCTGATGTAAGGGGGTGCTGATGGGACACTCTGATGTAAGGGGGCTTATGATAGAACACTCTGATGTAAGGGGGCTTATGATAGAACACTCTGATGTAAGGGGGCTTATGATAGGACACTCTGATGTAAGGGGCTGCTCATGGGACACTCTGATGTAAGGGGTCTTGATGGGACACTCTGATGTAAGGGGTGTTGATGGGACACTCTGATGTAAGGGGGCTGGTGATGGGACACTCTGACGTAAGAGGGCTGCTGATGGGACACTCTGATGTAAGGGGGCTGCTGATGGGACACTCTGATGTAAGGGGGCTTGTGATGGGACACTCTGACGTAAGAGGGCTGCTGATGGGACACTCTGATGTAAGGGGGCTGCTGATGGGACACTCTGATGTAAGGGGGCTTGTGATGGGACACTCTGACGTAAGAGGGCTGCTGATGGGACACTCTGATGTAAGAGGGCTGCTGATGGGACATTCTGATGTAAGGGGGCTGCTGATGGGACACTCTGATGTAAGGGGGCTGCTGATGGGACACTCTGATGTAAGGGGCTGGTGATGGGACACTCTGATGTAAGGGGCTGGTGATGGGACACTCTGATGTAAGGGGCTGGTGATGGGACACTCTGATGTAAGGGGGCTGCTGATGGGACACTCTGATGTAAGGGGCTGGTGATGGGACACTCTGATGTAAGGGGGCTGGTGATGGGACACTCTGATGTAAGGGGCTGGTGATGGGACACTCTGATGTAAGGGGGCTGCTGATGGGACACTCTGATATAAGGGGGCTGGTGATGGGACACTCTGATGTAAGGGGGCTGGTGATGGGACACTCTGATGTAAGGGGGCTGCTGATGGGACACTCTGATGTAAGTGGGTCGGTCTGGATGAATTCCAGGGCCAAATTTCTGTCCCAGTCCAGCCCTGTTAGTAAGACAGTACATGTCATTGTAACTACTTAGAGCAGGGGGACTAAACTAAAGTTAAATTAAATTAAAATTCACGGAGGTCCTGTGCGTTACCTATTTTTTTTTTTCTCCAGAGTTCTGAATCAAATTTGTGTTCTATGACTCAGGTCCTTCACATCACAGCCCCCCCCACCCCCCCTCCCCCTTTTACATCACATCCCCCTTTACATAAGTTACAAAGTTACATAGCAGACATGTGCGAATCGAAAATTCGCGTGAATTTCCCGTAAATACGTACGAATCCGAAATACAAATTTTACGAATTTTGGATCCAAATTCATAACGAAAAATGTGTGATTGTTACGAAAAGCTAACGAACCTAAAAGTTGAAACCCCAGGAAGTCAGCACAGGGATGGTGGGAACCACTCATAATGGGCACAGCGTGTGTACAGACCCGGGAACTCAGCACAGGGATGGTGGGATCCCCTCATAATGGGCACAGTGGGTGTACAGACCCGGGAACTCTGCACAGGGATGGTGGGAACCCCTCATAATGGGCACAGCGGGTGTACAGACCCGGGAACTCAGCACAGGGATGGTGGTATCCCCTCATAATGGGTAGTGATGGCCGAACGGTTCGCCCGGCGGTCGTTTCGCGGCGAATTTCCGACTTTCGCCGTCCGCGGGTTCGAACGCCTTTTTCCGTCGTTCGCCCCGGCGGACTTACGTGTTTAATGTATACAAGAACTTTAACCTTTCGTGACACGTTTATCATGTGTTACAGGACAACCAATTGAGACATGACAGCTCATGGACACTTGGACATTCCCCCTAACCTATAAATACACCCGATCCGGTGGCCATTTTACATTCTTTCTTCTGTCACTGTAGGGAAAGGATCCTGTGTGGAGTAGGGACAGAGAAAACGCTAGCTATTTGGTACACAAAAGTTCTTTTCAGGACTGGTATAGGTGTTAGGTCAGCAGCCTGAGTTTCTTTTGTCAGTTTAGATAAAGGGACAGAGCGCTGTATGCTGCTATTTTAGGGACAGCTCAGCCAGATTAGTCTTTCTTCATCATCATCATCATCATCATCATTAGCTGTTACTATCAGGTCCACAAAAGAGCTGTTCCAGCTAATCGTTCCAGCCTACTCTTTTTTGCCAATTTGTATAGGGACAGGCAGGAAGCAGTGTGTCAGGCAGTGAGGATAATTTTAAAGACTTGCTGTTACTATTAGTTCCACAAAGGTTCTTTTCAGGACTGGTATCAGTGGTACGGTAATAGGCTTGTACACGTATAATATTCTTTCTTCCAAATATAGAAAGAATATTATACTTGACTGCTGCCCTTCTGCTGCAGTCTGCTAATCATTCACAACTCACTTGTTCCACAAAGCTCTTTATCAGGACTGGTAACTTGGTCTGTCTAGGGTGCTACGGTACATAGGCTTGGGTGCGGTACAGTCTGCTGTTCTGTAAGGACCGCTATCGGTCCACAATACATAGGGTTGCCGTGCACTACTGCTGACCGCTGCCCTATACTGCAGCAGTCCTTCATTGGTATAGGGACTGACGTACAGTCTGCTAATCACTAACACACAACCTGCTTGGTCCACAAAAGTTCTTATAAGGACTGGTAACTTGGTATAGGGTGCTACGGTACATAGGCCTGAGTGCGTTACAGTCTGCTGTTCTGTAAGGACCGCTATCGGTCCACAATACATAGGGTTGCCGTGCACTACTGCTGACCGCTGCCCTATACTGCAGCAGTCCTTCAGCGGTATAGGGACTGACGCACAGTCTGCTAAACACTAACACACAACCTGCTTGGTCCACAAAAGTTTTTATAAGGACTGGTAACTTGGTATAGGGTGCTACGGTACATAGGCCTGAGTGCAGTACAGTCTGCTGTTCTGTAAGGACCGCTATCGGTCCACAATACATAGGGTTGCCGTGCACTACTGCTGACCGCTGCCCTATACTGCAGCAGTCCTTCATTGGTATAGGGACTGACGTACAGTCTGCTAATCACTAACACACAACCTGCTTGGTCCACAAAAGTTCTTATAAGGACTGGTAACTTGGTATAGGGTGCTACGGTACATAGGCCTGAGTGCGTTACAGTCTGCTGTTCTGTAAGGACCGCTATCGGTCCACAATACATAGGGTTGCCGTGCACTACTGCTGACCGCTGCCCTATACTGCAGCAGTCCTTCATTGGTATAGGGACTGACGTACAGTCTGCTAATCACTAACACACAACCTGCTTGTTCCACAAAAGTTCTTATAAGGACTGGTAACTTGGTATAGGGTGCTACGGTACATAGGCCTGAGTGCGTTACAGTCTGCTGTTCTGTAAGGACCGCTATCGGTCCACAATACATAGGGTTGCCGTGCACTACTGCTGACCGCTGCCCTATACTGCAGCAGTCCTTCATTGGTATAGGGACTGACGTACAGTCTGCTAATCACTAACACACAACCTGCTTGGTCCACAAAAGTTCTTATAAGGACTGGTAACTTGGTATAGGGTGCTACGGTACATAGGCCTGAGTGCGTTACAGTCTGCTGTTCTGTAAGGACCGCTATCGGTCCACAATACATAGGGTTGCCGTGCACTACTGCTGACCACTGCCCTATACTGCAGCAGTCCTTCAGCGGTATAGGGACTGACGCACAGTCTGCTAAACACTAACACACAACCTGCTTGGTCCACAAAAGTTTTTATAAGGACTGGTAACTTGGTATAGGGTGCTACGGTACATAGGCCTGAGTGCGTTACAGTCTGCTGTTCTGTAAGGACCGCTATCGGTCCACAATACATAGGGTTGCCGTGCACTACTGCTGACCGCTGCCCTATACTGCAGCAGTCCTTCATTGGTATAGGGACTGACGTACAGTCTGCTAATCACTAACACACAACCTGCTTGTTCCACAAAAGTTCTTATAAGGACTGGTAACTTGGTATAGGGTGCTACGGTACATAGGCCTGAGTGCGTTACAGTCTGCTGTTCTGTAAGGACCGCTATCGGTCCACAATACATAGGGTTGCCGTGCACTACTGCTGACCGCTGCCCTATACTGCAGCAGTCCTTCATTGGTATAGGGACTGACGTACAGTCTGCTAATCACTAACACACAACCTGCTTGTTCCACAAAAGTTCTTATAAGGACTGGTAACTTGGTATAGGGTGCTACGGTACATAGGCTTGAGTGCGGTACAGTCTGCTGTTCTGTAAGGACCGCTATCGGTCCACAATAGATAGGGTTGACGTGCACCACTGCTGACCGCTGCCCTATACTGCAGCAGTCCTTCAGCGGTATAGGGACTGACGTACAGTCTGCTAAACACTAATACACAACCTGCTTGGTCCACAAAAGTTCTTATAAGGACTGGTAACTTGGTATAGGGTGCTACGGTACATAGGCTTGAGTGCGGTACAGTCTGCTGTTCTGTAAGGACCGCTATCGGTCCACAATAGATAGGGTTGACGTGCACCACTGCTGACCGCTGCCCTATACTGCAGCAGTCCTTCAGCGGTATAGGGACTGACGCACAGTCTGCTAAACACTAACACACAACCTGCTTGGTCCACAAAAGTTTTTATAAGGACTGGTAACTTGGTATAGGGTGCTACGGTACATAGGCCTGAGTGCGTTACAGTCTGCTGTTCTGTAAGGACCGCTATCGGTCCACAATACATAGGGTTGCCGTGCACTACTGCTGACCGCTGCCCTATACTGCAGCAGTCCTTCATTGGTATAGGGACTGACGTACAGTCTGCTAATCACTAACACACAACCTGCTTGGTCCACAAAAGTTCTTATAAGGACTGGTAACTTGGTATAGGGTGCTACGGTACATAGGCCTGAGTGCGTTACAGTCTGCTGTTCTGTAAGGACCGCTATCGGTCCACAATACATAGGGTTGCCGTGCACTACTGCTGACCGCTGCCCTATACTGCAGCAGTCCTTCATTGGTATAGGGACTGACGTACAGTCTGCTAATCACTAACACACAACCTGCTTGGTCCACAAAAGTTCTTATAAGGACTGGTAACTTGGTATAGGGTGCTACGGTACATAGGCCTGAGTGCGTTACAGTCTGCTGTTCTGTAAGGACCGCTATCGGTCCACAATACATAGGGTTGCCGTGCACTACTGCTGACCGCTGCCCTATACTGCAGCAGTCCTTCAGCGGTATAGGGACTGACGCACAGTCTGCTAAACACTAACACACAACCTGCTTGGTCCACAAAAGTTCTTATAAGGACTGGTAACTTGGTATAGGGTGCTACGGTACATAGGCTTGAGTGCGGTACAGTCTGCTGTTCTGTAAGGACCGCTATCGGTCCACAATAGATAGGGTTGACGTGCACCACTGCTGACCGCTGCCCTATACTGCAGCAGTCCTTCAGCGGTATAGGGACTGACGTACAGTCTGCTAAACACTAATACACAACCTGCTTGGTCCACAAAAGTTCTTATAAGGACTGGTAACTTGGTATAGGGTGCTACGGTACATAGGCTTGAGTGCGGTACAGTCTGCTGTTCTGTAAGGACCGCTATAGGTCCACAATAGATAGGGTTGACGTGCACCACTGCTGACCGCTCACCTATACTGCAGCAGTCCTTCAGCGGTATAGGGACTAAGAGTTTTGTCACAGGGTCATTTAAAAAATGACATGCAGAGGAAGAGGCAGGCCCTTCCGCAGGGGTGGTAGGGGTAGGGCAGGAGCAACAGGCTTGAGCCAAAGTGGGAAGTTGCAGAAGGTGCGTTCAATTACTTTAAAGGATGCACCAGACTTGGTTGAGTGGCTCGCTCAGCCTTACTCTTCTGCACCCTCCTCATCCTCTCGATCTGCACCCTCTTCTTCACTCTCTGCTATGTGCACCCCCAAAGACACTACCACCAACAACACGACCACCACCACCACCACCACATACCTTCCGCTTGAGTCACTGGAATTATTTTCCGATCCATATCAAGAGGACATTTCTGATGCGCAGCCACTCTTGGTATTGGATCAGGAAGAGGAGGTAGCAACAAGCGCTACTCAGCAGTCTGACGCCAGTACCCAGATCAGCCCAAGGAGGAGGTTGGTCCCCGGTGTTGCTGCCTACTCTACTTATAGCGGTGGGGAAGGTGACGTTGATGATGACGTGTCTAGTGATGTCACGTGGGTGCCCACAAGAGAGGAAGAGGAGGGGAGTTCAGAGGGAGATATGGACCAGCAGATAGGGAGGAGAAGCAGCAATGACTTACATTGCACAGCAGGGACAAAGCAGACTGCAAATGTATCAGGAGCGAGTCATCGACCATGTACGGTCACATCTGGCGCTCCCAGGACACCGGCACATGGCTCCGCAGTGTGGGCTTTTTTTAACGTGTCCGCTGCTGACAATAGCGTTGCCATCTGCAATCTTTGCAGTCAACGCGTTAGTCGCGGTAAGCCCAATACTCACCTAGGGACGACCGCCTTAAGAAGGCACATGAGCAGCCATCACCGAGCCCAGTGGGAGCAACGGAACACACAAAGCCACACTGCAGGCTCTCACCGTCCAGCCTCGTCTTCTACTTCTCCTTCTCCTCTCTCCTCACAATTGTCCTCCACTCCACCTTCCATCACGCCAAGCTCACATTTTTCTGCAAAAAGGCAGGCTTCCGTGGGCCTAATGTTTGAGCGTAAAAAAATGATGACGCCGGATAACCCTCTTGCCCAACGGTTGGCGGCTGGCTTGTCAGAACTCATAGCCCGCCAACTACTGCCATATAAACTGGTGGACTCGGAGGCCTTTCGCAAATTTGTGGCCATTGGAACACCACAATGGAAGGTCCCAGGAAGGAAGTATTTCTCAGAGAAGGGCATCCCAGAGCTATATGGCCATGTTCAGCGGCAAGTGAATGTATCTCTGGCACACAGTGTCGGTGCCAAGATACATCTGACCACAGACACGTGGTCTAGCAAACACGGGCAGGGAAGGTATATCAGTTTTACTGCCCACTGGGTGAACCTTCTGACGGCCGTCAAGCATGTAACCCGTGGCACCCGTGTAGATTTGGTTTTACCGCCACGGATTGCATGCAGGCCTGACTCTTCTTCTCCTCCTCCTACTCCATCCTCCTCCCTCTCCTCCTCAGCTGCCTCCTCCTTTTCCGCTGCTAGCGTCTCTTCCACTGCACCGCCCAAGCTCCCCAGAACCTATTCCACATGCCAGGTGAGACGTTGCCATGCCGTGCTGCGTCTGTTGTGCCTGGAAGCAAAGAGCCACACTGGCCCGGCACTCCTTTCAGCTTTGCGTTCACAGGCAGATGAGTGGCTAACACCGCTCAATTTGACAGTTGGTAAAGTGGTGTGTGACAACGGTGCCAATCTGCTTAGCGCATTGAAACAGGGCAAAATCACGCACGTGCCGTGCATGGCACACGTCTTAAACTTGGTCGTGCAGCGATTCCTTGTCAAATACCCTGGGGTCCAGGACATCTTGCGGCAGGCAAGGAAAATCTCGGCCCATTTCAGAAGATCTTACACGGCCATGGCTCGCCTTGCTGACATTCAGCGGCGACACCATCTGCCGGTCAGACGTCTTATTTGCGATTGCCCGACGCGATGGAACTCAACCTTCTATATGCTTGATAGGCTGCTCCAGCAGAAACGTGCAGTTAACGTCTACCTGTATGAACTCTGCGAAAGAAACGGTTCTGGGGAGCTGGGTTTTTTTTCACCGCGCCAGTGGCTGCTCATGCGCGACACATGCAGACTTCTGCGGCCATTTGAGGAGATCACCAAACTGGTCAGTCGCAGCCATGGCGCCATCAGTGACATGGTACCTTATGCCTTCTTTCTGGAGCGTGCATTGCGTCGTGTCATTGATCAGGCTGTGGAGGAGCAGGAGCGGGAAGATGAGGAAGTCGCAATGCTGGATGAATTCCCAGGGGGGGCTACTCTATCTGAGACAAGTCAACAACAGGAGTCTGATGAGGAGTCAGAGGAGGATGGTGCCGGGGCGGATGAGCAGGAGCAAGAAGAGCATGCTTTAAACCTTTCTGGGATCCCTGTTGTGCGAGGATGGGGAGAGGAGAATGAAGAGGACGACATTATCCTGGATGATGAGCAGGAGCCAGGCCACCACACCGCTTCCACTTTAGTGCAAATGGGGGCCTTCATGCTCCAGTGTTTTAATAGGGACCCCCGTATAAAAAGCATGAGGGTCAAGGACCAGTACTGGGTGGCAACGTACTTAGACCCCCGGTACAAACACAAAATGGCGGAAATGTTACCGCCGTCGCAGAGGGCTGTCAGAATGCAGCACTTCCAGGCCTTGCTTCGAGAAATGCTGCATTCTGCTTTTGCGTGCGCTGGCAGAGGAGCAATTCCCACTCCCAGAGAAGGATTTGCGGGTACCAATCCAACAGCGCCTGCAAGAAGAGGCCGGTTTGAAGATGTGTTGGTGACTTCGGATATGAGGTCATTCTTTCAGCCGACCCATCGACAGGTGTCATCCGGATCCAGCATCAGGGAACGCCTAGACCGTCAGGTGTCCGACTACATTGGGTTAACGGCCGATGTGGACGCTCTGAGGAGTGATGAACCCCTAGACTACTGGGTGGGCAGGCTTGACCTCTGGCCAGAGCTTGCCCAATTTGCAATCGAACTGTTGGCTTGCCCCTCATCCAGTGTCCTGTCCGAAAGGACGTTCAGCGCAGCAGGGGGGATTGTGACCGATAAGCGTACTCGCCTAGCTCACCACAGTGTTAACTACCTCACATTTCTAAAAATGAATGAGGCATGGATCTCGGAGGAATTCAACACATGTGATCAGTAGACCATGTATATGTCTATAAACAATTTTTGGAATCAAGCACACAGACCTTCTTAATTCATTTGGCTCACTTCCCTGACCCAAAAAAGCACACCGTACTATATGCCCCTACCCTCCTCTTTGAAGAGGTTGAGCGGTGTCATATTTCTACTGGGGCTGCTTATTATGAGGGGTTCCCACCATCCCTGTGCTGTGCTGACTTCCTCCTGGGTGTTCTTATTATGAGGGGCTCCCACCATCCCTGTGCTGTGCTGACTTCCTCCTGGGGGTTCTTATTATGAGGGGATCACACCATCCCTGTGCTGTGCTGACTTCCTCCTGGGGCTGCTTACGGTGCTGCTGTCAGCGCTGTATGTCACGGAGCTGCTGTCAGCGCTGTATGTCACGGAGCTGCTGTCAGCGCTGTATGTCACGGAGCTGCTGTCAGCGCTGTATGTCACGGAGCTGCTGTCAGCGCTGTATGTCACGGAGCTGCTGTCAGCGCTGTATGTCACGGAGCTGCTGTCAGCGCTGTATGTCACGGAGCTGCTGTCAGCGCTGTATGTCACGGAGCTGCTGTCAGCGCTGTATGTCACGGAGCTGCTGTCAGCGCTGTATGTCACGGAGCTGCTGTCAGCGCTGTATGTCACGGTGCTGCTGTCAGCGCTGTATGTCACGGAGCTGCTGTCAGCGCTGTATGTCACGGAGCTGCTGTCAGTGCTGTATGTCACGGAGCTGCTGTCAGCGCTGTATGTCACGGAGCTGCTGTCAGCGCTGTATGTCACGGAGCTGCTGTCAGCGCTGTATGTCACGGTGCTGCTGTCAGCGCTGTATGTCACGGAGCTGCTGTCAGCGCTGTATGTCACGGAGCTGCTGTCAGCGCTGTATGTCACGGAGCTGCTGTCAGCGCTGTATGTCACGGAGCTGCTGTCAGCGCTGTATGTCACGGAGCTGCTGTCAGCGCTGTATGTCACGGTGCTGATGTCAGTGCTCTGTATTACGGTGCTGCTGTCAGTGCTCTGTATCTCCTGCACCCTCTTGTTTGCCTACCCTGGTCCCTGACCTTCCCTCTCCTCCATTGCCTTCATTAGCTCCATAGTCCTGAATTGTCAGAACAATTTCCCAAATAAAAAAAAAATGCTTGTAGTTATCGATCCCAAATTCACCTCATACATGTATTATGCTATTGTCCAGGTGGTGGGACTACGTGCTACCCCCTAATAATTACCCCGTGGCCGCAAATTCGACCTAAAGGTTTGCGAAATTCGCCTCCCATTGAAGTCAATGGAGCCCGCGGCGAACGGTCGTTTTCGCGAACGTTTGTGTCCGTTCGCGTTTCGCGTTCGCGAAACGTCCCGTCGGAAGTTCGTCCATCACTAATAATGGGCACAGCGGGTGTACAGACCTGGGAACTCAGCACAGGGATGGTAGGAACCCCTCATAATGGGCACAGCAGGTGTACAGACCCGGGAACTCAGCACAGGGACGGTGGGATCCCCTCATAATGGGCACAGCGGGTGTACAGACCTGGGAACTCAGCACAGGGATGGTGGGATCCCCTCATAATGGGCACAGTGGGTGTACAGACCCGGGAACTCTGCACAGGGATGGTGGGAACCCCTCATAATGGGCACAGCGGGTGTACAGACCCGGGAACTCAGCACAGGGATGGTGGTATCCCCTCATAATGGGCACAGCGGGTGTACAGACCTGGGAACTCAGCACAGGGATGGTAGGAACCCCTCATAATGGGCACAGCAGGTGTACAGACCCGGGAACTCAGCACAGGGACGGTGGGATCCCCTCATAATGGGCACAGCGGGTGTACAGACCTGGGAACTCAGCACAGGGATGGTGGGAACCCCTCATAATGGGCACAGCAGGTGTACAGACCCGGGAACTCAGCACAGGGATGGTGGGATCCCCTCATAATGGGCACAGCGGGTGTTCAGACCCGGGAACTCAGCACAGGGATGGTGGGATCCCCTCATAATGGGCACAGCGGGTGTACAGACGCGGGAAATCAGCACAGGGATGGTGGGAACCCCTCATAATGGGCACAGCGGGTGTACAGACCTGGGAACTCGGCATAGGGATGGTGAGAACCCCTCATAATGGGCACAGCGAGTGTACAGACCCGGGAACTCAGCACAGGGATGGTGGGAACCCCTCATAATGATAAATTCATTATAACAAACTTCCATCAAAGTCCATCAAGTCCAACCAATGTGTGTGATTATATATCAGTATTACATTGTATATCCCTGTATTTAGCGGTCCTTCCGGTGCTTATCTAATCGTTTTTTGAAACTATTGATGCCCCCCGCTGAGACCACCGCCTGTGGAAGGGAATTCCACATCCTTGCCGCTCTTACAGTAAAGAATAGGCTTGTGCAATTCGTTTCGTAACAAATCGAAAATTCGGGCCAAATTTTGCATCTTTTGGACGTTCGGATGCATCCAAACGTTCGAATAATAAAAAATAAAATAATTAATTTCAACGAATACAAAAGAAATTATAGCGGATATAACAAATGAATTCGACATGATTTGGTAGTTTGTTAAAGATCTAATGAAACAAAAGGTCAACTCAAAGTAAATCTAATGCCGCGTACACACGATCGGAATTCTCCTCGGAAAAAGCTCTGATAATTCCGATCATTTATAACGCGGTAATGTACAACAGGTACGACGGGACTAGAAAAAGGAAGTTCAATAGCCAGTAGCCAATAGCTTCCATCTCGTAGTTGAATCTGAGCAATGCGTGATTTTTGGCGTGTCGGAATTGCATACACGCGATTGGAATTTCCGATAGAAAGTTTTTCCGTCGGGAAAATTGAGAACATGCTATCAATTTTTGGCTGGCAGAAATTCGGACAGCTAAATTCCAATGGAGCGTACACACGGTCGCATTTTCCGATGAAAAGCTCTCATCTGCCTTTTTCTGGCCGGAATTCCGATCGTGTGTACGCGGCATCAGAGTCCAATCAGCTGATTCCTTTTGTGCTGGAGGTTGGGTTACTGGCAAAGTGCAACACAGTATTTTTAAAATATGTCTGATTATTAGTATGCTGCCCTAAAAGTCCCAAAATTTTGTATCCTCTCTTTTTCCCCTTTACATTAGTGTCTTCAGTCCCCTCTTTCAAATCACAGACCCCCTTTTTTTACATCAGAGCTCCCGCTCCTCACATCATAGCCCCCCTTATATCATAATCCCCCTTACATCATAGCCCCCCCTACATCACAGCCCCCCTTACATCACAGCCCCCCTTACATCACAGCCTCCCTTACATTATAGCACCCCCTTACATCATAGCGCCCTTACATCACAGCCCCCCTAACATCACAGTCCACAAACGGACACCCAGTGCTGCTAAGTGCCCATCGGTGCCTCATCATCGGTTCCACCTCTCAGTGTTGCCTATCAGTGTCACCTACCAGTGCCTACCAGTGCCCATCAGTGCCACCTATCAGTGCCCTTCAGTTTTGCTTCTCAGCGCCCATCAGTGCCACCTATCAGGGCAGTATATCAGTGCCTCCTGATCAGTACCCACCAGTGCCGCTTCATCAGTGCCCATCAGTGCAGCCTATCAGTGCCCATCAGTGCCATCTATTAGTGCAGCCTCATCAGTGCCTCCTGATCAGTGTCGATCAGTGCCATCTATTAGTGCAGCCTCATCAGTGCCTCCTGATCAGTGCCCATCAGTGCCACCTATCGGTTCCACTTATCAGTGCCCTTCAGTGCTGCCTCTCAGTGCCGCCTATCAGGGCAGCCTCATCAGTGCCTCCTGATCAGTTCCCATTAGTGTCGCTTCATCAGTGCTCATCAGTGCAGCCTATCAGTGCCACCTATTTCTGCAGCCCCATCAGTGCCCCCTGATCAGTGCCCATCAGTGCCACCTATCGGTTCCACTTATCAGTGTCCTTCAGTGCTGCATCTCAGTGCCCATCAGTGCCGCCTATTAGGGCAGCCTCATCAGTGCCTCCTGATCAGTTCCCATCAGTGCCACTTCATCAGTGCCCATCAGTGCAGCCTATCAGTGCCACCTATTTCTGAAGCCCCATCAGTGCCGCCTATCAGTGACCATCAGTGCCGCCTCATCAGCGCACATCAATGAAGGAGAAAACTGTTTGCAAAAATTTATAACAAACTATAAAAGCTTTGCTTTTTGTTTTTTGCAAAATTTTCGGTAATTTTTTTGTCTGTTTAGCAAAAAATAAAACCCCTCAGTGGTGATTAAAAATACCACCAAAAGAAAGCAGAAAAAATGTCATCTGGGCACAGCGTAGCACGACTGCGCAATTGTCATTCAAAGAGCGACGGCGCCCAAAGCTGAAAATCGGCCTGGGCAGGAAAGGGGGGGGGGGGGTGAAAGTGGTTAAATATTACTCTAGGGTGGGCTGATCCCTGGATTTTCCCTTTTCCGGGCACCGAGCTCCGGTAGTGCCAAATACGACGGTGCAGAATCCGCTTCGTTTCCATGATCCTTTCCTCCGTCCATTCCTAACTCGCTGTTCTTTTCAGTCTGCCTTTTTATTTATTTATTTATTTTTTTTCACTTATGAGAGATTGCCAAGACCCGGTCCTTCCTCCGTGGCAAGAGTTAGTAGTTTTGGCGCGGAGTAAAAGCGCCGGTTTAATCGTAAAAAAAAAAGCTGGAGACTGCGGCATCTCTCTCCTCTGCGAGCGCAATTTAGTTTCAGGCACAAAACAACTCGGCCATAAAACGGCACACAATACGACTCCCAAAAGAGGGGGATTAATTAAAGACCACATGAAAGAAGTGCAAACACAAGTAAATATTTTGTGCCGTAGGCAGAGACCGGGAAGCTGTTTGCTCGGTAGAGTGCAGAAGATCTGATATTTCCTGATTTTTTATTTATTTTTATTTTTTTTACACCACACGTTTGCCAGTTTCTTTCCTTTTTTTTTTTATTTTTTTTATTTTTTTTTATTTTGCATTAGCAGGCAAAGCCGACTTGGAAATTGGACATAAGGAGGAAAATAAATAAAATCCTCTCTTAAACAAAGTATCGGCTCACTTGTTTAACCACCAATCTGCCCAACCCGATTCTGACACTTCTCTTATACGTGTAGAAATCTGCATTTATTTTATTTTATTTTTTTAACTGGATAATTATTTAGAACCACCAACCTCTATATATTTTCTAAAAGCAAAGGCCCTGAAGGAAAATAAATAAATAAAATAAAATAAAAGAAGTTGGTTATTGCAATGTTTTATATCACACAATATTTGTGTTTTTTTTTTTTTTTACCGCAATATAAAAAAAATAAATAAAAATAAATAATTTATTGAATTTAATGCACAAAAACACAATAGAACACACAATTGTTTTGTAAAATGTAAAAGATGATGTTAAACCGAGTAGATAGATACCCAACACGTCACGCTTTAAAATCACGCACGCGCTCGTGCAATGGCGGCAAACTTCCGGTACTTAAAAATCTCCATAGGCGACGCTTCAAAAATCTTTACTAGACACCAGTTTAGAGTTACGGAGGGCGTGTCTTGTAAAGGCTTTTGAAGCGTCACCTATGGAGATTTTTAAGTGCCGGAAGTTTGCCGCCATTCCACGAGCGTGTGCGCGATTTTAAGGGATTAAGGGGGGGGGGCGCGTTAGTTTTTTTTATTATTTTATTTTATTTAACCGCTTCAATACCGGGCACTTTTATCCCCTTCCTGCCCTTTGAATGACAATTGAGCGGTCATGCAACTCTGTACCCAAATTAAATTTTTATCATTTTTTTCCCCCACAAGTAAAGCTTTCTTTTGTTTCTATTTAATCACTGCTGGGTTTTTTATTTTTTGCTAAAAAAAATGAAAATTTGGAAAAAATAAAAAAATTTTTTTTGCAGTTTCTGTGAGAAAATGTTGTAAATAAAAAAATTTTCTCCTTCTCTGATGTGCGCTAATGTAATGGCACTTATGAGGTGGCACTAATATTCTGCACTGATGGGCACTGATAGGTAGCACTGATGGGCACCGATAGGCAACACCGATGGGCATTGATGGGTGGCACTGATGGGCATTGATAGGTGGCACTGATGAGCACTAATAGGCAGCATGGATGGGCACTGATAGGTGGCACTGATGGGCACTAATAGGCAGAACTGATGGGCGGCACTGTTGGGCAACACTGATGAGCAGGCACTGATGGGCACTGAAAGGCAGCATTGACTTGCATAACTAATGGGCACAGATTGGCATCATTTCTAGGCACTGATAGGTAGCACTGCTGGGCACTGTTGGGTACACGTCTCCCCTGTGTGGAGATGCCGCTGATCAGCTCTCCTCACAATCTGTCAGTGTGAGGTCTTTAGAGCTGATTACCGGCAATTCCATGTTTACACGTGATCAGCTGTGACTGGGTAAAGAGCCGCCTCTTTGGCTCTTTACCGAGATTGGGGTTGTGGCATGTACCAGGAACACCGCGCCCCTTTGATCACCACCCGGCGCTGTGAGACTGGGGAAATGTCATATGGCGTTGTCCTAGAACAAGAGAGGGTCAATTGTCTATACGGCGGGAGGCGGCTGAATGATTTTTTTTTTACACTGTACCTCTAATTATTTTTTTATTTTTTTTGGATCAACTTTATTGCTATCACAAGGAATGAACGACATCCCTTGTGATAGCATGGACCATGACAGGTCCTCTTTATGGAGAGATCTTGGGTCTATTAGACCTTGAATCTCTCCTCTGGCCTTCAAATCATCTGATCAAACTGGGATTGGTATGATAAGATGCTTTCACGAGCCAGTAAAGACTTGCTCACAACAAACCGAAAACCGGACAAAATCCTTTGTAGCTTTCAATTTCATATTAATGATCAGGGAACTTCCATCCCCCCTCATCTCTATGGTCAGTGTACGGGTACATTCTAAGGGCAGCAAGTGGTTAAAACAGACATTACACAAAATGTCCATGTGTCTTTGGCTCCGTTTCAGGTCTGAATTCAGCCAAAAATTTGGACCCAATTTCGGATCCGTGGCCGCACATAGTGTGAACCCAGCCTCAAAGGAGCTGATCTGTGAGGAAGATATCTTGTATGTAAGACCTTCTTTTGGTTCTAGGCTGATGCTTACTGGGTTATGAGGAGTGCCTCTTAACTGGTGGTCCATTGTGCCTTTAGGGGGTGCCTCTCTTTATCAAACCATAACATACAGTAGGTCTTCGATTTCATCTCATCGTGATTATAATAATATCCACTGCTCTAAAACGCATTGACTGTAATTGATGCTCTTAACCAATCAACGTTTTGTAAAAAGACCTTTGAGTGATCTGAACTTTTGTAAAAGGCCAATACCCAAACTAGAATTTACTGTCTCCACCTAGAGATAAAGTGGGATAAATTACAGATTGGGATAAATATCCCACATTGATTAGGTAATCAGGTAAATTTAACACAAGACTGATCCCATCATGTAGGAACCTCACAGGGGACTAGCCTACAGACAGAAACAATAGGTGACATACTTAACTCTATTAATAATAGGACAAGGACACAACAGAAAACATACAACACCTCAATAAACAGATTACGTTAGAATACCCAAGGTTGTTTGGAGCTGATTATATTAACATCTGCTCTCAGTCTGGGAGGGGGTTCGAGAAGTCAATGCTGGTTTGGGCTTAGAGGTCCCAAATCTGTATCCGGGCCCTCCAGTTCTCAGAGTCTGTGTGTTTCGGGGAGACATGGGCTTGAATCCAAAGTAAAACTACTCCAGATGTCCCTCAGGCACACACCTCCCGAAAAATATAGCCCTCTCAAAGGCCAGGGCCCATAGCCAGTAGGCAAAAGGCCACCCTGCAGGCCCCTCCAAAAGCCCTGTCCCAGTTGGGTCTGCCACAGGTTTCATCTTCTTTATCTTTTTTTACTGCTTTTTTATATATTTATTGTACATTTGCTAAGTGCCCGGCTTTAAGGTCTCTGCTCCATTGGTGGGAATCTGTAGTATTCCAAAGGGGGGGGGGGGGGGGTGTTGGCACTTAGCTCCTGCAACTGCAGGCTATATGCTTGTGTATTGGATTTTCCCAGTGTTTACAGTCAGGCTTCAGGCTCGGAGACCAGTAGCTATATCCATAGAGAGACTCCCACTGACCCACAGGATAGGTATGCAAGCAAATTACCCTCGCAGGTGACAGGGGCTCAACCGGGGTGCAGGAACTAGGTACTAGCTGATGTTCACCAGAGCTCCTGAATGTGGAGATGGGTTTTGCTGTGTGTTATTAGCAGGTCACAGTCCTCAGGATCGCCCCACCAGGAGGTGAGCAAGCCGGGGTCCAGTAGCAAATATAGCAGGTAGGGATCAAGCTGAAATGTAGTCAGTAAACAAGCCAAACGTCAGTAACAAGTGATCACGGGTTGGGATCAAGCAGAAGCGTATTCAAGGAACAAGCCAAAGGTCAGTAACGAGTGGTAGATGAGATGCAGACAGTAGCAGGAGTGACAACAGTGAGATATTGGATGGAGAGGGCACAACATTCAGGCAAACAGGAAGTGAAAAGGTATGGCTAAAATAGGAAGTTTGTGGGAGGAGCAAAGGGTTCAAGGTTCAAAAGAAGCAAGACACAAGGCAAGGTTGTCTAAGAAAGCAGGCAGAGAGCTGTCTAGCATCTCAGGTGGCCCAGCAAGAAGAGATAGTGCCAGACACAGCAGAGGTCCCAGGTTTGGATACAGGCCATGACACCCAGAAAAACCATAACGTTTATTATTACTTGTGGAATTCCCAGGTAGATTCTCTGGGATACAGTATTAGCAATGTCAGGTAAGGTAAACAGAGTTATCTCAGGTGGGGCATTAAGCAACCATGTCTCCAACCTTTTTATGGAGTTGACTTGTTTCTCACTGTTACGTACCTGTATGCGGAGCCTGAGATGAGAAGAGTGGCTTCTTTCACAGTTCTTGTTTGATCACCCCTGGCAGTTGAGACAAGGTATACCAGTGTTGCCAACCACCCGTTAATTTATGGGCAGCCCGTCAATTTCATTACAGGCAGTGGTGCCCATAAAAAGGATGGTTGTAGGGTGACATGCAACAGTGTATGCGCCTTTCTGAAGCCTGCCGAGCTCAGAAAAGCTTGTACATGCTCGCCCATTTTCAGCCAGGTGGGTGCATGAGCAGTAACATACTGGCACTGATTGGCATCATTTTTGAAAGACACTCGGCCTCTGTGGCGTCGCAAGCACAGAGGAGGACAGGAGTGATGGATGGGCACAAGTGCCAGAGTGCCGACACTGTAGGCTGAAACTTGAGAGCGCTGATAATGATATCACATGAGTGAGCAGGGGTACAGCTGATAGTAAACCGTGGATGTGCCAAGTTTAGTTGAAAATGCAGTGAGGTCCCAAGCCTGGTCTAGAAACAGCCGAGCGGGAAGGAACCAAGTCGTAGGCAAGATCAGAGTCAAGCAACGCATGGGCGGTGTTGTAGGAATTTGATGGGCAGAAACGTGTTCAGTAGCCCAGGCTGAGGTTGATAATGAAGATAGACAGGGAACAAAAGCTGCCAAGCGTAATCCAAAAGTAGGTCTGGTGGGATCTGAGTTGATAACGGCAGGGCATTTTGAGCGTGAACTCAGGAGCAGGGGCGGACTGACAACTGATGGGGCCCCCGGGCAATAGAAGATCATGGGGCCCGCTGCGCCCCAAGCCACACCTGGACAGGGGAACACCGTGGGGGGTGGGGAGCACACAGGGGGACACCGTGGGGGGAACGCACAGGGGGACACCGTGGGGGGAACGCACAGGGGGACACCGTGGGGGGAACGCACAGGGGGACACCGTGGGGGAAGCGCACAGGAGGACACCGTGGGGGGAGCGCACAGGGGGACACCGTGGGGGGAGCGCACAGGGGGACACCGTGGGGGGAGCGCACAGGGGGACACCGTGGGGGGAGCGCACAGGGGGACACTGTAGGGGGAGCGCACAGGGGAACACCGTGGGGGGAGAGCACACAGGGGAACACTGGGGGGGAGCACACAGGGAACACTGGGGGGGAAGCACACAGGGAACACTGGGGGGGAGCACACAGGGAACACTGGGGGGAGGACACAGGGAACACTGGGGGGGACCACACAGGGAACACTGGGGGGGAGCACACAGGGGAATACTGCGAGGGAGCACACAGGGGAACACTGGGGGACACACAGGGGAATACTGGGGAGGGGACACACAGGGGGACACTGGGGAGGGGACACACAGGGGGACACTGGGGAGGGGATACACAGGGGGACACTCACAGGGGAATACTGGGGAGGGAACACACAGGGGGACACACAGGGGGACACTGGGGAGGGGACACACAGGGGGACACTCACAGGGGAATACTGGGGAGGGGACACACAGGGGGACACACACAGGGGACACACACTGGGGGGACACACTGGGGGGACACACACAGGGGGGACACACACAGGGGGACACACATATTGGGACATTGGGGGGGACACATTTGGACACTGGGGAGGGGGACACACAGGGCAACACTGTCGGGGGAGAGCATACAGGGGGTTAGTGTGGAGAGGGGAGAGAGCACACTGAAGACTGGCCCGGGCTCCATACATCTGTACTGGTCGCCCCCTCCCTCCGATGGCGGCCCTCCAGTAAAAAAAGTTTCACTCACCCCGGTCATGCCTGTAAGGAGAATGTAGTTCTGGCACCTCAAGCACACAATGTATGTACTAACATAGGAGGTTGGTGTGCGCTCGAAGATCTTTTGATGCTAAATGCCAAGGGTTTATTGTAGCTGGGGAGGTTTAGTGTTTCCAGGGAGGTCTATTGTTGCTGGAGGGATCTACCATTGAAGGGGAAGATGGGGGTCTAATGTTGATAGTGGGTGATACTTTGTTGCTCTAGCCACTTAAGGACCAGGCCTCTTTTTCAGATTTGGTGTTTACATGTTTAAAACATTTTTTTTGCTAGAAAATTACTTAGAAACCCCACACATTATATTTAGTTTTTTTTTCTAACACCCTAGAGAATAAAATGGCGGTCATTGCAATACTTTTTTTCACACCGTTTGGAAAATAAAATTTTTTGAATGAAAAAATAAGACAAGAGTAAAAATTAGCCCAATTTTTTTTTTATATTGTGAAAGACAATGTTATGTCGAGTAAATTGATACCCAACATGTCATGCTTCAAAATTTCGCCCACTCTTGAAAATGGCGTCAAATTTTTACCCTCAAAAATCTCCATAAGCGACATTTAAAAAATTCCACAGGTTGCATGTTTTGCGTTACAGAGGGCTAGAATTATCGCTCTCGCTCTACCGATCGTGGCGATACCTCACATGTGTGGTTTGACCGCCGTTTTCATATTTGGCCGCTACTCACATATGCGTTCGCTTCTGTGCGCGAGCTCATCGGGACGGGGGGTTTTAAAATTTTTATTTTTTTTCTTATTTATTTTACTTGATTTTATTTATTTTTACACTGTTTAAAAAAAATAAAATAATTAATGGATCAATGTAAACATCCCTTGTAATAGAAAAAAAGCATGACAGGTCCTCTTAAATATGAGATCTGGGGGTCAAAAAGTCCTCAGATCTCATATTTGGACTTAAAGCGGGAGTCCACCGGGACTCCGCGTTTTTTTTTTTTTTTTTAAAGTCAGCAGCTACAAATACTGCAGCTGCTGACTTTTAAAATAGTGACACTTACCTGTCCAGCGCGCCCGCGATGTCGGCACCCGAAGCCGATCTCTAGATCGACACTCGAGTGCTGCCGCCGCCATCTTGGGTATGGGAATCAGGAAATGGAGCCTTTCGGCTTCATTTCCCGGTTCCCTACTGCGCATGCGCGAGCCGCGCTGCGCAATGAGGACGGTCCCCGCTGCCTCTGGGATCTGTGTGTTTCCCAGCAGGCAGCGGGGCACTTGCGGAAGGGGGCGGGCACTTGCGGAAAGGGGCGTAATTTACGCCCCTTTCCGCAGAGAGCTAGCCCGGAAGTGGGTGCAGTTACCTGGATTATCCAGGTAACTGCACCCCCTCCCCCCTGAAAGGTGCCAATTGTGGCGCCGGAGGGGGGGAGGAATCCGATGAGCGGAAGGTCCATTTTAGGGTGGACCTCCGCTTTAAATGCAATTAAAAAAAAGGAATTTTAAAAAATGACATTGAAAAAAAATATACCTTTTAAGAGGTATGGGCAGAATTGACTTTTTGACGTCGCTTCCGCCCTCCTATGGTATAGAGATGAGTGGGGGCCATCTTAGCCTCACTCGTCTCCATACCCAGCCATCGGTAGGACCCGATCACCTCCGCCGCTACCGACGGCTCCGGTAAGAGACAGAAGGCGAGGGAGAGCGGCGGGAGGGGGGGTGTCACCTCTCCCGCTGCTGATAACGGTGATCTCGCGGCTAACACGCCGAGGAGACCACCGTTATCGTACACAGGACCGCCTCCTGTAAAGAGGGATACCTCGGTTGTTTTGACGTCGCTTCCGCCCTCCTATGGTATAGAGATGAGTGGGGGCCATCTTAGCCTCACTCGTCTCCATACCCAGCCATCAGTAGGACCCGATCGCCTCCGCCGCTACCGACGGCTCCGGTAAGCGGCGGAAGGCACGGGAGAGCGGCGGGAGGGGGGGTGGCACCTCTCCCGCCGCCGATAACGGTGATCTTGCGGCTAACCCGTCGAGGAGACACCCGTTATCGTACACAGGACCACCTCCTGTAAAGAGGGATACCTCGGTTGTGGCAGCAGCTGCTGCCGTTACCGAGATATCCCTCTTCAAAAAAAAAACAACATATATTTACATGAGGCGGTCCTTAAGTAGCTAGGGAGGATGTTGTTGGGGGATGTGGGGGAATCGGCTGTTGAGGGGGGAGAATCTATTGATGGTGGCTGCTGGGGGATCCGTTATTGCCAGCAAGGGTCTATTGTTGCTGTGGTAGACCTATTGTAGCTTGTGTGGGAGCTATTGTCGCTGGGGGTATATTTTGTTCCTGGGGGGAGGGTCTATTGTTGCTGAGACTAATCTATTGTTCCTAGGGGGAGGGTCTATTGTTGCTGAGGCTAATCTATTGTTCCTGGGGGGAGGGTCTATTGTTGCTGAGAATAATCTATTGTTCCTGGGGGGAGGGTCTATTGTTGCTGAGACTAATCTATTGTTCCTGGGGGGAGGGTCTATTGTTGCTGAGACTAATCTATTGTTCCTGGGGGGAGGGTCTATTGTTGCTGAGACTAATCTATTGTTCCTGGGGGGAGGGTCTATTGTTGCTGAGAATAATCTATTGTTCCTGGGGGGAGGGTCTATTGTTGCTGAGACTAATCTATTGTTCCTGGGGGGAGGGTCTATTGTTGCTGAGACTAATCTATTGTTCCTGGGGGGAGGGTCTATTGTTGCTGAGAATAATCTATTGTTCCTGGGGGGATCTGTTGTTCCTGGTGGGTCTATTATCATTAACCAATTCCATACAATTCCATTCCGCCAAAACTTGGCTCTGTATTCAGTAAAAGGCGCAGTATTTGGAGATGAATAGGGAGCGATGAAAGAGATGGCGCTCACAGGTAGTTCAGAGTGGAGAGAGTACCTGCACCTATTTTCTGAGAAAAGGGGAACCCAAATGAGTATCAGGACTAGGAAGACAGGAGAAAAACTGAAGACCATTTAGCAAGGAGCTTGTGCAGAGTTCAGGTTTAAATAGGCCACTTGGTAGCAGTGGGCATGCTCACGCTTATGTGCCCGTGCATTAGCCTGATGGCTGACACAATGTTTCATAGTTCCATAGTTAGTAAGGTTGAATAAAGACACCAGTCTATCCAGTTCAACCTGAGTGTCTACAATTGTCCCTATCCCTCTACATTACACACTCACATTGGTCCCTACCCTCAAGGAGCCCACAATCCAAGGTCCCCATTCATATACTAGGGGCCAATTTTGGACAGAAGCCAATTAACCTACCTGCATGTCTTTGGTTTCTGAAACTTGCAATCACTTCTGTTGGATTATTATTCATAAGACCGTAAGTTGCGAAACAAATACTCTTTATTTTATCTACTTTCTTAATGGCCGGTATGCTGTAGTACTTAATTCACACATTGTTACATTACAATTTTAGAAAATTCGAGTCCTAAACCGATAGCAGAAAGACCTGTAATGAAAAGCTTCTCCGCCTAATTAGCTAGATAGCGGGATAGCTCAGACAGAGCGATCCACCTGAGAGATTGACAGCCACTGACCTACATTGCTTACTCTCCAAATGAATTGAAACGTGTATACAAAACCTGTGTTGTGTTTTCGATGTAAACAGCTTGACTTCATTAGTGATGATCAGCAAAAAAACAGAAGAACCGGTGAATCTGCTAATAGAGCATTTTTTTTAATATCCTGAATATTAATGTAGCCTGTGTTTCAAAAGAGGTGGCCATGCAGCGGATGGAAAGCCTCCTCTTGGTGGCAACTATTGCCAAAGTAGAGAGGGATTTTTCGTCCCGAAAGAACCTCTATGTGCAGTTCTTTCAATTTTCCCTGTGTCGTGGTCAGGAGTCAGGCTCGGAGATGAGTAGCTATAACAGTAGAGAGGTTCCCACTTTATCAGCTGGATAAGGGAACAAGCAGGTGACCCTGGCAGAGGATGAGGGCTCACTTGAGGTGTGGGGTCTAAGTACTAACTATTGTTGACCAGACCTCCTGACGGTGGAGATGGATTTGCTGAATATTAGCACGCAGTCCTCAAGATCACCTCACCAAGAGGTGAGCAAGCCAGGGTCCAGCAGCATATATAGCAGGTAGGTATCAAGCATAAGTGGGGTCAGTAAAACAAGCCAAAGGTCGGTAATAAGTGGTTGAAGGTTGGGATCAAGCAGAAGCCTACGCAGTAAACAAGCAAAAGGTTGGTAACGAAGATACAGATGACAGAGTGACCTGTGTCGTGGTCAGAAGTCAGGCTTGGAGATGACTAGCTATAACAGTAGAGAGGTTCCCACTGATCAGCTGTATAAGCAAACAAGCAGGTCACCCTGGCAGAGGATGAGGGCTCACTTGAGGTGTGGGGTCTAAGTACTAACTATTGTTGACCAGACCTCCTGACGGTGGAGATGGATTTGCTGCACATTAGCACGCAGTCCTCAAGATCACCTTACCAAGAGGTGAGCAAGCCAGGGTCCAGCAGCATATATAGCAGGTAGGTATCAAGCATAAGTGTGGTCAGTAAAACAAGCCAAAGGTCGGTAATAAGTGGTTGAAGGTTGGGATCAAGCAGAAGCCTACGCAGTAAACAAGCAAAAGGTTGGTAACGAAGATACAGATGACAGAGTGACCTGTTTCGTGGTCAGAAGTCAGGCTCGGAGATGAGTAGCTATAACAGTAGAGAGGTTCCCACTTTATCAGCTGTATAAGCAAACAAGCAGGCCACCCTGGCAGAGGATGAGGGCTCACTTGAGGTGTGGGGTCTAAGTACTAACTATTGTTGACCAGACCTCCTGACGGTGGAGATGGATTTGCTGCACATTAGCATGCAGTCCTCAAGATCACCTCACCAAGAGGTGAGCAAGCCAGGGTCCAGCAGCATATATAGCAGGTAGGTATCAAGCAGAAGTGTGGTCAGTAAAATAAGCCAAAGGTCAGTAATAAGTGGTTGAAGGTTGGGATCAAGCAGAAGCCTACTCAGTAAAACAAGCGAAAGGTTGGTAATGAAGATACAGATGACAGAGTGACAAGAGCAAAATATTGACTGGAAAAAGCACAATAATCTGGCAAACAGGAAGTGCAGAGGCATGGCTTAAATCAGGGATATGCAATTAGCGGACCTCCAGCTGTTGCAGAACTACAAGTCCCATGAGGCATATCAAGACTCTGACAGCCACAAGCATGACACCCAGCAGCAGGTAGGGGCATCGTGGAATTTGTAGTTTTGCAACAGCTGGAGGTCCATTAATTGCATATCCCTGGCTTAAATAATAAAGTTCATAGGAGGAGCAAAAAGTTCAAGGTTCACCAGAAACAAGAGACAAAGCAAAAAAGTCCATAGCATCTCAGGTAGCTCAGCAACAAGAGTTACTTCCAGACACAGCAGAGGTCCTAGGTACAGGTCCTGGCACTGACACCCAGATAGTCTGGAGGAAGGAAAGACCAGTTCACATGTGTGTCAGGACTGGGCTCAGCCCTTCCTTCTCTGAGCTGGCTGCTCAGCTGTCGGCTAATTGCCAGCTCCTATCTCCCCACAGTTACTCAGCTGTTGATGATATCCTGCTCGTCAGTCCTGCCTACTTAAACCGTCCAGTTCAGAGGATCTCTGCCTTCGCTTTGGTCAACAATAAAGAAACTATCTCCTGCGATCCTGTTCAAGACGTGCTTTGCTGACATCCCTTCTGGCTCCAGATCCTACTTGCTGTTCCACTACATTGATCCCTGACTTCTGGCTTGGCTGACTATCCATTCCGGTTACTGAACTTTGGCTATGTTTTGACTATGTTTGTTCTTTTTACTTTTATTATTAAACAAGTGAGATTTACCTGTACTTCTGTCTCGGCCTGATTTAATGGTTTCTGACAATACGTTCACTGATCTCCCCCAGCCAGAATGGACCCAGAAGAGACATGTAAAATGCAGAAGCAACGTGCCATCCTTGAGTTCTTGAGCTATATGATCTACAAATCTTTGGCACCCAAGCTGCCTGTGACATAACTTCTTCTATTGACCAAAGAATCCAACTTCATTATGGGGTGGTAGCAGGGCTCAAGTCCTGGGGGAACGCATGGGAACAGAGTTCCTGTACTTTTTCCACAACAGGAACTCAGTTCCCGTTAGCAGCCGTGTCCTGCAAGACTTTGAAGTATGTGAGCTGTGTGGCAGGTGCTACACCAGCAGCTGCCAACACAGCTCACAATAGTAAGTGCCGCACACCTGACCATTCAGGCATTGCCAGTAGGGGGCCCCATGACAGCTTCCGCTTTGATCTACCTGTCAATCACAGCGAGCTGACAGGTAGATCAGGTCCCTGCTGCCAAGAGATTGTATTCAGTCAGACTTCTCATGATGCACTCCTCCCCGCCGGCCCCTCCTGATTTCCTGTCTCCTCATCTCCCCCCCCCCCCCCCCCCAGTCTCCTGCATACTTGCTCTGTGTGTCCCGCTGAATCCCCCCCTCCTCTATCTTCAGTGCCATATGATGAGAGACCCCAGAGGAGGAGCACAGCTATTCTGCTCACAGGACATGCAGGGAGAGAGGTGAGCTGAGGGAGGAACATCAGTTTGGGGTGGTAAGCTGGGCACAATACCTGGAAAAGTTTAATGCCAGGAGGGAAGTTCATGTGGAAATATGTGAAGGGTTGGAATAGCAGCGAGTGTGTGTTGGAGCCCCTGTAGAGTTTGTAGCCACCCAAGCTAACATACATCTCCTAAGCAGGGACACATCACTATCTCCCCAACATTCTGTCCAGATAATGTGCAGTTCATTTATGGCCTTTCCGTTTAACCCTGTGTTATCCAAACTCTGTTCAATGAAAAGTGTAAACTCACCACATAAACACTCTATATACAAAATAACATCCCCAATAAAGATCAGAACATGATGTTCACATTTGTATGGAAGCACAATGAATGAATGCTGATTATTCAGAGAATTACCGTATTTATGTTTATTGAGGATTTTTTTTTTTTTATGTACTAACAGTTAAGCTTCATACACACAATACGAAAATTGGATGAAAAATAACACTTTTGAAGCGTTCGTGCATATGAGCGTATCATTTTTTATTTTCTTTTGGCGGGCGAGTGGATCTTGGGTGGGAGTTCCCACACTTTTTTTTTTCCCCAGGACTTGACCCCTGGGTGGTAGTGCGGATCAAACCATCCGGAACGGGCTGTACTTTCTTCAACTTTCTCTTAATATGTTTAACTCCACTCCCTTACCTGACATCCCTTCACAGCTCGCCATGAGCCCACCAGGTCACGTGTCCATGTCCATGGCAGGACTTACCATTGGGCTTGACTGAGCTCAAGCCCATGAGCCCCGTCAAATAGGGGGCCCCGCCGAGATACATTGCCCAGTGTACTCGGCTCCGCTCGCAGTCACGCCCAGTCCCGCCCTATGATGGACATAACACAGAGACTGGGCGTGAACGTGAGCCAAGCCGATTACACTCAGATACTCTCTGATCGGGACTGCGACGGGACCCGAGAGCCGCGAGATGCGCCATTTTTAAACTTCAAGACTGCAATGACAAGGCTGCAATGACACTGGACAAGGCTGCAGATGGATGGGCAAGGCAGCAGATGGACACTGATAAGGGTGCATTGATGGGCATTTAAACGTAAGTTTTTTCCTTAAAGAGGAAGTAAACCCTGATGGGTTTACTTCCTCTTTGATTCCCTGCAAAGGTAAAGCATAATGGACTACTGTGCATCACATCGCATCGCATAGTAGTCCATTATGTGTCACTTACCTGACACAGGAGCCAGCGAAGTCACCGCTGTCCCCTGTAGTTCCGAGTGTCCATCTTCTTGGTGGGTCTCCGTGGGTCTCGCTGCTCCGGCGCTGTGATTCGCCGGAGCAGCGATGACGTCACTCCCGCGCATGCGCACGGGAGCCGACACTCGCGGCATATCGCCGCGATCTGCGGCTTACCCAGTGCGCCTGCGCGCCGATGTCTACGGTGCATGCGCCGTAGACAGCGGTGGCTATCTTCAGGTAAATATCTCCTAAACCGTATAGGTTTAGGAGATATTTCCTGGACCTACAGGTAAGCCTTAACCACTTGGCGCCCATACTACGTCTATTGACGTCATGGGCTTTCAGTGGTTATATCTAAATGATGCCTGAGGCCACAGACATCATTTAGATATTGTCGTTTTCAGCCGGCGATTCCCTGCACCATAAGAATGATCATAGCGGCTGTTCCAACGCTTGATTGTTCTTACGGGCGGTGGGAGGTGACGCTCCCCCCCCTCCCGCCACCCTCCGGTGCTTCTACCGACTTACCGTTTCCATTGGTGCATCGGTCACAGGATCCACCGGCCCCCGCAAGTTACCATAGAGATTTCCGGCAGACTAGATCGTCCCCGGAGTCTCTATGATCGTTCGGAGGCCGGGCGCGATGTTATGACGTCACGCCCGGCCTCTGTATTCAAATTAACGGCGCTGATCTGACTAGGAAGCCATGATCGTTTTTTTATTTATTTTTTTTATTATTCTTCCCAGCCTAGAGGTGAGATATGGGGTCTTATTGACCCCATATTTCACTGTAAATATGTCCGATCATGCCATATTCCGATTACAAGGGATGTTTACATTCCTTGTAATAGGAATAAAAGTCATCAATTTTTTTTTTTTTTTTACGTGTAAAACTAAAAAATAAAAATAAAATTAACAATAAAAAAAAAATAAAAAATTTAAAGCGCCCCTGTCCCCGTGAGCTCGCACACAGAAGCGAACGCATACTTAAGTCCCGCCCACATATGAAAACGGTGTTCAAACCACACATGTGAGGTATCGCTGCGAACGTTAGAGCGAGAGCAATAATTCTAGCCCTAGACCCCCTCTGTAACCCAAAATATGTAACCAGTAAAAAAATTTTAAAGCGTCACCTATGGGGATTTTTAAATACCAAAGTTTGGCGCCATTCCACGAGCGCGTGCAATTTTGAAGCGTGACATGTTGGGTATCTATTTACTCGGCGTATCCTCCTCTTTCACATTATGCAAAAAAAGTTGGGCTAACTTTACTGTTTTTTTTTTGTTTTTTTTTAGCATTAAACTGTTTTTTTTTCTGAAAAAAACGTGTTTGAAAAAATTGCTGCGCAAATACCGTGCGAGATAAAAAGTTGCAACGAGCGCCATTGTATTCTCTAGGGTCTTTGCTAAAAAAAAAACATATATAATGTTTGGGGGTTCTATGTCATTTTCTAGCAAAAAAAATAAATAGGAATTTTACATGTAGGAGAGAAATGTTAGAATTGGCCTGGATGCGTATGTTAGGCCGCGTACACACGGGCGGACTGTCTGGCCAACTTAGTCCGTCGAAACACATTTCAGCGGACAGTCCGCTCGTGTGTGGGCTTCAGCTGACTTTTTCAGCGTGCAGTCTGGCGTACTAAGTATTTCGGGATTTCCGTAATACTGTCCGTCATACTTTGGTTTCAGCGGACAATCCGCTCGTCAGTAGGCTAGTTCGACGGACTAAGAATGGCGCATGCTCAGAAAGGATTTACACGGCGGAAGGTTGCATTGCTGTGTATTGGACTTCCTATTTCTAGTCCCGTCGTACGTGCTGTACACGTCATCACGCAAGCTTTCGACGGACTGTTTTGCATCCGTGTGTGGTCAAGTCCGTTCATTCGAAAGTAGGACGGACTGTCCGTCGGATTGTCTGACGGACTAAGTTGGCCATACAGTCCGCCCGTGTGTACGGGGCTTAAGGGTTTACAACCACTTTAAACTTCCCTCCTAAAAGTTTTTTTCCTTACATCCCCTCCTAAACTTCAGGTGCGTGTTATACGCCGATAAATCCGATAATGTATAGAAGGTAGGGCCCGAAAGTGACTCAAGCCCAGGGGCCCCCCACCACCCTAAGTCCAGCCCTGTCCATGTCCCATTGACCTGCACAAGGTAGGTAGATCCACGATCCTAGACTGAACGCTCGCGTTCTCTCCCAGACCATAAAGGCTCGGTATTCTGCTGGCCTATTAGTTTCGCTGCTGCAGCTGCTGTCAGGGGAATTTTAAATACAGCAGAGAACTTTCTGATCTTCAAACTAAAATGGTAATTTTGTCCTGCAATGCAGAACTGGTGCAGATCAGAGACAAAAGATCTGATTTGTGAAGCCTAACATTACCAGAGTCAACAAAGAAAAAAATAATATGTATTTAAATTGGATACAACTGTGAATGTTTCATCGTGAAAACATATCAATGTAAAAAAAAAAAGCCTCCTGATATTTTGATCCAGTTAAAATCAATTCATATAATTTATAATCCAACCGGATCCCTCATAAATATAACTTTTGTAACTAGAGAACAAAACGGGAGAAAAAGAGAACAGTCTTGACTTACTCCTATCTGATGTTTTATCAAAAAAGATTATGTCTAAGCCTGTACCAAATGCGAGAAACAATAAAAGGATGATTTGCTGGTCTCCACAAAGAAATGAATTATATCCAGAATCAATAAGGAAGGCTTTGATAAACTGCTGTACAATCATATCCTTGGGCATCAATTAAAATTCTTTAATGCTAGTTTAATCTGAGCAGCGCCATCAGAGAAAGATACAGCCGCCGCCGCCGCCGCTGCAAAAAAATAAAATAAAAAAGAGATTATTGAACTTCAGCAGAGCAAATGTTTGCAATTGAAGCCACTCAGGGCTAAACTATATATATCGAATTAAAGGATGATCTCCGGAGAGGTGGTGGCCACAACTGCAAGACCTCAAGGACTTCTTTTTTTTCATCACGGGGTCAGGGGTAGTGATGGCCGAACGGTTCGCCCGGCGGTCGTTTCGCGGCGAATTTCCGACTTTCGCCGTCCGCGGGTTCGAACGCCTTTTTCCGTCGTTCGCCCCGGCGGACTTACGTGTTTAATGTATACAAGAACTTTAACCTTTCGTGACACGTTTATCATGTGTTACAGGACAACCAATTGAGACATGACAGCTCATGGACACTTGGACATTCCCCCTAACCTATAAATACACCCGATCCGGTGGCCATTTTACATTCTTTCTTCTGTCACTGTAGGGAAAGGATCCTGTGTGGAGTAGGGACAGAGAAAACGCTAGCTATTTGGTACACAAAAGTTCTTTTCAGGACTGGTATAGGTGTTAGGTCAGCAGCCTGAGTTTCTTTTGTCAGTTTAGATAAAGGGACAGAGCGCTGTATGCTGCTATTTTAGGGACAGCTCAGCCAGATTAGTCTTTCTTCATCATCATCATCATCATCATCATTAGCTGTTACTATCAGGTCCACAAAAGAGCTGTTCCAGCTAATCGTTCCAGCCTACTCTTTTTTGCCAATTTGTATAGGGACAGGCAGGAAGCAGTGTGTCAGGCAGTGAGGATAATTTTAAAGACTTGCTGTTACTATTAGTTCCACAAAGGTTCTTTTCAGGACTGGTATCAGTGGTACGGTAATAGGCTTGTACACGTATAATATTCTTTCTTCCAAATATAGAAAGAATATTATACTTGACTGCTGCCCTTCTGCTGCAGTCTGCTAATCATTCACAACTCACTTGTTCCACAAAAGTTCTTATAAGGACTGGTAACTTGGTCTGTCTAGGGTGCTACGGTACATAGGCTTGGGTGCGGTACAGTCTGCTGTTCTGTAAGGACCGCTATCGGTCCACAATAGATAGGGTTGCCGTGCACTACTGCTGACCGCTGCCCTATACTGCAGCAGTCCTTCAGCGGTATAGGGACTGACGCACAGTCTGCTAAACACTAATACACAACCTGCTTGGTCCACAAAAGTTCTTATAAGGACTGGTAACTTGGTATAGGGTGCTACGGTACATAGGCCTGAGTGCGTTACAGTCTGCTGTTCTGTAAGGACCGCTATCGGTCCACAATACATAGGGTTGACGTGCACTACTGCTGACCGCTGCCCTATACTGCAGCAGTCCTTCAGCGGTATAGGGACTGACGCACAGTCTGCTAAACACTAACACACAACCTGCTTGGTCCACAAAAGTTCTTATAAGGACTGGTAACTTGGTATAGGGTGCTACGGTACATAGGCCTGAGTGCGTTACAGTCTGCTGTTCTGTAAGGACCGCTATCGGTCCACAATACATAGGGTTGCCGTGCACTACTGCTGACCGCTGCCCTATACTGCAGCAGTCCTTCATTGGTATAGGGACTGACGTACAGTCTGCTAATCACTAACACACAACCTGCTTGGTCCACAAAAGTTCTTATAAGGACTGGTAACTTGGTATAGGGTGCTACGGTACATAGGCCTGAGTGCAGTACAGTCTGCTGTTCTGTAAGGACCGCTATCGGTCCACAATACATAGGGTTGCCGTGCACTACTGCTGACCGCTGCCCTATACTGCAGCAGTCCTTCATTGGTATAGGGACTGACGTACAGTCTGCTAATCACTAACACACAACCTGCTTGGTCCACAAAAGTTTTTATAAGGACTGGTAACTTGGTATAGGGTGCTACGGTACATAGGCCTGAGTGCAGTACAGTCTGCTGTTCTGTAAGGACCGCTATCGGTCCACAATACATAGGGTTGCCGTGCACTACTGCTGACCGCTGCCCTATACTGCAGCAGTCCTTCAGCGGTATAGGGACTGACGCACAGTCTGCTAAACACTAACACACAACCTGCTTGGTCCACAAAAGTTCTTATAAGGACTGGTAACTTGGTATAGGGTGCTACGGTACATAGGCCTGAGTGCAGTACAGTCTGCTGTTCTGTAAGGACCGCTATCGGTCCACAATACATAGGGTTGACGTGCACTACTGCTGACCGCTGCCCTATACTGCAGCAGTCCTTCATTGGTATAGGGACTGACGTACAGTCTGCTAATCACTAACACACAACCTGCTTGGTCCACAAAAGTTCTTATAAGGACTGGTAACTTGGTATAGGGTGCTACGGTACATAGGCCTGAGTGCAGTACAGTCTGCTGTTCTGTAAGGACCGCTATCGGTCCACAATACATAGGGTTGCCGTGCACTACTGCTGACCGCTGCCCTATACTGCAGCAGTCCTTCAGCGGTATAGGGACTGACGCACAGTCTGCTAAACACTAACACACAACCTGCTTGGTCCACAAAAGTTCTTATAAGGACTGGTAACTTGGTATAGGGTGCTACGGTACATAGGCCTGAGTGCAGTACAGTCTGCTGTTCTGTAAGGACCGCTATCGGTCCACAATACATAGGGTTGCCGTGCACTACTGCTGACCGCTGCCCTATACTGCAGCAGTCCTTCAGCGGTATAGGGACTGACGCACAGTCTGCTAAACACTAACACACAACCTGCTTGGTCCACAAAAGTTCTTATAAGGACTGGTAACTTGGTATAGGGTGCTACGGTACATAGGCCTGAGTGCGTTACAGTCTGCTGTTCTGTAAGGACCGCTATCGGTCCACAATACATAGGGTTGCCGTGCACTACTGCTGACCGCTGCCCTATACTGCAGCAGTCCTTCATTGGTATAGGGACTGACGTACAGTCTGCTAATCACTAACACACAACCTGCTTGGTCCACAAAAGTTCTTATAAGGACTGGTAACTTGGTATAGGGTGCTACGGTACATAGGCCTGAGTGCGTTACAGTCTGCTGTTCTGTAAGGACCGCTATCGGTCCACAATACATAGGGTTGCCGTGCACTACTGCTGACCGCTGCCCTATACTGCAGCAGTCCTTCAGCGGTATAGGGACTGACGCACAGTCTGCTAAACACTAACACACAACCTGCTTGGTCCACAAAAGTTCTTATAAGGACTGGTAACTTGGTATAGGGTGCTACGGTACATAGGCCTGAGTGCAGTACAGTCTGCTGTTCTGTAAGGACCGCTATCGGTCCACAATACATAGGGTTGCCGTGCACTACTGCTGACCGCTGCCCTATACTGCAGCAGTCCTTCAGCGGTATAGGGACTGACGCACAGTCTGCTAAACACTAACACACAACCTGCTTGGTCCACAAAAGTTCTTATAAGGACTGGTAACTTGGTATAGGGTGCTACGGTACATAGGCCTGAGTGCAGTACAGTCTGCTGTTCTGTAAGGACCGCTATCGGTCCACAATACATAGGGTTGCCGTGCACTACTGCTGACCGCTGCCCTATACTGCAGCAGTCCTTCAGCGGTATAGGGACTGACGCACAGTCTGCTAAACACTAACACACAACCTGCTTGGTCCACAAAAGTTCTTATAAGGACTGGTAACTTGGTATAGGGTGCTACGGTACATAGGCCTGAGTGCAGTACAGTCTGCTGTTCTGTAAGGACCGCTATCGGTCCACAATACATAGGGTTGACGTGCACTACTGCTGACCGCTGCCCTATACTGCAGCAGTCCTTCATTGGTATAGGGACTGACGTACAGTCTGCTAATCACTAACACACAACCTGCTTGGTCCACAAAAGTTTTTATAAGGACTGGTAACTTGGTATAGGGTGCTACGGTACATAGGCCTGAGTGCAGTACAGTCTGCTGTTCTGTAAGGACCGCTATCGGTCCACAATACATAGGGTTGACGTGCACTACTGCTGACCGCTGCCCTATACTGCAGCAGTCCTTCAGCGGTATAGGGACTAAGAGTTTTGTCACAGGGTGATTTAAAAAATGACAGGCAGAGGAAGAGGCAGGCCCTTCCGCAGGGGTGGTAGGGGTAGGGCAGGAGCAACAGCCTTGAGCCAAAGTGGGAAGTTGCAGAAGGTGCGTTCAATTACTTTAAAGGACGCACCAGACTTGGTTGAGTGGCTCACTCAGCCTTATTCTTCTGCACCCTCCTCATCCTCTCGATCTGCACCCTCTTCTTCACTCTCTGCTATGTGCACCCCCAAAGACACTACCACCAACAACACCACCACCACCACATACCTTCCGCTTGAGTGCAAATGGGGGCCTTCATGCTCCAGTGTTTTAATAGGGACCCCCGTATAAAAAGCATGAGGGTCAAGGACCAGTACTGGGTGGCAACGTACTTAGATCCCCGGTACAAACACAAAATGGCGGAAATGTTACCGCCGTCGCAGAGGGCTGTCAGAATGCAGCACTTCCAGGCCTTGCTTCGAGAAATGCTGCATTCTGCTTTTGCGTGCGCTGGCAGAGGAGCAATTCCCACTCCCAGAGAAGGATTTGCGGGTACCAATCCAACAGCGCCTGCAAGAAGAGGCCGGTTTGAAGATGTGTTGGTGACTTCGGATATGAGGTCATTCTTTCAGCCGACCCATCGACAGGTGTCATCCGGATCCAGCATCAGGGAACGCCTAGACCGTCAGGTGTCCGACTACATTGGGTTAACGGCCGATGTGGACGCTCTGAGGAGTGATGAACCCCTAGACTACTGGGTGGGCAGGCTTGACCTCTGGCCAGAGCTTGCCCAATTTGCAATCGAACTGTTGGCTTGCCCCTCATCCAGTGTCCTGTCCGAAAGGACGTTCAGCGCAGCAGGGGGGATTGTGACCGATAAGCGTACTCGCCTAGCTCACGACAGTGTTAACTACCTCACATTTCTAAAAATGAATGAGGCATGGATCTCGGAGGAATTCAACACATGTGATCAGTAGACCATGTATATGTCTATAAACAATTTTTGGAATCAAGCACACAGACCTTCTTAATTCATTTGGCTCACTTCCCTGACCCAAAAAAGCACACCGTACTATATGCCCCTACCCTCCTCTTTGAAGAGGTTGAGCGGTGTCATATTTCTACTGGGGCTGCTTATTATGAGGGGTTCCCACCATCCCTGTGCTGTGCTGACTTCCTCCTGGGTGTTCTTATTATGAGGGGCTCCCACCATCCCTGTGCTGTGCTGACTTCCTCCTGGGGGTTCTTATTATGAGGGGCTCCCACCATCCCTGTGCTGTGCTGACTTCCTCCTGGGGGTTCTTATTATGAGGGGATCACACCATCCCTGTGCTGTGCTGACTTCCTCCTGGGGCTGCTTACGGTGCTGCTGTCAGCGCTGTATGTCACGGAGCTGCTGTCAGCGCTGTATGTCACGGAGCTGCTGTCAGCGCTGTATGTCACGGAGCTGCTGTCAGCGCTGTATGTCACGGAGCTGCTGTCAGCGCTGTATGTCACGGAGCTGCTGTCAGCGCTGTATGTCACGGAGCTGCTGTCAGCGCTGTATGTCACGGAGCTGCTGTCAGCGCTGTATGTCACGGTGCTGCTGTCAGCGCTGTATGTCACGGAGCTGCTGTCAGCGCTGTATGTCACGGAGCTGCTGTCAGTGCTGTATGTCACGGAGCTGCTGTCAGCGCTGTATGTCACGGAGCTGCTGTCAGCGCTGTATGTCACGGAGCTGCTGTCAGCGCTGTATGTCACGGTGCTGCTGTCAGCGCTGTATGTCACGGAGCTGCTGTCAGCGCTGTATGTCACGGAGCTGCTGTCAGTGCTGTATGTCACGGAGCTGCTGTCAGCGCTGTATGTCACGGAGCTGCTGTCAGCGCTGTATGTCACGGAGCTGCTGTCAGCGCTGTATGTCACGGTGCTGCTGTCAGCGCTGTATGTCACGGAGCTGCTGTCAGCGCTGTATGTCACGGAGCTGCTGTCAGCGCTGTATGTCACGGAGCTGCTGTCAGCGCTGTATGTCACGGAGCTGCTGTCAGCGCTGTATGTCACGGAGCTGCTGTCAGCGCTGTATGTCACGGTGCTGATGTCAGTGCTCTGTATTACGGTGCTGCTGTCAGTGCTCTGTATCTCCTGCACCCTCTTGTTTGCCTACCCTGGTCCCTGACCTTCCCTCTCCTCCATTGCCTTCATTAGCTCCATAGTCCTGAATTGTCAGAACAATTTCCCAAATAAAAAAAAAATGCTTGTAGTTATCGATCCCAAATTCACCTCATACATGTATTATGCTATTGTCCAGGTGGTGGGACTACGTGCTACCCCCTAATAATTACCCCGTGGCCGCAAATTCGACCTAAAGGTTTGCGAAATTCGCCTCCCATTGAAGTCAATGGAGCCCGCGGCGAACGGTCGTTTTCGCGAACGTTTGTGCCCGTTCGCGTTTCGCGTTCGCGAAACGTCCCGTCGGAAGTTCGTCCATCACTAGTCAGGGGACAATTCTGAAGAAAAGATGGCTGAATTCTGAAAAATGTAATAGATTAGTTGCCTAGACCCAATGGAATATGAAGGTCGCGAATCAAGAGCCGCATTTTTTTTTTCCCCATGTTTTCAATACCATGGTAAGAAGACCACTGTTGAGTGCAGACATTAGCGTAACTCAATAATCATGGTTGTACCCAGGGCTGGACTTACCATTGGGCTTGACTGGGCTCAAGCCCATGGGCCCCGCCCAATAGGGGGCCCCCTCGGGCTCCGCCGAGATACATAACCGAGTGTACTCGGCTCCACTCGCTTGCTCCCTGATTGTGGCTTGCATGTGGAATTTCTGAACACAAGTGGATTTTTTTGAACTAAAGTGGAGAGTTAATAACCAGGAGTTGAAAACAGGAGTTAAGACAGGAGTCTCTAACCTCTATCCTACCTCCATCCTCCCCTCCATTTTAAAGATCCCACTGCAAGGGGCAACCAGACAGCTTTCCAGAAATGTCAGGCTGACAGCAAGCCAGATTCACCGGAACCAGAGTGTTTAAAGGGGACAACCGCAGCCAGGTAAGCTCGCACCTCCACTCCCCCCCCCCCCCCCCAGTGATTGTTCCAGGGACTCCGTCCGACCGCCTACGGGGGTCAGGAAGGAATTTTTGCCCACTGGTGCATTTGGCTGCTACTGTCAGGGGGTTTTTCGCCTTCCTCTGGAACAACCATAGGTTAGCATACCCCTACCTCCGGCCTCCTTTCCATTTTTACGCTATCCTAGGACGACTATTCCAGATCACAGCCAGACTTCTTTTCTAAGCGGAGACCTCCACCTTAAGTAAAGGCAACTGGAACAGCCAGCAACCGAATACAACAACTCCTTCCGCATCCATATAGGCATCCCCTGATCAACTTGCGCGCTAATAGCCTCAAGCACGGCGGCAAGTCTGATACCTAGCCCCACCTCAGGATCAATACCCTGATCAGGATCATCATCTTAGGCCCATAGTACCATCAACAGCATCCACAAACCATGCGCTACTTCAAATACTCAGCTGAAGTTCTGCACAGACTAAGGAACATCAACACCACATTGCCATCTTCCATACAAAAAATACTTCAAAGAGAACAACTATTAAAAACCGGACGACAAGCAGCTCCCAACTACAGGAAGACATCTACTCGACCACTACAATTAGATTGCGCCTTGATTAACGCCAGGTCTGCAGTCAAACATAGACTGGAAGTACACGACTTCATCATCGAGAACAATGTAGACTGCCTCTTCATCACCGAAAGCTGGTTAACCTCTGACTGCAACACCATCCTCACCGAATTGGTGCCGGAAAACTACAGGATCCTAACCGAACACCGGATAGGGAAAAAAGGAGGAGGCCTAGCAGTGATCTTTAAAGGTCACCTGGATCTCACTAAACCATCATCTCAGAACCCAGTGTCTTTTATGGAAACCCTGACGCTACATTTTCAAACAACACCCCATGACACCACTCATATTCTACTGTGCTACAGACCACCGGGACCAAAGTCCAATCTTCTTTCACCCCTCACGGAATCCTTTGCAATGCACACCCTAAAATTAAAAAATTTCCTGGCACTCGGAGATTTCAACCTTTGGGCAAACGAGCCTAAAGACCCCATCGCAACTGCCTGCATCAATCAACTAGAAGAACTGGGTCTACAGCAACTGATAAAGACTCCCACGCATGGGTCAGGACACACCCTGGACCTCATTTTCAAACAGAACATCGACGTCAACATACTCGACAACATAACTCTGCCATGGACGGATCACCACGCCATCAAATTCAAAATCACTACCAACATGACCAACGCAAAACGGAAACCTGTAACAACGCACTGGACCAGATCGCATAAAAAACTGTACTCCGAAGCCTTCAAAACCACTCTGTCCAAAAAAATATCTACAATAACCTTAAACCACTCTACGGAGGAAACACTCAACTCCCTGAACAAAGCATTACTGCAATCAGCAGACTCGGTAGCACCAAAACGCAGGGCTCTCAACAGGAAGAAAAATGCTGGATGGTTTAATAGCTCCCTCTCCGTACTAAAGCAAGAACGCAGAAGAGCGGAAAGAACATGGAGAAGAAATCCCACCGAGGAAAACCTATTTAACTACAAAGGTCTGACAGAGAATTATCGGAAAGCAATCTTCAAAGCCAAAAAGGACCACTTCTCATATACAATCTCAATGGCCGCAAACCAACCACAGGAACTGTTTAAACTGGTTAATCAATCAATGAATCCGGTGTGCCTAGAACCCCCAGAAAGCGAATCCCAGGATTACTGTGACAAACTGTCGGATTTTTTCATCGATAAAGTCAAAACCATCAGGGAAACAATTTGTCAGAAGAAAACATCCAACCTCAGCCAGCAAATACATAAAGAGGATGTCCGCACCAACATACCGCAACCGCCAAAATTTTCACTATCCCCAATTACCGTAGACACCACAAAAAACATCATTAATAAACTGCGTGACAGTACCTCACCTATTGACATCATCCCCACAAAACTACTGAAAGAATGCTCCGACATCGTGGCTCCAACCATAACCCACCTCATAAACCGATCATTCCACGAAGGGATTGTTCCCAGCATCCTCAAACAAGGCATCGTCAAACCTCTACTCAAGAAACCAAACCTGGACCCTCAGGATCCAAACAACCGTAGGCCGATTACAAGCCTCAACACCATTTCTAAGATCATGGAGAAAGCTGTAGTACATCAGCTACAACTTCACCTGGATACTCACAAACTCCTGGACCCGCTGCAATCAGGCTTCCGCCCGGGTCATGGAACAGAAACGGCTCTCCTCAAGATTTGGGATGATGCCCTCGAAGCAGCAGATGACGGAGAGCCGTGTTTCCTCGTACTGCTAGACCTAAGTGCAGCGTTTGATACAGTAGATCACAATACTCTACTCATCCGCCTCACAGAAGTAGCCGGAGTCCAAGACATAGATCTCCAATGGTTCGCGTCCTTCCTAGGAAATCGGTCACAGACAGTGAAACTAGGAAAATTCCTCTCCAAAACTCGGGCAGTCACCTTCGGAGTCCCTCAAGGCTCTCCGTTGTCACCCGTTCTCTTCAACATTTACATTCGCCCACTCCTTCAAATCATCAGATGCTCAGATCTCTGCTTCCACTCTTACGCTGACGACACGCAACTTTATTTCCGGATCAATGGAAAAAAAGATCACCAACAACAACTTGAAAACTGCCTCAAATCAATAGAGGACTGGATGACCACCAACTCCCTCCAGCTGAACCAATCAAAGACAGAGCTTCTTATCTTACACCCAAATCATAAGCCCGCAACCAAAACATCCTGGTCTCCACCAACCGTCTTTGGGCAGACTATCTCCCCAAAGACCAAAGCGAAGAGTCTCGGGGTTATTTTAGACGCACAAATGTCAATGGATGCGCAAATAGGATCTGTAGTCAGTCGATCTCACCATCTGCTGCGCATGCTTCGCAGACTCATCCCTTTTATCCCAAAGAATGACAAAGCAGTGGTAGTTGGAACAATCATTAATTCACGACTGGACTACGCAAACTCGCTTTACATAGGATTACCACAATATCAACTTGCGCGATTACAACTGATCCAAAACACGGCGGCAAGGCTGATAACAGGAAAAAAACCTGGGAATCCATTTCTCCTTCACTGAGGAGCTTACATTGGCTAACCGTAAAAAATCGGATCACGTTCAAGACCCTTTGCCTCACCCACAAATGCGTGCATAGAGAAGCTCCGCAATACATAATGGAGAAAATAAATCATTACACACCAAACCGCAGTCTTCGATCAGCCAACAAAAACCTCCTCCTCGTGCCCAAAGCCCGGTATAAATCCAAGGGTGATCGGAGATTCGCTGTCCAAGGGCCTCGGCTATGGAATGCTCTACCAATCAACATCCGCCTGGAAGAAAATCACCTGGCTTTTAGGAAAAAACTCAAGACCTTCCTCTTTTAGCAGATGATCAAAGCTCGCCACAGCGCCTAGAGGCGATTCAGTTCGCATTGTGCGCTATATAAGTATTTCATTCATTCATTCATTCACTCCGCTCACTCCTGCCCTATGATGGACATAACACAGGGACTGGGCGTGACTGTAAGCCGAGCTGAGTACACCCGCCTACTCTCGGCTCCGCTCGGGACTGCGAGGGGACCCAACAACCCTGAGGGGACCCGAGAGCTGCCGAGAGGACCTGAGAGCCGCCAAGAGGACCAGAGAGCCGCCGAGATACACAGGACTCTGTATCACGGCGGCGCCATTTTTAAACTTCAAGACTGCAATGACAAGGCTGCAAATGACAAGGCTACACTGACAAGACTGCAATGACACTGGGCAAGGCTGCAGATGGACACTGATGAGGCTGCATTGATAGGCATGTAAATGTAAGTTTTTTCCTTAAACTTCCCTCCTAAAAGTTTTTTTCCTTAAAATTCCCTCCAAAACTTGGGGTGCCTGTTATACACCGATAAATATGATAATGTATAGAAGGTAGGGCCCGAAAGTGACTCAAGCCCAAGGGCCCCCACCACCCTAAGACCTGCCCTGGTTGTACCTGAAGCTTTTTGTGCATGGCTTAAAATCTGATGGCCTCGGGGCAGTGGGTGACGGCTGGTGCTCCAGCCCGCCACCCCACACCAACCCCCACCCCCCCATGTTTGCCACCTCGCTTGCTCGCTCGACACTTAGCCCCAGCCACAACCTGGATGGGGTTTCTCCCTCAGTTTCCTCTGTGTCCCGGCGGTCTCTGCTTCTCCTCCTGGCCAGTGGGGTCTTCAGACTTCCGGACAATGGGGGTCCTAGGATTCCCGGCCAATGGGACCCGCTGCCTGATTGGCCAGGAGGAGAAACAGGAAGACATTAGCAAATATCAATTCGCTAATGAAAAAAAGTTGGAGATACGGGACTTTAAGGATACCAAATTACAAAATACAAAAAATGAATAAAATAACAATGAAATGATTATTATTATTGAAACACATTTAAAATAACATATGTAATGCCTGAAACCATATCTGTTGTTATAGACCTATACACATAGCTCCTTACAAACATGACAGGGACTACAATGTTCAAATGGCTAAATCATTCTGTTCCCATTTTTTGACATGTTTCACCCATAGGGCTTCCTCAGGAAAAGGACACAAAATGCTTTATCTCAGTATACAAAAGGATAAGTCCTCAAGGTGTATATAACTAGACAAGAACTCAAAAATTTGTACTTACAAATATTTATACAAAGTTCACATTATGTTTATGTGTTTCTAAGGAGCTATGTGTATATGTCTATAACATGGATATGCAATTAGCGGACCTCCAGCTGTTGCAGAACTACAAATTCCATGAGGCATAGCAAGACTCTGACAGCCACAAACATAACACCCGGAGGCAGAGGCATGATGGGACTTGTAGTTTTGCAACAGCTGGAGGTCCACTAATTGCATATCCCTGGTCTATAACAACAGATATGGTTTCAGGCATTACATATGTTATTTTAAATGTGTTTCAATAAACATTTCATTGTTATTTTATTCATTTTTTGTATTTTGTACTTTGATATCGTTAAAGTCCCGTCTCTCCAACTTTTTTCATTTCTTTCAACAATTGGGATGTTGATACCATGTTTTTGAGGAACTGAGCTTCATCCAACATCTTTAAATATCAATTCGCTAATGTCACATAACTGGGTGGGGTCAGGGTGCAGCGCTCTGTGCCCCGAGCTCACACTTTTTTGAAGCCAATAAGAGCCTCAGGCTCTAATCAAGTGCTTAAAAAAACAAAAACCTCTATTGAAATCCATGCGTCCAGCATCCTGCATGTAGATTAGGAGCCAGACGCATGGATTTCGGGGGGCAGGCCGCCACTGGTCTGGGGTAGATAAGATGGTACCCAAGCCCAAGCATTTTTTTTTTACATTAAGGTGGTTGTAAAGGCAGAAGGTGAATTATTGGTATGACATTACCTTTCAGGGTACAAAAAAAAAAAACAATAAAAAAACACCCAGCGGTTTACTACCACCTTAAAGAAAGACATGCCTATGCTTGATTGTAGCATTTTCCAATAACACTTGTAAGAACTGGACCCCAAGAGCCACAGCCATCGTGCACCCTAAGGGCTCGTTTATACTTGTTTCATAATGTGGTATTGGACATGCTTTTTTGAAAGCGCTCTGAATGAATGCCAATCAAATCTCCTGTCACTAAATAATATGGTAACCTTACAGTCCTGTTCATTTGCTATTGCTTCAAAATCTATACCCCATGTCACTTTCTTGCTGCTTCAAAGTATCTCCAAAGCCTCCATAGAAGTCTATGAGAATGCTCGCTAATGCCTGAGCGGCTTTTATTCAGCTTAAGCTTTGCTTTGTTTTTGAGGTATTACGGGCATGAGAAATCCCAGGATGCACTGGGAAACCAACAAGCAAACCAGAAAGACCACCAGTCACTTCTGGTTCATGCATATATATTCTGGCAGTGTCTGGTGCAGACGTCACATCTGGTGTGCAGCAAGGAGCAGCAGGAAGGTGAGTGGGGTCTGGCTACATAGCCCCATACATAATAGACTGCGATGCTCTGTGTATCCTGACACCTTTCTATCAGAACCAGCATTTATTTTTTAAGAAATGTATGCTCTTTTATTGGATCGGATTACACGGGTCAGTCTTTCCTCCCACCTCCATCAATGAGCCTTCTCTCCCCATTTCCATCAATGAACCTTCCCCTCCAACCTCCATCAATGAGCTTTCCCTTCTCACCTCCATCAATGAGCTTTCCCTTCTCACCTCCATCAATGAGCCTTCCCTCCCACCTCCATCAATGAGCCTTCCCTCGCCCACCTCCATCAAAGAGCCTCCCCCCACCTCCATCAATGAGCCTTCTCTCCCCACCCCCATCAATGAGCCTTCCCTCCCCACCCCCATCAATGAGCCTTCCCTCCCCACCTCTATCAATGAGCCTTCTCTCCCCTTCCTCCATCAATGAGCCCCCCCACCTCCATTATTGAGCCTTCCTTCCCCACCCTCCATCAATGAGGCTTCCCCCCATCTGCATCAATGAGCCTTCCCTCCCCACCTCCATCAATGAGCTTCCCCTCCCCACCTCCATCAATGGGCCTTCCCTCCCCACCTCCATCAATGAGCTTCCCCTCCTCACCTCCATTAATAAACCTTCCCTCCCCACATCCATTAATGAACCTTCCCTTCCAACCTTCATCAATGAGCTTTCCCTTCTCACCTCCCTCAATTAACTTTCCCTCCCCATATCCATCAATTTAGCCTCCATCAATGGACCTTCCCTCCCTACCTCCAGCAATTCCCTCCTTACCTCCATCAAAGAGCCTTCCCTCCCCACCTCCATCAAAGAGCTTCCCTCCACCTCCAACAAAGAGCTTCCCTCCACTTCCATCAATGAGCCTTCCCTCCCCACCTCCATCAATGAGCCTTCCCTCCCCACCTCCATCAATGAGCCTTCTCTCCCCTTCCTCCATCAATGAGCCCCCCCACCTCCATTACTGAGCCTTCCTTCCCCACCTCCATCAATGAGGCTTCCCCCCCATCTGCATCAATGGGCCTTCCCTCCCCACCTCCATCAATGAGCTTCCCCTCCTCACCTTCATTAATAAACCTTCCCTCCCCACATCCATTAATGAACCTTCCCTTTTAGCCTCCATCAACGGACCTTCCCTCCCCACCTCCATCAATGAACCTTCCAACCTCCATCAATGAGCCTTCCTTCCCCACCTTCGTCCATGAGCCTTCCCTCTCTGCCTCCATCAATAAACCTTTCCTCCCCACCTCCATCAATTCCCTCCCTATCTCCACCAAAGAGCCTTCCCTCTCTACCTCCATCAAAGAGACTCCCCCCACATCCATCAATGAGTCTTCCCTCCCTACCTCCATCAATGGACTTTCCCTCCCCCACCTCCATCAATGAGCCTTCCCTCCCCACCTCCATCAATTAACCTTCCCTCCCCACCTCCATCAATGATGCTTCCCCCATCTGCATCAATGAGCCTTCCCTCCCCCCCTCCATCAAAGAGCCATCATTCCCCACCTCCATCAATGAGCCTTCCCTCCCCGCCTCCATCAATGAGCCTTCCCTCCCCACCTCCATCAATGAGCCTTGGCCCCCCCATGACCCCGTTGCTAGTTCACTGGCTTTTCCTTCTTCCATGGACCACTTTTGGTCGGTTCTGACCACTGCAGACTGGGAACATCCCACAAGAGCATCGGTTCTGAAATTGCGCTGACCCCTGTTGCCTCACCATTACAATTTGGTCCTTTTTAAAGTCCCTCAAACCCTTACACTTGCCCATTTTCTCTGCTTTCAACACATCAACTTTAGGAACAACATTTTCAATTGACACCTTGAACTAGGAAGATGCAAAGTCCTTCTTTGCGCGTTTTAAAAAAATATTTTACATCTTTCCAACATACATTCAGTAGAGTTAATTCAACAGAACATACGGCCGTTTAATATGTAGCGATATCATTGATGAATCGATCAAGGACTTCTCAATGGCCTGCTGAGTAACTTTGATAATTATTCCGGAGTTCACACGGAAATTAGCTGAGTTCCGTATGGAGATGGTGACTCCTTTTCCACCATGAGCGGGGATCGTGGAGGCCTGACTAAGTAATCAGAGGAGTTTAATTGAAATGTGCCGATCCCTTCCTTTCCTCCGACAGCTGAATGGATATTGTATCACATTGACAGGGAAATATATTCATAGGAAATGTTGGAAATAATTGAATTTGTATTGACTGTAAAATCTATTGTGTGTTAAGAATAAAACATGATGTGCGGGGAGGAATATTTTTTTTTTTGATATTTTATTTCTAGTTTAGAGGTAAAATTATTTTGAAGAGTCAGCAGAGGCTGTCATTTCCGTCTTGCAGCTTGGAGTAGAAGATTGATGGCGCTTGAACCTTAAGATAATGGGGGTTGATTTACTAAAAAACTGGAGAATGCAAAATCTGGTGCAGCTCTGCACGGGAGCCAATAAGCTTCTAAGACCGGCCATACATTATACAATTTTCTTGTACACTTTTCCATTCGATTTACCAAAATCATATAATAAAACGGCAAACCAAAACACTTTCAATTCCTATGCCGTCAGGCAGGCACTTGCACTACATAGTTAAAGGAAAATCTAAAGGAAGTTGAGTAATACCGCGTACACGCAACCGGACTTTTTTGACGGGCTAGGTCCGACGGTCTACCCGACAGACTTTCGGCGGAGGTCCGACGGACTTTCTGAACGAAACGGACTTGGCGACACACGACCGGACTAAGTCCGTTCGAAAGTATGTTAGTTTTGAAGGTGATGACGTAAACAGGGGACTAAACAAGGAAGTTCAATATCCAGTAGCCAATAGCTGCCCTCGCGTCATATTTGGTCCCGTTGGACCAGCACACAGAAGAGCGGTTTTCACCATTTTTAGTCTGACAGAGATGAGTCCGTTGGATAGCTTTGAAACATGTTTTATTTCTAGGTCCGTCTGACTTTTGGGGGGAAAAAAAAGTCCGCTGGAGCCCACACACACCATCGAATTGTCAGAGGGATTCCCGGTCCGTCAGGGCCAAGTCTGCCGGAAAGTCCGATCGTGTGTATGCGGCATAAGATTTTTTTAAAATGTATGGCCAGCTCAGCGTCAGCATATTCGATTAACCACTTGCCCTTCCAGAAGATTTGCCCCCACACACTTCCTGACGCACTGTATGACCATGCAAGGACACAGGACATACAAATAAAATGTATGTCCTTTTTTCCTCACAAATAGAGTTTTTGTTTTTTTTTGTTATGGTATTTGATCACCTCTGCGGTTTTTATTTTTTGTGCTATAAACAAAAAAATACCCACAATTTTGAAATATATATATATATATTTTTTTTTTTTTACTTTCTGCCATAAAACATATCCAATAAAAAAATAGAAACAAATACATTTCTTCATCAATTTAGGTCGATATATATTCTGCTACATATTTTTGGTAAAAAAAAAAATTCCCAATAAGCGTGTATTGGTTGGTTTGCGCAAATGTTTTTCGCTTCTACAAACTATGAGATTTTTTTATTTATTTTTATTTATTTTTTTACTAGTAATGGCGGCGATCAGTGACTTATAGCAGGCCTTACGATATTGCAGTGGACAGTCAGACAACAACTGACACTTTTGACACTTTTTGGGAACCGGTGACAAAAATCCTAATAGACGTATATTGGTTGGTTTGCACAAAAGTTATCGCGTCTACAAACTATTTTATTCTTTGCGTTATAAACAAAAAAAAAAAAAATACCCACAATTAAAAGAAAAGAAAAGAAAAAAAAACAATACTTTACATGTATCCATTTACATCCTCTGCTCCATAAAGGAAAATGGGGGGGTTTAATCGGGTCCACTTGAAAAGTTGAATGGTCTGCCCATAAAAAAAGCAACCTTACAGTGCCAATTTTTTTTTTTTTGTCAATAAGAAATTCACATAACCAAGAAGAAAACATACAAAAACTCCTGCAGATAGCGTACCAATGTTGTAATAGAAACGGTAAAAGTAAGATTTTATTCCAAACATGAATTGGGTACAACTTCACTCTCTCCATCCACATCAACGCTTTTCCCTATGTTGGTCGCATTAGTAAATAGATAGGAAGGTGTAAAATATTTATTTGTTGAACCCCTTAGGCATCTACTGGCCCTTTAAGAAGTTTAGAATGCCGGGAGGTGGGGCGGAGCGAATGGGGACTTTCAGTTAGCCACTGGTAACTGTGCCGAGAGTGCACAGGGAGCTCTATTGGTGCTCTCGACACAGCTCTATTGGCACTCTATTGGCGCTCTATTGGCGCTCTATTGGCGCTCTATTGGTGCTCTACTGGCGCTCTATTGGTGCTCTATTGCCGCTATTGCACACAAATATGCGTCCTTATGGTAGCATTAGTAAACTGATAGGAAGGTAGGATATATTTGTTTGTTTGTAGGATATATTTGTTTGTTTAACCCTTACAGTCAGTGCCTCCCCGACTCTTTAAGGAGGTTAGAATGCCGTTAGGCATGTCTTATGGTCATGTGACAGCCATGATTGGCTGTCATGTCGGTCACATGATAGTAAACTGATAGGAAGGTAAAATATATTTATTTGTTTAACCCTTAGAGTCAGTGCCTCCCGCCTCTTTAAGGAGGTTAGAATTGCCGGGAGGCAGGTCTTATGGTTATGTGACAGCCGTGATTGGCTGTCCTGGCGGTCACATGATCGGAAAGCTGATAGGAAGGTAGGATATATTTATTTGTTTAACTGTTAGTCAGTGCCTCCCGGCTCTTTAAGGAGGTTAGAATGCCCAGGAGGCAGGTCTTATGGTCATGCGTCAGCCGTGATTGGCTGTCCTGGCGGTCACATGATCGGAAAGTTGTTAGGAAGGTAGGATATATTTATTTGTCAGTGCCTCCCGCCTCTTTAAGGAGGTTAGAATGCCCGGGAGGCGGGTCTTATGGTCATGTGACCCCCGTGATTGGCTGTCAGGGAGGTCACATGATCAAAAAGTTCCCGATTGCAAGTAGCAAATGGGAGCTTTCCATTAATCACCAGTAATTGTGCGAGCTCTCAGCATAGCTCTATCGGCGCTATTGCATGCAAACATGCAGCCGCTTGGCGCAAAGAGGTTAAAAAATATGTATTTATTTTTTTACATTTATTATACCTTTCTGATAGAAGGAAATTTTTTTGGGGGGGGGGGATTTGTGTTGAAAGGGGGGATTTGGGGGGGGCAAGGGGTAAGTACGATTCTAGAAGTTGAAATTGGGGGGGCAAGAGTTGTGATTTAGGGGTGTGTTGTGTTGGGAGGGGGGGTGGAGGTAAGAAAATGTGTACTAAGAGGAAGGGTTTGGGAGGGATTTGTGCTGGGAGGTGGGGGGGGGTTTGAAGTGGGAGGAATAAGAAGAAGAAGTTTACTAGGAGGGCAAATTCAGGGGTAGTGGATTTGCGATAGGAGGGGTGATTTTTTTTTTTTTAGGGACCATTTAAGCTGGGGAATTTTTATTGGCAAAGATTTGTGCTGAAAGGGCGGATTTCCGTAGGGAGGGCATTTGTACTTGGAGGAGGGTGGATTTTTGTTTAGGGAGTAAGTATGTAGATTAGTGCTCTGTGTTTTTCTGGGGGGGGGATTTTTGCTGACACATAATGCTCATACATCTTGGGGGGGGGGGGGGGGGTGCAGTTTGGCATGTTCGCCCTGGGCTCTAGCTGACCCTTTTTCGGCACTGGGAATAAGAAAGGAGGAACTTTCTCAGCTAAGCACACCTGATGCCTGAGCTAAAGGCAGATGTATTTTGGGAAGCAATGGCGGCCCTGTCCATTAAGGGCGCCCGGGCGCTGCATCCTCTATTCTCGCGACCCCCCCCACCCCCTATATGAATAATGGATAGATTCATGCATAGCATGACTCTAGCAATGGCCGCCGCGGACACCCCCTATTCAGGCGTCCGGCCCCTTTCAGGACGCAGGGCACCTGAATTACACCGGCGGTGGGGGCTGTTTTCTTTGAAGCGCCTGATTAGAGCCATAGGCTCTAATAGGCTTCAAAATAGGGTGGGCTCGGAGAGCAGAGCATTGCACCATGAGCACACCCAAGTGCATAGCTTCCAACTGTCCTGGATTTCAAGGGACTGTCCCGGATTTTGAGGGACTGTCCCGGATTTTGAGGGACTGTCCTGGATTTTGAGGGACTGTCCTTGATCTTGAGGGACTGTCCCTGATTTCAAGGGACTGTCCCTGATATGGAACAAAGTCCCTCTGTCCCCCTTTCCTCCTCATTTGTCCCTCATTTTGGTCTGATCTAACGAGCAGGGCCCTCTGATTCCTCTTATACCAAATTGCAGTTTTAGTGCTTTTTGCATTTTGCAGACTACAGTCCATTCACCATGGTTTCCTATGGAACACGTTCTGTAGTGCAAATCTGCAAAAAGCAAAAAGCACTAAAAATGCCATAGGTGCAAATCAAGCCTAAGGGGGGGGGGGGGGGGGGGCGTGGCAAGAGGGTGTGTCCCATGCCTGCATACTTTTGCTGATAGGTGTCCTTCGTTCCCATCTCAAAAAAGTTGGAAGGTGTGCCCAAGTGTTCCTGCAGCGAATGAAAGTCCGTTGTTGTAACACTGATCCTCAATCCGGGGGCCAATCAGAAGCAGGTTGTGTGAGACTGACGTTTTCTGATTGGCCCCCGAAAAGAGAAGACTCCCGATTTAGCCGCCGAGAAGGAGGGAGGAAAACGGGAAGAGCAGGAGAACGGGAGGCCGCCGTCGAGCATGGGACGCCGCGATGGGGTAAGTACGACGAGGGGGAGGGGGGGCAAAAAAAAATTTCACCGGCCGTGCTGCATGCATCCTCTGCCCTTACTCAAGATGGCCGCGGCTAGTAGTGCTGTGGGGGGTGGGAAAGGGGTTCAAAGTGATTTCCCATTAAAATAAATCATGGAGAAACAGATGAATGGGGGAGTTTGATTTGATAATAAGAAGTGAATTAAATAGAGTTTTTTTCGGTTTGTGGTGCTCAGATAAAGTTTAGTTTGGCTATAATATTAATAATAATAATAATAATAATAATAATAATAATAATATTAATATTAATAATAATAATAGTAATAATAGTAATATTAATAATAATAATAAAAATAATAATATTAATAATAATAATAATAATAATAATAATAATAATAATAATAATAATAATACAAATAATAATATTAATAATAATATTAATAATAATAATAATAATAATAATAGCGATTTATTTTTTTTATTTTTTTTATTTTTTTTAAGTACTTGTTCTTCTGAATGACTTGTTACAAATGTTTGTCCTCGGTTCCTCTCCTATAAAATATGGAGTGAGGCTCGGCAATAAAGAAAAGGGGCCATTATGTAAATGGCTCCTTGTTAACTCCTGTTCCATTCCTCATTACAAGATAACAATATCGTGTACCTAGCCTGTTTCCTGAATTTACAGATTTGGGAAGAATAATTTATAACAACTGCCAGGAGGCTCCCCATTGAAATCATGTTCCCGAATAGATTTATACGCCGCAATTTGTCTGAGAGGAATACCTTGCATAGAAAGTGAGACATTTAAAAATGTATGACTTGCGGGCAAAGATGCCGGGGCAGATAATGGCCATTTTCGCAAAACTTCCATCGCCGGAATTATCCGGAGGACTTTATTCGTCAATTGCTTTGTTTCTCAAGTGGGTCTTTCATGTCTTTCCACATTAGAAGGGCGCGCGGCATCGTTAATACGCGTTCTGCCCGACCTCCCCCCCCCTACTTCTGTAACTTACATCTTATTGAAGTTTTACTTATTGCACATGGAGGAACAATAGCCGGTGGAATAAAACATTAATAGCAGCCCAAAAAAAAATTAAAAATACAGAAACGCAAGAAGAACTACAAAAAAAAACTTGTAATGCCGCGCACACACGATGGGAAAAAAAAGCTCTGATGGTTTTCCGACGGGATTTCGCTGAAGCTGCGTTGCATACACATGGGTCACACCAAATTCCGACCATCAAGAACGCGGTTGCGTACAACACGTACAACGGGACTAGAAAAAGGAAGATCAATAGTCAGTAGCCAATAGCTTCCGTCTCGTAGTTGAATCTGAGCATGCGTGAGCTTTTTACGCGGGGTTAGGGTTAGGAGTTAGGGTTAGGAGTTAGGGTTAGGAGTTAGGGTTAGGAGTTAGGGTTAGGGTTAGGGTTAGGAGTTAGGGTTAGGGTTAAGAGTTAGGGTTAAGAGTTAGGGTTAGGGTTAGGAGTTAGGGTTAGGGTTAAGAGTTAGGGTTAGGAGTTAGGGTTAGGGTTAGGAGTTAGGGTTAGGAGTTAGGGTTAGGGTTAGGAGTTAGGGTTAGGAGTTAGGGTTAGGGTTAGGAGTTAGGGTTAGGGTTAAGAGTTAGGGTTAGGCTTAAGAGTTAGGGTTAGGGTTAAGGCTTAAGGGTTAGGGGATAGGGTTTCCCCTAGAAGAACAAGGTTAGGACTCAGGGATTAGAATAGGGGCCTCCCACAAAGGTCAAAGGTCAGCAGGCGCGTCCCCCAGAGGTCAAAGATCAAGTGTCGGGCTGACCCACCCCCACCAAAGTGTTTTCCGCCTACCCCAACTAAGTCGGGGCTTGAACAAGTCGGGGCAAGCGGGAAAATTGAGAACCTGCTCTCAAATTTTTGCTGGCGGGAATTCAGCCAGCTAAATACACACAGTCACATTTTCCAAGGAAAAGATCTCATCTTTCTTTTGCTGGCCGAAATTCCGATCGTGCGTACGTGGCATTAGAATGCTCCAGAATATGGAAACGTTTTGGAGGCTTCGAAATTGGAACTCAACTTATCCAATGATTCAAAAGGTTTTTTTTTTCTTTTCCATTTTGCAGTTTGACCTTTTTTAAAGCTTATTCGGGGGAGGGGGGGGGGGTCAAGTTGGATTTCTCGGTTCTGTAATGATTTTTCATTTTGCTTTTGACACCTTCAATTAATCATCCTCCATTGCACCTGCACCCAAGCATCGGTTTCATACGCTATATTACCAAAAGTACTGGGACGCCTGTCTTTACACGCACGTGAACTTTAATGGCATCCCAGTCTTGGATCGAGCTGCCGGCTGTCCTTTAATGTAGATGTTTGCTCGAGTGCTGGGAGGGCACTGCAGGCCAGTTCGGGGGAGGGGGGGGGGTAATTGCGGTAGGTGTTTTCTATTATATGTTCTGGAGCCTGCCAGAAAGCAGGGAGAAGCAGTCAAATCTGCAGTTCTTGAGATTCTGATTAGTCCAAAACAATCAGCAACTGCTCCACTGATTATAGAGTAATTATCTACATGTAGATTAGGGGCTGGGCACATGGATAAGGCCCCTGTGCCACTTATGGACAGGCCACCACTGCTCACAATGCGCCTGGATATTTGGATGCCTTCTTTCAATATCCGACCAATGTTCCCCAGCTTTGCCACAGCTGGGACCTCGATGAGCACATGTCGATTTTCAGCTGGGCTGCCTAGAAGAACAGCAGCTCTTCAGGCTACAAACTTCCTCCCCTAGACAAAACCCCAGTCTATTTATGTGCTCAGCAGCCACCTACTGGGCACACTTTCCCTGGGAATTGGCTGAGACCCATACATTTTTTTGACTGCTCAATTGACCTGCTCCACTCCTACGTTCTGGAGCAAACATGCAGATAAAGGAAAGTCGGCAGCTCGATCTTCCGCAATGAATACATGATGGCTATGACTAAGGCTACACGCCAAAACACGTAAGCCCTGTATTATTTCATACCACACCTGGATCAATAAATGTATTCATTGTGGAAGATCGAGCTGCCGGCTGTCCTTTATGTAGATGTTTTCTCGAGTGCTGGGAGGGCACTACAGGCCAGTGTACCGACCGCTCACCACCTCGGGGGGGGAACTGTGGTTGGTGTTTTCTATTATATGTTCTGGAGCCTTCCAAAAAGCAGGGAGAAGCAATCAAATCTGCAGTTCTTGAGATTCTGATTAGTCCAAAACAATCAGCAACTGCTCCACTGATTACAGAGGTGCCAAAAAAGGACTAATGCCGCGTACACACTAAGTTTACCTGGCATCCTAGCCAGGGCCGCTGATAGGCCAGTACATCTGGCCCTGCTGTACCGGGCCTGACCAGCTGGGGGGCCTGGGCAACCTGAACTGCAAAAAATTCTATGTATAAAAAAAAAAAAAGTTGCTCCTCCACCAATCAGTGATCGCCATAAATAACGCTATCAGCAGCTAACATCCAGCCGACCGACACCCCCGCAGCATCCACAAACCCCCCCCAACAGGTCCGCAGCAGAATCGGATGGCATGGGTGTTCACACCATGCGATCCGATTCCTGTCCGAGTTTGCAGATCGCACTCCGATATGCGAACCGATCTGGGAGTGTCATTAACATTTCACTGACACTCCCAGCAGTTCGCATAGGGCAGTGTGAACTGCCGGTGGGAGGCATGCGATGCGGGAACCCGCCGCGGATTGGCGGCGTTCCCGCATCGCTGCAGTGTGAACCCAGTCTTTTGAAAGATAAACAATCAGCAAACACAGGCCGCCACTGCTCACAATGTGCCTGGATATTTGGATGCCTTCTTCCAATATCCAACCAATGTTTCTCCAGTGAACTCTCCAGACCAGATGCCCACTGAAGTCCCCAGTGAAACATTGATATCATAGATTTCCAGAAAACGGGTTCCCAGGCTTTGCCACAGCTGGGACCTCGATGAGCACATCTCAATTTTCAGCTGGGCTGCCTAGAAGAACAGCAGCTCTTCAGGCTGGAAACTTCCTCCCCTAGACAAAACCCCAGTCTATTTATGTGCTCAGCAGCCACCTACTGGGCACACTTTCCCTGGGAATTGGCCGAGACCCATAAATATTTTTGACTGCTCAATTGACCTGCTCCACTCCTATGTTCTGGAGCAAACATGCAGATAAAGGAAAGTCGGCAGCTCGATCTTCCGCAATGAATACATGATGGCTATGACTAAGGCTACACGCCAAAACACGTAAGCCCTGTATTATTTTATACCACACCTGGATCAATAAATGTATTCATTGTGGAAGATCGAGCTGCTGGCTGCCCTTCATGTAGATGTTTTCTCGAGTGCTGGGAGGGCACTACAGGCCAGTGCACCGACCGCTCACCACCTCGGGGGGGGGGGGGAACTGCGGTAGGTGTTTTCTATTATATATTCTGGAGCCTTCCAAAAAGCAGGGAGAAGCAATCAAATCTGCAGTTCTTGAGATTCTGATTAGTCCAAAACAATCAGCAAACACAGGCCGCCACTGCTCACAATGTGCCTGGATATTTGGATGCCTTCTTCCAATATCCAACCAATGTTTCTCCAGTGAACTCTCCAGACCAGATGCCCAGTGAAGTCCCCAGTGAAACCTTGATATCATAGATTTCCAGCAAACGGGTTCCCCAGCTTTGCCACAGCTGGGACCTCGATGAGCACATCTCGATTTTCAGCTAGGCTGCCTAGATAAACAGCAATACTTCAGGCTGGAAACTTCCTCCCCTAGACAAAACCCCAGTCTATTTATGTGCTTAGCAGCCACCTACTGGGCACAATTTCCCTGGGAATTGGCTGAGACCCATAAATATTTTTGACTGCTCAATTGACTGGCTCCACTCCTATGTTCTGGAGCAAACATGCAGATAAAGGAAAGCCGGCAGCTCGATCTTCCGCAATGAATACATGTTGGCTATGACTTATGTCGCGTACACACGACCGGACTTTTCAACGGACTAGGTCCGACGGACTTTCGGCGGAATTCTGACGGACTTTCCAAACAAACGGACTTGGACATATACAAGCACACCGAAGTCCGACGGATTTGAACGTGATGACGTACGACTGGACTAGAAGAAGGAAGTTAATAAGCCAGTACCCAATAGCTGCCCTAGCATTGGTTTTTGTCTGTCGGACTAGCATACACATGAATGGATTTTTTGACCGGACTCGAGTCCATTGGAAAGATTTGAAACGTGTTTTATTTCTAGGTCCGTCAGACTTTTGGGAAAAAAGTCCACTGTAGCCCACACACGATCGTAATGTCCGACGGATTCATTCCGTTGGACCTAGTCCGTCAAAAAGTCAGTCAAAAAGTCCGGTTGTTTGAACGCAGCTTAACACAAGCCCTGTATTATTTTGTACCACACCTGGATCAATAAATGTATTCATTGTGGAAGATCGAGCTGCCGGCTGTCCTTCATGTAGATGTTTGCTCGAGCCCTGGGAGGGCACTAGCACTACAGGCCAGTGTACCGACCGCTCACCACCTCGGGGGGGGGGGGAGGGGGGGTTGCGGTAGGTGTTTTCTATTATATGTTCTGGAGCCTTCCAGAAAGCAGGGAGAAGCAATCAAATCTACAGTTCTTGAGATTCTGATTAGTCCAAAACAATCAGCAACTGCTCCACTGATTACAGAGGTGCCAAAAAAGGACTAATGCCGCGTACACACTAAGTTTACCTGGCATCCTAGCCAGGGCCGCTGATAGGCCAGTACATCTGGCCCTGCTGTACCGGGCCTGACCAGCTGGGGGGCCTGGGCAACCTGAACTGCAAAAAATTCTATGTATAAAAAAAAAAAAAGTTGCTCCTCCACCAATCAGTGATCGCCATAAATAACGCTATCAGCAGCTAACATCCAGCCGACCGACACCCCCGCAGCATCCACAAACCCCCCCCAACAGGTCCGCAGCAGAATCGGATGGCATGGGTGTTCACACCATGCGATCCGATTCCTGTCCGAGTTTGCAGATCGCACTCCGATATGCGAACCGATCTGGGAGTGTCATTAACATTTCACTGACACTCCCAGCAGTTCGCATAGGGCAGTGTGAACTGCCGGTGGGAGGCATGCGATGCGGGAACCCGCCGCGGATTGGCGGCGTTCCCGCATCGCTGCAGTGTGAACCCAGTCTTTTGAAAGATAATTTTAATAATTGCACTTTAGGCTGGGTTCACACTGCAGCGATGCGGGAACGCCGCAAATCCGCGGCGGGTTCCCACATCGCATACCTCCCGGCGGCAGTTCACACTGCCCTATGCCAACTGCTGGGAGTGTCAGTGAAATGTTAATGACACCCCCCAGATCAGTTCGCATATCGCAGTGCGATCTACAAACTCGGACAGGAATCGGATCGCATGGTGTGAACACCCAATGCGATCCGATTCTGCTGCGGACCAAAAAAAGGGTCCTGTGCGAGTTTGGGCCGGGTGCGATGCAAATTCAACCATACTGTCTGTATGGCTGAACTCGCATCGCACAGAGATCGCATGTGATTTGCACTGCGGTTCTCGTAGCCGCAGCAGTGTGAACCCAGCCTTAATGAATTCTAGCACATGTAAACACAAAAGAATACCCATTTTTTTTTTGTTAAATATAAAAGATGTTGCACCGAGTAAATAGATACCAAACATACCATGCTTTAAAACGATGCCCATCTGTGGAATGGCAGCACACTACGGTAAATTTATATTATCCATAGACGGCGCTTTAAAAGCCTTTAGGCTGGGTTCACACTGCAGCGATGTGGGAACGCCGGGGTCTGGGGAGGGGCAATGGGTGGGGCCAGGGGTGGGGCTGGAGGAGGGACTAGGGCGGGGCCAGGGTGGAGCTGAAGGGGGCCCCATCAGGTAGGCTGTACGGGGCCCCATGATTTCTATCAGCGGGCCTGATCCTAGCACCTAACTAGTAGGGTGCTACCTAAGGTGCTATGAGTACTACAGGTGCTACATTCCCTTTGACACTGGTGTTATGGGTGCTACATTCTCTTTAAGACAGATGTTATGGGTTCTAGAGGTGCTACATTCCATTTACGACAGATTCTATGGGTGCTACAGATGCTACATCCCCTTTAAGACAGGTGCTATGGGTGCTACATACCCTTTAAGACAGGTGCTTTGGGGGCTACATAACCATTAAGACAGGTGCTATGGATGCTTCAGGTGTTGCTATGGGTGCTACAGGTGTTACATTCTCTTTAAGACAGATGTTATGGGTTCTACAGGTGCTCCATTCCTTTTATGACAGATACTATAGGTGCTACATTCCCTTTAAGCCCTTGTACACACGGTCTGAGATTCCGACGGAATGTGTCCGATTGGACCGTTTTGTTGGATATTCCGACTGTGTGTGGCCTTCATCGGACTGTTTCCGTCTGAGTATCCGACGGACCAAGTTTTCCAACTTGTTGGCAAAATGTTCAGACAAAATGCTCCGATCGGACATACTCCGATCATGTGTAGAGAATTCCGATTGGACAAAGTGCCACGCATGCTCAGATCAAATTCCTACACCAAAGCTATTGGCTACTAGCCTGAACGTAGTCCCGTCGTAACGAAATAACGTCACCACATTCTGAACGATCGGATTTTCCGACAACTTTGTTCCGACGTGTGTATGCAACAGTTTTGGACAAAATCCATCGGACAAAATCCGACGGATTTGGTTGTCAGAATGTCCTACCGTGTGTACAAGGGCTAAGTCAGGTGCTCTGGGTTCTATATGTGCTACATTCTCTTTAAGACAGGCGCCAGGGGCGCTACAGGTGTTGCTATGGTTGCTACAGGTGCTACATTCCCTTAAAGAATGGTGTTATGGGTTCTACAGGTGCCACGTTCCCATTAAGACAGGTGCTATGAGTACTACAGGTGCTACATTCTCTTTGACACTGGTGCTAAGGGTGCTACATTCTCTTTAAGACAGATGTTATGGGTTCTAGAGGTGCTACATTCCATTTACGACAGATTCTATGGGTGCTACAGATGCTACATCCCCTTTAAGACAGGTGCTTTGGGTGCTACATTCCCTTTAGGACAGGTGCTACATACCCTTTAAGACAGGTGCTTTGGGAGCTCTCATAACCTTTAAGACAGGTGCTATGGATGCTTCAGGTGTTGCTATGGGTGCTACAGGTGTTACATTCTCTTTAAGACAGATGTTATGGGTTCTGCAGGTGCTCCATTCCTTTTAAGACAGGTGCTCTGGGTTCTATATGTGCTACATTCTCTTTAAGACAGGTGCCATGGGCGCTACAGGTGTTGCTATGGGTGCTACAGGTGCTACATTCCCTTAAAGAATGGTGTTATGGGTTCTACAGGTGCCACGTTCCCATTAAGACAGGTGCTATGAGTACTACAGGTGCTGCATTCTCTTTGACACTGGTGTTAAGGGTGCTACATTCTCTTTAAGACAGATGTTATGGGTTCTAGAGGTGCTACATTCCTTTTACAACAGATTCTATGGGTGCTACAGGTGCTGCATTCCCCTTTACGACAGGTGCTATGGGTGCTACATTCCCTTTATGACAGATTATATGGGTGCTACAGGCGCTGCATACCCTTTACAACAGGTGCTATGGGTGCTACATTCCCTATACGACAGGTGCTATGGGTGCTACATTCCCTATACGACAGGTGATATGGGTGCTACATACCCTTTAGGACAGGTGCTCTGGGTTCTATATGTGCTACATTCCCTTTACGACAAATTATATGGGTGCTACAGGTGCTACATTCCCTTTACAACAGGTGCTATGGTTTCTAAGTTCCCTTTAGGACAGGTGCTTTGGGTGCTACATACCTTTAAGGCAGGCGCTATGGGGGCTACAGGTGCTACATCCCCCTTAAGGCAGGTGCACAGTGCAGTCAATATCCTTTCCTCCAGGTCTACAAAAGGTCTCCATTCTGTCTCCTAACACTTCCATCCAATACGTTTTGTATCCGACATACTAAAGCACCTCAATGCGGCATTGTCAGCTCTTTGAACATTTTGGAGGAGAACATAAACCGTACCAAACAACAACAAAAGCCCCGTCTCCCACCCATCGCCTCTTCCGGGAAGATGAAGACTTGTACACGTGTATAATAGGCTATTTCACAAGTATGCCACGGCTAGAATATCTCCCAAAGCAAACTTTATTTCAAAGTGAATTGCTTAGGAACATTTTCCGATGCGTTCCTACCAAATGGCTCTCTTGTTAACAATTGTTTGAGTTGAGAATCCCTCCAGCAGGACCGAGCCTTCACCGCTAAAGGAAGAAGCGCATGGAGCTGTCAGTGGGCGCCGCTTAACGACTCTCAACAAATAAAGAGCTACAGCCAAACATCTGCCGTCCTGCCCGTTGTAAAGCCGGCTCTACATGTGATAATCTCACCTTACAACCCAGTTTTGTCATGTCTTGTTTGTAAGATATTTTCATAAAAAGCTTTAAAACTGTATCTGAGCTCTGTGAAGGCTTTTCATTTCATTCTTAAAGCCAACTCTCCCATCCATCCATGTCTCCATGCTTTATTTTGTTGGGAAATCAATCGAACCCAACCCCCCCCCCCCCCCCTCCCCCTCTAGCATTTCTAGCCAAGGCCATCTTGAGTAAGGGCAAGTGATTTATGCAGCATTTACTTCCTGAAATCCGTCTATACCATTGGGTTTAGCCCATTAGTTCCAGTGAAGGGAACTCTAATGCCGCGTACACACAATCAGACTATCCGGCACCAGAGTCCGCCCGACAATCCGCCCGTGTGCGGGTTCCGGCGGACTTAGAAAGAACTTTTGACTCAAAATTGTCCACCGGACTGCCGAGACAATCCGGCCGTTTGTGTGCTAGTCCGCCGGACTTTTGAAATGAACGGACTTGCCCACACACGGAGAGAAGTCCGTTCATTTTGAACGCGGCTCCAGATAGACAGGACTAGCAAAGGAGGTCAATGTCGCCGCCTCCATTGGCGAGATTGACACCTCGCTAGCCCCGTCACCTGGTATGGATTTAAAGGGGAAAAGTCAGGTCGCGTGTGGGCAGGTCTGCTCGTTCGGAAAGTCCGGCGGACTCACGGACAATCAGGAAGCGGGTCCTGAGACCTGATTGGCCAGGAGGTCTTAGGACTCCCAGCCAATGGGGTTTCAGGACCCACTTCCTGTTCAGCCAGGGGGAGAAGCAATGGCCCGACTCTTCCCTCGGCAAGTTGGAGCAAGGAACAGCAGATCTGCAGCCCTACCCTGGATCCTCATCATCTGCCTCCTAAGGTAAGCCCTCCTATCGCTGCCTTCTTGTCCGTCTCCAGGGGGGGGGGTGACATTAGTGCGAGAGAGGGGGATCCTGTTGTCTGTGGATGCTGCTGTTTGTGCATTAGTGCTAATGCTTGCCTGGCTGAGGGCATTACTTACAGTTCCTTGAAAAAGTATTCACACCCCTTGAAATTTTCCACATTTTGTCATGTTACAATCAGAAACGTAAATGTATTTTATTGGGATTTTATGTGATAGACCAACACAAAAAAATTGTGAAGTGGAAGGAAAATGATAAATGGTTTTTAACATTTTTTACAAATAAATATATGAAAAAAGTGTGGTGCATTTGTATTTGGCCCCTCTGCAATTACAGCTGCAAGTCTTTTTGGGGATGTCTCTAACAGCTTTGCACATCTAGAGAGCAGGACTGCCATCAGGGGGGTACAGCCGTTACAACTGTAAGGGGCCCGAGGGGCCCAACCGGGGCAGAAGGCAAGATGGGTAAAGGGGAGCCGTGCTGTGCGGGGGGGGGGGGGGGCAGAAATATATACAGGTGTGTGAGGGGAGCTGACATATATACAGGTGTGTGTAAGGGGGGCTGCCATATATACTGGTGCCTGTATGGGGGGCTGACATATATACAGGTATGTGTGTGAGGTGGGCTGCCATATATACAGGTGTATGTGTGGGGGGCTGACATATATATAGGTTTTGGGGGGTGGACAAATATACAGGTGTGTGGGGGGGCTGACATATATACAGGTGTGTGTGTGAGGGGGGCTGCCATATATACAGGTTTGGGGGGGGCGGACAAATATACAGGTGTGTGGGGGGGCTGACATATATACAGGTGTGTGTGTGAGGGGGGCTGCCACATATACAGGTGTGTGTGTGTGTAGGGGGCTGCCATATATACAGGTTTGGGGGGGCGGACAAATATACAGGTGTGTGGGGGGCTGACATATATACAGGTGTGTGTGTGAGGGGGGCTGCCACATATACAGGTGTGTGTGTGTAGGGGGCTGCCATATATACAGGTTTGGGGGGTGGCTGAAAAAAATACAGGTGTGAGGGGTTGACATATATACAGGATTGAGGGGGGAGGGGTTGAGTGCCTACAGGTGAGGTGGCCGGTGTGCGGATTCAGTAGGATGGCCCATAGGAAAGCCCTGGGAAATGTTGGTAGTCAGGCTCCAGGAGGAGGGGGGAGGGGGCAGGAGGCCCAGGTCTAAAGCTGTGTAAGGGGCCTAAATATTTCTGATGGCTGCCCTGCTGGAGAGTGACATGTTTGCCCATTCTTCTTCTTTGCAAAATATCTCAATCTCTGTCAGATTGGATGGAGAGCGTCTGTGAACAGCAATTTTCAAGTCTTGCCACAGATTCTCAATGGGATTTAGGTCTGGACTGTGACTGGGCCATTCTAACACATGAATATGCTTTGATCTAAACAATTCCATTGTAGCTCTGGCTGGATGTTTCGGGTCGTTGTCCTGCTGGAAGGGGAACCTCCGCCCCGGTCTCAAGTCTTTTGCCGACTCTAACAGGTTTTCTTCTAAGATTGTCCTGTATTTGTCTCCATCCATCTTCCCATCAACTCTGACCAGCTTCCCTGTCCCTGCTGAAGAAAACCATCCCCACCACATGATGCTGCCACCACCATGTCTCACGGTGGGGATGGTGTGTTCAGGGTGATGTGTGGTGTTAGTTTTTTGCCACTGTAAATATCGGGGAACCAGATAGATCACAGCACACAGGCTTTCAATTTAAAAGAATGTCTATTTAACTTAACTGGTTCCCGACCAGCGCACGCCGATGTACGTCGACAGAATGGCACGGGCAGACATATTGGCGTACAGGTACGTCCAATCTTCAATGCCGCCCTGCCATCTGGTCGGGACCCCCGTGAGTCCGGTCGCGGGCATACCCGCGATCGTCTCACGGGACGGCTGAATGGAGGAAATGCCGTGTAAACAGCATTTCTCCATTCTGCCTAGCAACTAGTGACGCTGATCTCTGCTTCATGTGATTGGAGCAGAGATCAGTGTTCACTAAATGAAAGCCCAACCCCCCCCACAGTTAGTAACACACCCCTAGGAACACTTAACCCCTACACTGCCACCCCCTGGTTAACCCCTTCACTGCCAGTGTCATTTACACAGGAATCAGTGCATTTATATAGCAGTGATTACTGTATAAATGACAATGGTCCCAAAAATGTGTCAAAAATGTCCGATGTGTCCGCCACAATGTCGCAGTCACAATAAAAATCGCTGATCGCCGCCATTACTAGTAAAAAAAAAAAAAATAATAAAAAACTATTAATAAAAATGCTATAAAACTATACCTATTTTGTAAATGATATAACTTTTGCGCAAACCAATCAATAATCGCTTATTGCGATTTTTTTACTAAAAATAGGTAGAAGAATACGTATCGGCCTAAACTGAGGGAAAAAAATGTTTTTTTATATATTTTTGGGGGATATTTATTATAACAAAAAGTAAAAAATAATGTCGCTCTATTTTTTTTTATAGCGCAAAAAATAAAAACCGCAGGGGTGATCAAATACCACCAAAAGAAAGCTCTATTTTTGGGGAAAAAAGTACGTCAATTTTTTTTGGGAGCCACGTCGCACGACCGCGCAATTGTCAGTTAAAGCGACGCGGTGCCGAATCACAAAAAAGTGGTCTGGTCTTTGACCAGCAAAATGGTCCGGTCTGTAAGTGGTTAAACAGCTTCACAGCAGCAAAAACAACAGAAAGAAATATCAGCGTCCCGACTTGCAGAGCTCAGAGCTGCTATCGCAGTTAAACAGTCCTTGGTTTTTGTTGCAGGTAACTTTCCCTGCTAGTAGGCTTCCAGACAGGACACCGGTGTGCACTTTTACCGCTGTACACCAAACCACCATCCACAGTCTCCTCTATTTTGATGCCGTCTCCCAGGCCTATGCTCCACTACAAATTAAAATTCCTGGAGTGCCAGGAACCAATGAGTAATCCTGGCATTAGTCCCTTTACCTTGTCTCATCCACGTTAGAGGGACATGGTCCAAAATGAGCCTAAACTTCCTCCCCAAGAAATAATATCTGAGGGATTGCAGAGCCCACTTAATGGCCAGACACTCTCACTCAACTATAGCGTAGTTTTTCTCCGCTGATGTCAACTTCCTACTGAGGAAGACTACCTGGTGCTCCTCGCTATGAACAACCTGTGACAGAACCGCTCCCAATCCTACATCGGAGGCATCAGTCTGGACAATGAACTCTTTTGAAAAGTTTGGTGCTATCAGGACAGGGTGTTGCAGGGGCGGACTGACCATTGGGTCACTCGGGCACTGCCCGAGGGCCCCGTGCTACTAGGGGGCCCCCATCAGGGTTGCCAGCCTCAGTAAAACCAGAGAAAGTATGTAAAAATCTGTGGGTTTTTTTTACATCTGTCTCTGAAAGGTCCCTTACCGACCTCCTTTTGGTCTAAAAATCCAGAGATTATAGCTGCCCCACCTCTCCAGTACCTTCTCAGCCAATAGAAACATGTCTGTGTATACTGTGTGATTGTATACTGTGTGTGTGTGTTTGTATATACTGTGTGGCCCCATAATGTCTGATTGCCTGGGGGGCCCCATAATCTCCTATTGCCTAGGGGCCCCATGAGTTGTCAGTCCGCCCCTGGGATGTTGGCACAGTGCAGACTTGAGCTCCAAAAAAGCCTTTTCACCGTCTGCATTCCACTCCACCATAACCGATTTCCGACCCTTAGTCAGGTCGGTCAACAGAGCCGCCAATGTGGCAAAGTTGGGTAAAAACCTCCTGTAGTATCCCACCATGCCCAGGAATGCACGTACCTGCTTCTTTGTGATGGGGCCAGTTCTGTATAGCCTCTACCTTGTTGACCTGAGGTTTCACTACCCCTCTACCCATGATATATCCCAGGTATTTCACCTCCTCCATTCCCAAAGCACATTTTTCAGGGTTTATTGTAAACCGCTCCTTCCAAAGGGAGTCCGGCACTGCCTGGACTTTGGGCAAGTGTGATTCACAGTCTGCTAAAAGTGGCTATCACGTCCAAGTACACTGAGGCATACTCCTGGTGAGGTCATAAAATCCTATTCATTGCTCGCTGGAATGTGGCTGGAGCAGTTTGTAGTCCAAAAGGCATTCTTTTGTACTGTTTTCTCTCTAGCAGCCTTAGTCAACTGGATTTGCCAATACCCCTTAGTAAGGTCTAATGTAGTGATAGACCTGGCTGGACCTATTCTCTAAATAAGCTCATCTACCCGGGGCATAGGGTAGGCATCAAACCTTGAAACTTTATTAAGTTTCCGGTAATCATTGCAGATTCGCAGAGTCCCCTTGGGCTTTCGGTACCAACACAATCAGGCTAGACCACTCGCTCTGCGATTCTTCAAAAATCTCCAGGTCTAAATTCTTCTTCACTTCCTCCAAAACGGCCTTTCTTTGAGCCTCTGGGATGCGGTAGGGCTGGACAAAAATGTTGACTCCTGGTTCCGTGATAACCTCGTGCCAGGGGCGTAACTAGAAATCACAGGGCCCCATAGCAAAATGTTGTATAGGCCCCCCCCCTTCAAACAGCCCCCCACAAAAAAATGGCGGGGCTTAAATTAAATAGTGGGCGTGGTTTAAAATGCGTGGCTCAAAGGGGATGTGGTTCAAATCTGAGGTGAATGAGGAAGGAAGGAAGGAAGGAAGCAAAGAAAAGGGATGGGGGGACAACAGGCCCAGATCCTACACCACAATAGCAATATACGTATTCCAGAAAGTTTAACAATCAACAGATAAAGATACTCCAAACAGCTGGTGTTAGCACTTCAATAATCCTCACCTGTACCCAATGTGGCCTGCCTGTTCCCAATGCAGCGTGGCCTGCCCGTGCCCAATACTGCCTCACCTGTGCCCAATACTGCCTCACCTGTGCCCACTTGTGCCCAATGCAGCCTCACCTGTGCCCAATGCAGCCTCACCTGTGCCCAATGTAGCGTGACCTGTGCCCATAGCATCCTCACCTGTGCCCAATGCAGCGTGACCTGCCTGTGCCCAATGCAGCATGTTCAGTGCCCAATGCAGCATCACCTGTGCCCAATGTGGTCTCACCTGTGCCCAATGCAACGTGGCCTGCCCGTGCCCAATACAGCCTCACCTGTGCCCAATACAGCCTCACCTGTGCCCACCTGTGCCCAATGCAGCCTCACCTGTGCCCAATACATCGTGACCTGTGCCCAATACAGCCTCACCTGTGCCCATTGCAGCCTCACCTGTGCCCAATACAGCCTCACCTGTGCCCACCTGTGCCCAATGCAGCCTCACCTGTGCCCAATGCATCGTAACCCATGCCCAATACAGCCTCACCTGTGCCCATTGCAGCCTCACCTGTGCCCAATGCAGTCTCACTTGTGCCCACCTGTGCCCAATGCAGCGTGACCCGTGCACAATGCAGCCTCACCTGTGCCCAATGCATCGATTTGTGACCCGTGCCCAATACAGCCTCACCTGTGCCCACCTGTGCCAATTGCAGCCTCACCTGTGCCCAATGCAGTCTCATTTGTGCCCACCTGTGCCCAATGCAGCCTCACCTGTGCCCAATGCAGCGTGACCCATGCACAATGCAGCCTCACCTGTGCAGAGGAAGAGGCGAGCCAGTGGCGGAACTACCGGGGAGGATGAGGAATGCATACTGGAGCCCACAAATGGCTGCTGGCAAGTGTGGGGCTGCCTCAGAGTGGGGGGGTGAGCACCGCCCGCGCGGTCCCCCCAGCCAGGGGAAGTGAGGAGAGGAAGAGGCAAAGCAAGCTGTCTGTACGAGCAGAGAGCTGTAATAGCTTTCATTTGAATGTCCTGTGTTCCCGGGGCTCACCGTCACATAGCCCCACCTCTTGGCCCAGAGCCTTTGATGACGTCACATGTCCCGCATTGGACCGGTGTTCTGTCTATCAAAGGCGTCAGGCCAAGAGGTGGAGCTATGTGTCGGTGAGCCCCGGGAACACAGGACATTCAAATGAAAGCTATTACAGCTCTCTGCTCGTACAGACAGCTTGCCTCTTCTTCTCCTTGCTTCCCCTGGCTCGCCTCCCCTCGCAGTATGCATTCCTCATTCTTCCCATGGGCCCCTCTCAGCTGCGGGCCCCATAGCGGCTGTGTGTGTTGCTATGGCAGTAGTTCCACCACTGCCTCGTGCTCTATGACACTAGTGAGACCTGGCAAGTCTGAAAATGTTTCTTTATTTCTCTGCAAGAACTCCTTTGTCTGCTGACTTTGGATTTTAGACAGGGTATTTGCTACTTGGACACTCTTCTTCACCCCAACCTGAGGCTCAAGTCTTGCACCAGCCAGGGAGGTTACTGGTTCCCTATCTGTCCAGGAATTTAACAAGTTCACATGATATATCTGATATGGTTTCCTCTTGCCTGGCTGGTGGACTCTATAATTTACCTCCCCCATTTTTTTCCACAACTTCAAAGGGGCCTTGCCATTTGGCCAAAAATGTACTTTCCACAGTGGGAATTGCCTTATTTTAGCGGCCCTATTATAGACCCGTATTATTGAGCCTCCTGGGCTTTTTGCAAATGTTCCTTGACCAGTGGCATCACGGTTAGGATCCTTTCCTTCATTTGGGAGACATATTCAAGAACACTCTTATGCTGAACAGGTTCACTTTCCCATTCCTCTTTAAGAAAGTCCAGTAGTCCGCGAGGTCTCCGCCCATATACCAACTCATAGAGCTTGGGGCACTTCCCGGGTTAATGGCGACACTATACTATTGGGGACACTATACTAATGAGGACACTATACTAATGGGGACACTATACTAATGGGGACGCTATACTATTGGGGACGATATACTAATGGGGACACTATACTATTGGGGACACTATACTAATGGGGACACTAGCCTAATGGGGAAACCATACTATTGGGGACACTATACTAATGAGCACACTATACTAATGGGGACACTATACTAATGGAGACAGTATACTAATGGAGGCATTATACTAATGGGGACGCTATACTATTGGGGACGATATACTATTGAGGAAACTATACTATGGGGGCGCTATACTAATGGGGGACGATATACTATTGAGGAAACTATACTATTGGGGGCGCTATACTAATGGGGGCACTATAATAATGGAGGCATTATACTAATGGGGACGCTATACTAATGGGGAAACTATACTATTGGGGACACTATACTATTGAGGAGGCTATACTATTGGGGACGCTATACTAATGGGGATGCTATACTATTTGGGACAATATACTATTGGGGACACTATACTAATGGGGACACTAGTATAGTTCTGACTGTGACCTGGATACTAACAGGGACAGTCACTATATCAATAATGGCTGGGATCAGCGACTTATAGTGTGACTGTGATAGCGTGGGGGGCAATCAGGGAACAGTAAGTGAAATCAGGGAAAAAAACAAAAAACAGCCAGATCGGGATTGTGTTTACTAACACACTCAGATCTGTGCTGTGATTGGCCACAGCAATTAGCAGGTCCACAGCCAAAACCATTGGCTGCAAGCCTGCTGAAGAACTCATGCTGTGTGCAGCCAACTGCAGTACGAGAGGCAGGGGGAGGTGTAAACCAGGACGTTTGGCGCGACGTACAGGTATGTCCCGGTGCCCAGGGGAGCCGACGGCCAGCAGTGAAATGCCCACTAGCCGGTCAGCAGGGGGATAATTGTTTTTTTTTTTATGACCCTCCAGCAAATTGGACTTTTCTCTGTTCACTCATCAATGTCTGGAACCAAAATCTGCATTTGCAAATACAACTGTCCTCAGATTCACGTATAAATCTTCAAACTATACACACAATAAGGTATTTAAAACGCGAGAAAAGAGAAAGAGAGACAGAGAGAGAGTGATAGAGAGGAGAAGGCAGGCAGCTCTTTCTCTCTATAAACATCTCTTTTGTCTTTGTGGTAATAACAATTGCCTCCCACAATTCAGCATGGCCTTCTGGAATCTCGCAGACGTCTCTCGTACTGTTTACTGTAAAATGACTTCATTAAGTATGACCTTTCCTTCAGAAATCAATAACTCATTTTCAGCACAATGGGCCGACGTTGGATGAACATTTTAGGTGCATTATGGTCTGTCGTATCCTATTCTAAGGAATGCAAAAATACACACAGACAAGGCTTTACCACTGATAAAATAGATAGGGACTCCCGCTGCTGGAGGAAGGGCCGTGTACCGGAGGAATCCGTGCCATATAATGTATACAACTTATACCTTCCACATAGAAAGAGAATGAAGATCAGTAATCAGAACTTCCGAAAAAAGCGCTAGCGTGTTTTTTTTTAATACTGTATCAGTGACTGCGAAAGTAATAAAACCTGGCGGTATACAGCTACATGTTCTGCAAAAAAACACATATCCAGGAACTGTTTAGCCCTGTACACACGAGAGGACTTATGTCCGACAGACTTCCGAAGGAGTTCTGCCGGAGTTCCGACAGAGTTCTGACGGACTTTTCGACTGAGCGGACTTGGCCACACAAAATCACACTAAACTCCGACGGATTCGAACGTGATGACGTACGACTGGACTCAAATAAGGAAGTTCATAGCCAGTAGCCAATAGCTGCCCTAGCGTCGGTTTTAGTCCGTCGGAATAGCATACACACGAGCGAATTTTTCGAAGGGACCGGGTCTGGCGGAGTTCCGTCGAAAAAAATTTGAAGCATGTTCCATTTTCTAAAGTCCGTCAGACTTTGGCGAATCAAAAGTCCGTTGCAGCCCACACACGATCGAATAGTCTGACGGAATCAGTCCGTCGGACTTTGGATGTTGAAAAGTCCGCTCGTGTGTACGCGGCATTTTACTTATGAAAATGTACATAGATGATCACACATACTCCTTATTGGATTGGCAGTATCTCAACCAGAGTCCCTTGGGAACCCTTAATGCCGCGTACACACGACCGGACTTTCCGGCAGACTTTCGGTATAGTTCCGACGGACCTTTTTCGAAAAGAACAGATTTGGCCACACATGAACGGACAAACTCCGTTCCTTCTGAACGTGATGGCGTAAGACGGGACTAAAAAAGAGAGCTCAATAGCCAGTAGCCAATAGCTTCCCTTTGCGCTGTGGTCCGTCGGACCAGCATAGAGACGAGCGGTTTTGCCGATAGGTATTGAGACAGATTTGAAATATGTTCTATTTCTAGGGGCTGTCTGATTTTTTTTATTTTAAAAACGATCGGATTAGCTCACACAAAATCGGATTGTCCGAGTGAGTGAGTTTAATTACCGCCCCTTATGAGTTTAATTACCACCTTAATCAGCCACAGAACCTGTGTAATTAACGGGTGTCCTGGATTAAAGGGATGATGTGGCAACCCTATTGGCAAGGGGAAGGCCTACTTAAATACCAAGAGTCGGCCCAGCTGGGGAGGAGTTGTCGGGGTGGAAGAACTGAGGATGGAGTGCTAGGCTGTTGGGGCCTTTGAGGGAGCTCCCCATTCTGAGGGGTGACCTTGGGCCTTGGGAGTCGGGTGCAGGGGGCAGATCCCTTCAAGAACGCATGAAGGATCTGAACAGGAGGCACAGAGAGGAGTCAGAGAGGATGGCGGGAGCTAGTACGGCTGGGCAAGTCTTCAGGAGGGAACCACCGGCGTGTGCAGCCTGCAGGGCTGGTGAGTGACATGTGCAGTCGGGAGGCCTGAAGAGGCACGCCAGAGAGCACTAGGAGGAAACAGTCAGAGCTGGGTGTGGAGCCAGTGAGGACTTGACTAGGGCAGTCAGATACCTTACTACCCCAAACAAACATGTTTACCGACTTTACACTTATTAACCACTTGCCGCCCGCCCTATTACAAATTGACGGTGGCAAAGTGGTTTCAAAATCCTGACCGGACGTCATATGACGTCCTCAGGATTATGAGCCGCTGCGCGCCCCCGGGGGCGCGCATGGCGACGATCGTTGTTGCGGGGTGTTAGTCTGACACCCGGCAACTATGATCTCGGTAAAGAGTCTCCGACGGAGACTCTTTACCATGTGATCAGCCGTGTCCTATCAGTGCCCACCTGTGCCGCCTATCAGTGCCCACCCATGCCCATCTGTGCCGCCTATCCATGCCCATCTGTGCCGCCTATCCATGCCCATCTCTGCCGCCCATCCATGCCAATCCGTGCCAGCTATCAGTGCCAATTTGTGCCACCTATCAGTGTCCATCCGTGTCGCCCATCCGTGTCGCCCATCCGTGTCGCCCATCCGTGTCGCCTATCAGTGCCGCCTATCAGTGTCCATCAATGCCACCTCATCAGTGCCACTTATCAGTGCCCATCAGTGTAGCCCCATCAGTGCCCATCAGTGAAGGAGAAAACGTACTTATTTACAAAGTTTTGAAACTGAAACAAAAAAAAACATTTTTTTTTCAAAATTTTCGGTATTTTTTTATTTGTAGCGCATAAAATAAAAACCGTAGAGGTGATCAAATACCACCAAAAGAAAGCTCTATTTGTGGGAAAAAAATTATAAAAATTTCATTTGGGTACAGTGTAGCATGACCGCGCAATTGTCATTCAAAGTGCGACAGCGCTGAAAGCTCAAAATTGGTCTGGGCAGGAAGGTGTTTAAGTGCCCAGTATTGAAGTGGTTAATAATGACACTGACACCTGCTGGATGTAAATGGCCTGTTCGGCCTTTATTAACAATAAATAACCAAAAACTCAATAAAACCAAAAACTTTATTTACAACAAACTTTTCCAGCTCCAATCCCAATACCTTTTGTTGCCGGTCCCTGACGACCCCATCTTCAAACTTTTTTGGTCTGTAATACCTTTAAGTTAGTATCTGTCCCCAGCCGCCAGAAATTGCCTCGGGGGACCACTAACTGACCACAGACCCCACCAAATTTTGTTACCCGGTAGTCTATACTTCAACCAGACCACCGGGAGGACTCCACACCTGAAATGGGTCCCACCATTTAATCAATACCTCCTACATTTTATTCCTTGTCGTCAAAGACCACAACGCCGCTTACCTCACATAGCCACTATCCCTATGCACCGTAAAACCCTAGGGCGGGCGGGCGGGAACTTCTCACCTCGCTTCTCCTTCCCAAACTGCTGACCTTTGCTCGACCCTTCCCTGGACATCACTACACTCCTCCCCCACTGCCCCGGCTACCAATCCGGTAAGACCTAAACTTCTTTTTCTTCTTTTTCTTAACCCCTTGTTATCGTAAGCTACTTACACCCTGTCATGTATGTCCTACGCCTACTCTGCTATTCGGCTGCGTACATGTCTGCAATCTGACGGGCAGTGGAGTCAGGCAGCTGCAGCCAGGGGGGCTGGCAGGGCTTGAAGAGGGATTGCGGGGAGCAGTAGTCCACCATAGCTCAGCTAGCACTAAAAACGTTCTATTCTTCTGCTACATTAAAGGTACCCATGATCCCTGTCTGCAAAATGGCAATTTCTAGGGCCTGGCTGAGGCAGTGTTAGCCCACGTACACACGGTCGGAGATTTTGCCAACCAAATCCGTCGGATTTTGGCCGTTGGATTTAGTCCGTCGGATCTTGTCCGAAACTGTTACATACACACGGTCGGACCAAGTTGGCGAAAAATCCGATCTTTCAGAACGTGATGATGTAATTTCGTTACGATGGGACTACATTCAGGCTAGTAGCCAATAGCTTTGATGTAGGAATTTGATCTGAGCATGCGTGGCACTTGGTCCGATGAAAATGCTCTACACATGATCGGATTAGGTCCGTCCGGCCCAGTTGGTCGGGAAATATTTCCAACATGTTGGAAAATTGGGTCGGACGGAGATTCGGACGGAATCAGTCCGATGCATACCACACACAGTCGGATTATCCGACGACACGGTCCAATAGGACACATGTCGACGGATTCTCCGACTGTGTGTACAAGGGCCTAGACCTAACCATGTGCTAGATCAGGGGTCTCCAAACTTTTCAAACAAAAGGGCTGGATTGTGGCCAGGGGCAGAAAATCACAGGCCCAGCATCAGTGAAAATAAATATGGCCCCAGGGTTGGAGTATTCCCCCTATTAGTAGGAGAAATAATAATCCATCATTGGTATCAGTGGAAAATATAGTTCCCCATTGTTGGTGTCGGTGAGAGGAATAAGTGCCCCATATCAGTGGAAGTTGTTGTGCCCCAAGGGCCACATAAAAGCCAGCAAAGGGCCGCATCTGGCCCTCGGGCCGCAGTTTGGAGACCCCTGTGCTAGATGTACCTGGAAGTGAAGTGTTGTGCAGTCTGCAAGCAAGCGTTGTGCTGGAGGAGACTGGAGTTGTAAAGTGTATGTAGTGTCCCAACTGATTGAAAATACAATCAACCAATTGTTCGTTCTACTGGAAATCCCATATATTCCTCTCACTATCCAAGTTCAAATCCCTCAATAAAATAACAACACAAACATCTGGACTGATCATTGTCTGCAAGGTGATTGGGAAGGGAATGCCGGGCTGGGCAGAGTGACACGTGGCCCACAACTTTCAGCAGCCCCTACCGCTACACAACTATATAGATCAGTCCAAAATTATGGAGAAATGAGGATGAAAGGGAGACAGAGGGACTTTGGTCCAAATCAGGGACAGTTCCTCGAAATCAGGGACAGTTCCTCGAAATCAGGGACAGTTCCTCGAAATCAGGGACAGTTGGGAGCTATACCCTTTTATACTTTACCTCAGTACATCTTATGCCGCGTTCACATGATTGAATTGTCCGGCGTACTTAGTCCGACATACAATCCGGCGGATAATCCGGCGGACTTTCTACCGAACGGACTTGGCCACACACGGACAGACAGAAAGTCCGGCGTTTGCAAGCGCGATGATGTACAGAACGTACGATGGGACTAGAAAAAGGAAGTTCAATAGCCAGTAGCCAATAGCTTCCTTTTTTCGTACTTGCTTCTGAGCATGCGTCATTCTTAGTCCGCCGGACTAGCATACTGACGAAATGTATTGTCCACTGAAACCCAAGTCCGGCGGGAAGATTGGAGTGCAAAAATACTTTCTTAGTCCGCCGGACTTCACGCTGGAAAAGTCCGCTGAAACCCACACACGATCGAATTGTCCGGTGAAATGGGTTTCATCGGACTAAGTACGCTAGACAATTCGATCGTTGTGTACGCGGCATGAGATTAGGAGTCAACCTCATCTCTCTCTTCAGTCTCTTGCCTTCACCCCCTGGGACTTATTTTCCAGTCCAGGAGGTCTTAAAAATCCTTCTCATGGAGTCCAATCTTCTCTGACTCTAACGGCCTAGAACCAGGGAGCCATCTTTACTTTGATGTGGAGATTACGCTATACGCTATACCTAATCAATCTCACCGGCGCTAATACGCGCTCCCTTTCAGCATAATGGTATACTGCGTCACTCCTACCTATCACTCTATTTCCCGCATATCCCCAATGAAACAGACATGACCACCGCTTACGTCCTCATCTCAGCACGACCCCTGCCGAGCAGTGCACTGGCTCTTTTATTCAAAGACAAAACAAAAGCAAATCACAAACAGGAAGCCCTGGCCCCAACAGCCAAATCGCTTCATTCACAGGATATGACCAAACAGGATATGACCAAACAGGATATGACCAAACAGGATATGAGTTTACACAACAACCAATGACTACCGTTCCGGCTGATGGGAGATTATCTCTGGTTTCCCAGCTGACAAACTGCACACTTTTGCTCCGCTCATACAGGCTATTGCTATTACAGGCTATTGCCAACGAGACAAGATCTTTAGGTGTTTTTTTCATCTGACGCTCTATGGACACTGTTCTGTTATAGAAGAATGGGCAACCTGTTTTGGTTGATTTTTTTTTCTACCAGGGGTTAAATGATATACCCATTCTTTTCTAAATAAGGTGTTGCTGTATAAAGCAGGACAGCATTCTTTGTAGTTTTTTTTCTAGCATCTATGAGCAACTTTGGAAGCATGGATTGGTCCGGAATACCGGAGGGGGGGCTCTCATGTTTGTAAACTAAACTGATACGTCAATCCGAATAATCGAGTGTGTTTTTTCAGCTGCTGGTGGAATCATTTTATGTCTGGGAGTCACAGCTTTTTGGGGTGGCTAAGGCCGCATGGTCCCTGAGGAAGATCTGCACCATTTGTGCATTTGAAACGCGTCGGACATCTTGCTGCCAGCACTCCATCCTCCTTTAGCTGTTTTTTTTTAACATCTTTTTCCCTACATATGGTTTTAGCATTGGTTTCATGTTTTGCATGATGTCATTTATGTATTGCACAATAAACTATGTTACTTGTATACTATAACGTGGCCCGACGACCATTTAACCCTTTCATGACTAAGCCTATTTTTGGCATATGGTGTTTACAAGTTAAAATCCATAGTTTTTGCTAGAAAATTACTTGGAACCCCCAAAGATTATATATATATATTTTTTTTAGCAGAGACTCTAGAGAATAAAACGGCGATTGTTGCAATATTTTATGTCACACGGTATTTGCGCAGCGGTGTTTTAAACGCAACTTTTTGGGAAAAGGGACACTTTCATGAATTAAAAAAAACGAAACAGTAAAATTAGCCCAATTTTTTTGCGTAATGTGAAAGATAATGTTACGCCGAGTAAATAGATACCAAACATGTCACACTTTATAATCGCACGCACTCGTGGATTGACGACAAAGTACGGTACCTAAAAATCTCAATAGGCGACGCTTTAATTTTTTTTTTACGGGTACCAGGTTAGAGTTACAGAGGAGGTCTAGTGCTAGAATTATTGCTCTCGCTCTGACGATCGCGGTGATACCTCACATGTGTGATTTGAACACCGTTTACATATGCGGGGCGCGACTTCCGTATGCGTTTTCTTTGCTTCGCGAGCTCACGGGGACGGCGGGCGCTTTAAAATGTATTTATTTTTATTTTTTTTATTATTTATTTAAAAATGAATAAATTGTTTAAAAAAAAAAAAAAAAATGGATCATTTTTATTGCTGTCACAAGGAATGTAAACATCCCTTGTGACAGTAATAGGTGGTGACAGGTACTCTTTATGGAGGGATGGGGGGGTCTAAAAGACCCCCCACCCCTCCTTTACACTTCAATGTATTCAGATCGCCGAAAACGGCGATTCTGAATACCGTATATTTTTTTTTAAACCGGCGCCATTGGCAGCCGAGTAAACGGGAAGTGACGTCATGACGTCGCTTCCGTGTTTACTATTAGGATGCTGGAACAAAGCCGATTACGGCATCATTCCAGTTCCTCCCCAGCAGCCGGAGGCATCGCAGCATGAATCGGGAATCGAGCGGGAGCACCGGTAACAGCGGCGGGAGGCGGCGGGAGGAGGGGACGTCCCCTCCCGCTCCTCCGGCATAACAGCCGAGTGGCTTTTAGCCACTTCGGTTGCTATGGCTGGATAGCCAATCGCCCGCTGTAAAAAACAGTACCGGGATGATGCCTGCAGGTGCGGACATCATCCCGGTATACCCCCCGGAAGCCAAGTACGCACATCTGCGTACGCTCGGCGGGAAGGGGTTAAAGTCCCACCCTTTGAGGAACCTGTTTTTCAACAATGCATTTTGGGATGGAATACACAGGCAGCATCGTCATCTAGATGAGGGAAAACTCTTTTTCATATCTGCTGGTATAAGCCATGGCACCCCAAATATGTTGATCAGGCATACGAGGGTGGCACGAGCGCACATCTGCTAAACCGATAATGTCTTTGCAGAGTGAACACACCCCCCCCCCCCCCAGAGGAATGTCTGTGCATCGCACAGGGGCCCTTTCCCCCTGGCGGACATATCCTCACTCTTCAAACACCTCCCACCAAACCTCAGGAAGTTTTCCACTACCAAACGGATCTCAACCAGCGACAGTCATCCCCAGTCAGCTCTTTAGAGCGGGTTTCGGGAGAACTAAAGCCGCGTACACACTGGCGGAATGTCCGACAGAAAAAGTCAGGCGGAAGCTTTTTTCATCGTATATTCCGATCGTGTTTATGCCTCGTCTGACTTTTTTTTTTTTTTCGAAAAACCTGACGGACCTAGAAATAAAACATGAATCAAAAAACAAGAAAGGGAATTAGGGATTTTAACGGTGCAAATAGCGACTAGATAGTAAACATTATTGAGTAGGATACAAATTATAATACAAATATTTATTAAATTCAAAGTTAAAATCATTAACAAATTATGCTTGAAATATAAAAACACAGGACAAAGCAGTGCAGTGGTTGTTCTTATTAAACACACATAATCCCGACATGTTTCGCAATAGGTTGCTTCTTCAGGGGATGTGTGAATATTTCAACGAAATCTAGATCAAAATACAAAATACAAAATAATATAGTAACAAAATATTTACAAAAATGTGTCAAAAATCAATAAGTATGAGTGCAGGCTTGAGAGAAAAACAAAACAAAAAAAAAAAAAAACACAAAAAAAAACAAGAAACAAACCCACCTTAAACCACTACGTAGATGATAAAGTAGGGAATTTGTCCACCTCAGGAGTTAACCACAACCATGCTGGGTCGCAGGGGGCTAAAAAAACGGCCAAAAATTGCTGGTAGGAGGACGTTGACGTTGAACCACTAAAACTGTTCTAGAAATAAAACATGTTCTAAATATTTCCGACTGAACCAATTCCTATTGGAAAAAAATGCTCGTCTCTGTATGCTGTTCCGACGGACCAAAAAATGGCGCATGATCTAAAGCAAGTACAAGACGGAAGCTATTGGCTACTGGCTATTGAACTTCCTTTTTCTAGTCCCGTCGTACGTGCTGTACGTCGCCGTGTTCTTGACGATCGGACTTTGGTGCGATCGTGTGTACGCAAGACAGTTTTTTTCCCCGCGGAATTCCATTGGAACTCCATCGGAAAAACCTTCAGAGCTTATTCCGACGGGAAAACCGGTCGTGTGTACGGGGCATAACACTGGAAGACACTATGACAATAGATATTGAAATACATCTTCTTCATAAAATTTCCACAACAACTTCTTCTGGTTTGGCCACGTTCATGCAATTTATTCACATCATGCCTAGTGCTCCATCTTCAATCTTCCCCAATTATCACTTATTTCACTCTCCACTTCACAGATTCTTTCACTAAGAAACAATTACAACGTAATCACCTGCATGCTAAGGAACATATACTGAGGACTCCATGGAAAGGGTTGCCTGGGAAGATGACCAAGCGTTTGAGAAATATGTTGTTGTTTTGTAATTATACTCTTGCCCTACTTACTTTAATGCAATATCATTAAATGCTTTGCATGAAAAAGTCGTCATCAACCATAAAATGAGTCAGAGTTGATGAATGGGACTACGGGAATTCTCTTTGTTTTGTGAAAGACGTGCAAAAGCAGCCCTCATATGTAACATTGTCTGCATATCATTAACCACTTCAGACCCAGGCCAATTCTGACATTTCTCTCCTACATGTAAAATTCCTAATTTTTTTGCTAGAAAATTACATAGAACCCCCAAACATTATATATGTTTTTTTTAGCAAAGACCCTAGAGAATACAATGGCGGTCATTGCAACTTTTTATCTCGCACGGTATTTGCACAGCAATTTTTCGAACGCGTTTTTTTCAGAAAAAAAAACAGTTTCATGCTTAAAAAAAAACAAAACAGTAAAGTTATCCCAATTTTTTTGCATAATGTGAAAGAGGAGGATACGCCGAGTAAATAGATACCCAACATGTCACACTTCAAAATTGCACGCGCTCGTGGAATGGCGCCAAACCTTGGTATTTAAAAATCCCCATAGGCGACGCTTTAAATTTTTTTACTGGTTACATGTTTTGGGTTACAGAGGAGGTCTAGGGCTAGAATTATTGCTCTCGCTCTAACGTTCGCGGCGATACCTCACATGTGTGGTTTGAACACCGTTTTCATATGTGGGCGGGACTTACGTATGCGTTCGCTTCTGTGTGCGAGCTCACGGGGACAGGGGCGCTTAAATTTTTTTTTTTTTTTTATTGTTAATTTTTTTTTTTTTTTTTTTTAGTTTTACACTTAAAAAAAATAAATAAAAATTGATGACTTTTATTCCTATTACAAGGATTGTAAACATCCCTTGTAATAGGAATATGGCACGATCGGACCTATTTACAGTGAAATATGGGGTCAATAAGACCCCGCCTCTCACTTCTAGGCTGGGAAGAATAAAAAAAAAAAAAAAAAACCATCATGGCTTCCTAGCCAGATCGGCGCCGTTAATTTGAATACCAAGGCCGGGCGTGACGTCATAACATCGCGCCCGGCCTCCGAACGATCATAGAGACTCCGGGGACGATCTAGTCCGCCGGAAATCTCTATGATCACATGCTGGGGCTGGCGGATCCTGTGACTGACTCACCGATGGAAACGGTGAGTCGGTAGAAGCACCGGAGGGCGGCGGGAGGGGGGGGGGGCGTCCCCTCCCGCCGCCCGTAAGAACGATCAAGCGGCGGAACAGCCGCTATGATCATTCTTATGGTGCAGGGAATCGCCGGCTGAAAACGGCAATATCCGAATGATGTCTGTGGACTCAGGCATCAATTAGATATAACCAACATCAAAGCTATTGGCTACTAGCCTGAACGTAGTCCCATCGTAACGAAATTACGTCATCACGTTCTGAAAGATCGGATTTTTCACCAACTTTGTCCAACCGTGTGTATGCAACAGTTTCGGACAAAATCCGACGGACAAAATCCGACGGATTTGGTTGGCAAAATCTCCGACCGTGTGTACAGGGGCTTAGGACCAGAGGTCTTTTTACAATTTGGCACTGCGCTGCTTTAACTGGTAATTGCGCGGTCATGCAATGTTGTACCCAAACGAAAATTTGCGTCCTTTTCTCCCCACAAATAGAGCTTTCTTTTGATGGTATTTGATTGCCTCTGCGATTTTTATTTTTTTTTAAATGGAAAAAGACCGAAAATTTGCGAGAAAAAAAATATATTTTCTACTTTTTGTTATAAGAAAAATCGAATAAACTCAATTTTAGTCATATATTTAGGGCAAAATGTATTCAGCCACATGTCTTTAGTAAAAAAAAAAAATGTCAATAAGCGTATATTTATTGAGTACATTTTCTGGAATTTACACAGCTTTTAATTTATGACTGCCTATCTCATATCTTGAGGTGCTAAAATGGCAGGGCAGTACAACCCCCCCCCCCCAATGACCCCATTTTGGAAAGTAGACACCCCAAGGAAATTGCTGAGGGGCATGTTGAGCCCATTGAATATTTTTTTTTTTTTTGTCCCAAGTGATTGAATAATGACACAAAAAAAAAAAGAAGTTTACAAAAAGTTGTCACTAAATGATATATTGCTCACACATGCCATGGTTATATGTGGAATTGCACCCCAAAATATATTCTGCTGCTTCTCCTTAGTACGGGGATACCACATATGTGGGACTTTTTGGGAGTCTAGTCGCGTACGGCACCCCGAAAACCAAGCACCGCCTTCAGGATTTCTAAAGGTGCAAATTTTTGATTTCACTCCTCACTACCTATCACAGTTTTGAAGGCCATAAAATGCCAAAATAACACAACACCCCCCCCCCCCAAATGACCCCATTTTGGAAAGTAGACACTCCAAGCTATTTACTGAGAGGCATGTTGAGTCCATGAAATATTTTATATTTTGCCACAAGTTGCAGGAATATTACAATTTTTTTTTTTTTTTTTGCACAAAGTTGTCACTAAATGATATATTGCTCACACATGCTTTGGGCAAAAGTGAAATTACACCCCAAACTAAATTCTGCTGCTTCTCCCGAGTACGGGGATACCACATGTAGGGGACTTTTTGGGAGCCTAGCCACGTACGGGACCCCGAAAACCAAGCACCGCCTTCCGGATTTAAATATAAAACGCTACCAAAAAAACCTGTTAGCGATGGCAGGGATCAGGCCTGACTCTGCGATCGCTGCAGTTATGTGTTTAGTGTTTTGTAAGTGACAGTGATCGATCGATACTGCACTTGGGTGGGCTGGGCGGAGGGGCAAAACGCAGGTGCTAGCAGGTATCTGGGCTGATCCCACTAACAATGCGTTTTTTTGAGACCCTAAACTGCTGGGGACGCTAGTATAGATCTGATCAGATCAGATATTGATCCGTTCAGATTCTATACCACTACGGGAGGTGTATGCTTTGCGCGTGGGTGTTAGCGGTACTGGCACTAACCTAGCGCTGCCTGGGGCGACGCAGACCCTGACCCTAAAACCTAATTGATATCACCCGCCGGGTGATCAGGGGGTTAAACCTTTATTGGGTAATAAATAATCGGTGCCCTGATGGGTAGTATATCGGGGTACCTAGCGCTATAAAAACCTGGCGGTGAACCTAAAAAAATAACTAGCTACTTAGCGGCACCAGTGACGCTAATGCAGCGATCAGAAAATCGATCGCTTAGTGACACTGGCAAAAGGGGAGGAAAGGGGCAATCAGGGGGTTAAAATTTTATTGGGGGGGTAGGGGCTACCCTGGAACTAACACTAACTGCCCTGACAGTTTTTACTGTCACAGCTGACACTAAATGCAGTGATCACTAAATAAATGATCACTGCAATCAGTGACACTGTGACTGGGGGGGGGGGGATCAGGGGGCAATCGGGGGGGTGATCAGGGGGTAATTTGTGTGCCTATGTGTACCTACATGTCAGTGTAGTGTTTGGTGCACTTACTATTGTGTTCTCCTCGCAGTCCGGTCAAAAAGACCGCCCCGAGGAGAATGACATCACTTCCTCCCTGCCTGTGTTTACACTACACAGGCGGGGGAAGCTTCTAATTCCCCAGGAGCGATCGAGAGGAGGTGGCCAAAAAACCAATGGCCATCCCCTCATCCCGGATCGCTCCTGAAGCGAAACGGACCGCCGCATCCAGCGGGAGGGGGGTCCGATCGGACCCCCCACCCGCTGGAAGGCAAGCACGTACATGTATGTGCTTGTGCCTGTCGGTGCCATTGTGCCGACGTACATTGCCATGCGGCGGTCCTTAAGTGGTTAAAGGTTCACAAGCATTACGCAACCAGCGTTATGGGGAACAATAGTTGTATCTCCCGGGATAGGCCTCAGGCAGCATAGCAGCCAGGCATACTCCCGGGATAAGCCTCAGGCAGCCTAGTAGCCAGGAACTCCCGGGATAGGCCTCAGGCAGCCTAGAAGCCAGGTACTCCTGGCATAGGCCTCAGACAGCCTAGCAGCCAGGTACTCCCCATATAGGCCTCAGGCAGTCTAGAAGCCAGGTACTCCCAGGATAGGCCTCAGGCAGCCTAGCAGCCAGGTACTCCCGGGATAGGCCTCAGGCAGCCTAGAAGCCAGGTACTCCCAGGATAGGCCTCAGGCAGCCTAGCAGCCAGGTACTCCCGGGATAGGCCTCAGGCAGTCTAGAAGCCAGGTACTCCCGGTATAGGCCTCAGGCAGTCTAGCAGCCAGGTACTTCCCGGATAGGCCTCAGGCAGCCTAGAAGCCATGTACTTCCGAGAAAGGCCTCAGGCTTCTGGCCTAGAAACTTGTAGCATCTTATAACACGTCCACCCAGACAGCCGTCCAAGTGGCACAGAACAGCGATCACCTGACTCCGCCTAAATAAATAGGCTTTCCCAGCAGGCCAAGGGCTAAAGTCCCTTGCCAATTGGCCGAGACAACCCATCCACTCATAGTCTGGCTTCGCTATGCCCTTGTCAATCCAATGTTACCAGCAACAGTGCCACCCAGTGACAGTAGAGAGAAGAGCAACAACCCCAGATTTAGGGAAAAGTTAGTGTATCTTCTAACAATTAGTCAGAACACTTACTACCTGGGCAAACTAATCAGACCTCAGATCAGCCCCATTACATAAATTATTGGACATTTTTGGGATCTTTAGTCTTTTTCATAAAGGACTTGTCAATTGTTTTGGTGTCTTTATTTGTAGATTACATTTTTCCTGTGAGTGAATAGGGGAATGTACCTATTACTTTTGTGGGTGGTAGGTGGTATCTGGGGCCCCCTATTTTTTTGAGCCCTTAGTTCCAGTGAAGGGAACTCTTAAGTCATCAGCATACCAAGACATTTTGGACAATTTCATGCTCCCAGTGAGTTTGGGGTGAAGGAACTTGACTGGACAAGGGTTAAGCAAGAACATTCCTTAAGGTTTCTCTGACTCTGGCCTTTACTCACTGTGCATGGTATATATGGATGCTTTCTACCAGTACCAGTCAGATTCTGTACTGAGGACCTCCAGGCCAGATCCTGCCTGCACAGAGTCCTGACCTCAACCATATAGAACACTCCTAAAACTTGTGGACAGCCTTCCCAGAAGAGTTGGGACTTCAGGCCTGGAGTCCAACCAAGTTGCAGAGGTTCAGTCGGACAGGGAACCACTTAGCTGATGTCATCAGAAGGCCAAAAAGGTCTCAGTTGAGGTACCTATTGGAAGAATGGTCAAACATTCCCATAGGCACACTCCTAAACCTTGTGGACAGCCTTCCCAGAAGAGTTGAAGCTGTTATAGCGGCAAAGGGTGGGAGAAACTCAATATCGAACCCTACAGACTAAGATTGGGGCGCCATTAAAGTTCATATGCGTGTAAAGGCGGGTGTCCCAATACTTTTGACAATATAGTGTATCTATCTTTTTTGACCTCGGGATAACATAAAGTGATCACTGGGACCTGGAGAGCTTCCAATCACTGGGGGAAAAAAAAAATCACAACATTCCGCACAACAAAATATGAAGAGAAAAGTCAAACACAGATTTCAATTTGCAGATACATCAGTGAATGGCGGTGGAAGATACAATCAACTCCCTGCATAATTCAATCAAGGGAGAGCGGCTTGTTATATCGCAGCCGCCATCTCTGCTCATTACCGCCGAGTCCTTATTCTCAGCCCAACAAGGTATTTTCGGTAGTAAAATGTAAATAACGGCTCTTGACGGAGTAGAGAAAAGCCTGATCTGTACTTTTCAGGATTTCCTGACTGTTGGGCACAGAACTCATCTTCCGACAAATTAAAATGACAGGTTGTACTCAGCTGCAGGAAAAAAAACAAAAAAAAAAAAGGCATCCGTAAGGCAATGGAAGTGCCGGAATGGTCAGTCCGACCCTGTTGGGCCTATATTAACCACTTAACATCCGCCCTATAGCCGAATGACAGCTACAGGGCGGTTTCTTAACTCTGGGAGGCCGTCATATGACGTCCTCCCAGAATTCCGCTCTCTCGCGCCCCCTGTGGCGCGCACTTTAGAGCATCCGTGACCGCTGGGTCCACAGGACCCGGCGCATCACGGATCACGGTAAACGGCCACTCATCGCGGCCGTTTACCACGTGATCGCTCCGTCAAATGACCGAGTGATCACTTGTAAACAAACCGGCATCATGTTATGACGCCGGTGCCTCCCTCCCCTCTCTGTACCGATCGGAACAGCGGAGGGAGAAGAGATCGGTGTCAGCAGCGCTGTGGGCTGCATCTGCAGTGCCCACATCGCTGCTCACTGAAATTAACACCTCAATACCCTGGCAATACTCTGCAGTAGCAGCCAATACTCTGCAATACCCGCCAATACTCTGCAATACCCGCCAATACTCTGCAGTACCCACCAATACTCTGCAGTACCCACCAATACTCTGCAGTACCCACCAATACTCTGCAATACCCACCAATACTCGCCAATACTCGCCAATACCTGCCAATAGTCTGCAATACTCGCCAATACTCTGCAATACCCGCCAATACTCTGCAATACCCACCAATACTCTGCAATACTCTGCAATACCCGCCAATACTCTGCAATACCAGCCAATACTCTGCAATACCTGCCAATACTCGCCAATACCCGCCAATAATCGCCAGTACTCTGCAATACTCGCCAATACTCTGCAATACCTGACAATACTCTGCAATACCCTGCCAATACTCTGCAATACCTGCCAATACTCTGCAATACCTGCCAATACTCTGCAATACCCTGCCAATACTCGCCAATACCTGACAATACTCTGCAAATACCTGACAATACTCTGCAATACCTGTCAATACTCTGCAATACCTGACAATACTCTGCAATACCTGACAATACTCTGCAATACCCTGCCAATACTCTGCCATAAATTGCTATACCCAGCCATACTCGGAGATACCCAGCCATACTTGGAGATACTCTGCAATACTCTGCAATACTCAGCCATACTCGGTGATACCCTGCAATACCCAGCCATAGACGTCCCCCCCCCCGCCCTCCGGTGTTTCTACCGACTCGCCAATACGATCAAAGCCAGAATCTTTTTTTATTTTTTTATTTCAGGCTTCCCAACCTAGAGGTGACATGCGGGGTCTTATTGACCCCATATCTCACTGTAAAGAGGACCTATCATGCCATATTCCTATTACAAGGGATGTTTACATTCCTTGTAATAGGAATAAAAGTGATCAAAAAAACATTTGGGGGGAAAAAAATGTCAAACTAAAATAAATAAAGTAAAATGAACCATAAAAAAAAAAAAAAATTTAAAGCGCCCCTGTCCCCATGAGCTCGCATGCAGAAGCGAACGCATGCGTAAATCCCGCCCACATATGAAAACGGTGTTCAAACCACACATGTGAGGTATCGCCGTGAATGTTAGAATGAGAGCAATAATTCTAGCCCTAGACCTCCTCTGTAACTCAATACATGTAACCAGTAGAAAAAATTTAAAGCGTCGCCTATGGGGATTTTTAAGTAGCGACGTTTGGCGCCATTCCACGGGCATGTGCAATTTTGAAGAGTGACATGTTAGGTATCTGTTTACTCAGCGTAACTTCATCTTTCACATTATGCAAAAATTGGGCTAACTTTACTGTCTTTTGTTTTTTTTTAAGCACAAAACTGTTTTTTTTTCCAAAAAAAACACATTAGAAAAATTGCTGCGCAAATACCGTGTGAGATAAAAAGTTGCAAAGACCACCATTGTATTCTCCAGGGTCTTTGCTAAAAAAACATATATAATGTTTTGGGGTTCTGTGTAATTTTCTAGCAAATAAATTATGATGTAGGAGAGAAATGTCAGAATTGTCCTGGGTGCTCCAGAACGCCTGACGGGGCTCCCTGCATGTTGGGCCTCTTTATGTGGCCACGCTGTGTACAAGTCTCACACATGTGGTATCGCCGTACTCGGGAGTAATAGCAGAATGTGTTTTGGGGTGTAATTTGTGGTATGCATATGCTGTGTGTGAGAAAGAAACTGATAATATGACAATTTTGTGAAAAAAAAAAAAAGGAAAAAAAAATCTTGATTTTGCAAAGAATTGTGGGAAAAAATGACAACTTCAAAAAACTTATCATGCCTCTTACTAAATACCTTGAAATGTCTTCTTTCCAAAAAGGGGTCATTTGGGGGGTATTTGTACTTTTATGGCATGTTAGGGTCTCAAGAATTGAAATAGGCCGTCAGTACATCAGGTGTGATCAATTTTCAGTGATTGGCACCATAGCTTGTGGACTCTATAACTTTCACAAAGACCAACTAATATCCACCAATTTGTACTTATTTTTACAAAAGTTATGGGGTCATTTTCTGGACGTTTCCATTGTTCTGGTGTTCCAGGGCCTTCAAAACTGTAATAGGTGATTGAGAAATGAAATGTGTAATTTATGCTCCTAGAATGCCTGAAGGTGCTACTTCAATGTTGGACCTCTGTATGTGGTCAGGCTGTGTAAAAGTCTCACACATGTGGTATCGTTATACTCAGGAGGAGTAGGAGAATGTATTTTCGGGTGCTATTTTTGCTTTGTAAATGCTATGTGTTGGAAATATCTTATAAACGGACAACTTTGTGTAAAAAAAAATGCGTTTTCATTTTTTCCCACATTTTCCAAAAACTTCTGGAAAAAAATGAACCATTCAAAAGACTCATTATGCCTCATAGATTATACGTTGGGGTGTTAGCTTTCCAAAATGGGGTCATTTTCTGGATGTTTCCATTGTCCTGGTGCTCCAGGGCCTTCAAAACTGTAATAGGTGATTGAGAAATGAAATGTGTAATTTATGCTCCTTGAATGCCTGAAGGTGCTACTTCAAAATTAGGCCTCTATATGTGGTCAGGCTGTGTAAAAGTCTCACACATGTGGTATCGTTATACTCAGGAGGAGTAGGAGGATGTATTTTGGGGTGTTATTTGTGGTATGTACATTACGTGTGAGAGAAATAAGCTATTACAATGACAATTTTGCGAAAATAAATAAATAAATAAATAAAATCTTAATTTTTCAAAAATGACCACTTCAAATAACTCACCATGACTCTTACTTAATACATTGGAATGTCTACTTTCCAAAAAGGGGTCATTTGGGGGGCATTTGTTCTTTCCTGGCTTGTTAGGGTCTCAAGAAATGAGATAGGCCTTAGTACATCAGATGTGATCTTTTTTTTATTATTTGCACCATAGCTTGTAGACTCTATAAATTTCCCACAGATCACATAATATGCAATAATTTGGTTTATTTTTACCAAAGATGTGTAGCAGTATAAATTGTGGCCAAAATTTATGAAGAAAAATTGCTAATTTGCAAAATTTTATCACAGAAACGAAGAAAAATTCATTTTCTTTTCAAAATTTCCGGTCTTTTTTCATTTATAGCGCAGAAAATAAAAAACCGAGAGGTGATCAAATACCACCAAAAGAAAGCTCTATTTGTATGAAGAAAAGGACAAAAAAATCATTTGGTTACAGTGTTGCATGACTGAGTAATTGTCATTCAAAGTATGAGAGCACCGAAAGCTGAAAATTGGTCTGGTTATTAAGGGTGTTTAAGTGCCCAGTGGTCAAGTGGTTAAGGGAGGGGCCTGGAGCTGCAGCTCTAATAGCGCCTACATTATTCTGGCCCTGGCCTGGTGCTGAAGATTTTGGAGGGCTGTTTTTTTTTATGGGTAATAAATTCAATTCAATGCAAACAAATGTTTTATTAAAATGAATTAAGTTAAACAAACTGCTCATTCACACTGTATGCCCAAGAGAACCTGCGTGATTAAAAAAAAAAAAAAAAAATGGTTATACTTTTTTACAGTTTGTATTTTTTTATATTTGTTGCAATTTTTTATTTTTTTTTTTACTTTTTTCTTAATTAAATTTTTTACTTTCTTTTTACAATTTAACTTTTTATTAAGTTTTCCACAGTACTTTTGGGGAGCAGTGGAGGGCAGTGGATGGTGTCAGTGGGGCAATGGAGGCAGTTAGTAGAACAGTTTTATTATTTTTACTATTATTTATTTTTTATTATTTTTTTACAATTGATTTATTTTTTTCAAAATGCTTTTTTTGGGGGGTGGGGGTTGGCAACGGATGGCATCCATAGGGCAATGGAAGTCCCGGAATGGTCAGTCCAACCCTGCTGGGCCTATATTAAGGGAGGGGCCTGGAGCTGCAGCTCCAATAGCCCCTACATTAATCTGGCCCTGGCCTGGTGCTGAAGATTTTGGAGGGCTGTTTTTTTTTTTTTTTTTTTTATGGTTCATAAATTAAATTAAATTCAAACAATGTTTTTGTTAAAACAAATTAAGTTAAACAATCGGCTCATTCACACTGTATACCCAAGAGAACCTGCATGATTTTTTTATATATACTTTTTTACATTTTTTATTTGTTTTATATTTGTTGCAATTATTTTTTCTTATTTTTTTTCTTAATTCATTTTTTTTTTCTTAATTCATTTTTTTTACTTATTTTTTACAATTTAACTATTTATTAATTTTTTCACAATACTTCTTGGGGGCAGTGGATGGTGTCAGTGGAGCAATGGAGGGAGTTAGTAGAGCAGTTTTATTAATTTTACTATTATATACTTTTTTATAATTTTTTTACAAATAATTTTTCTTTTTTTTTTTTTTTTATCAAAATGCTTTTTTTTTGGGGGGGGGGTTGGCAAGGGATGGCATCTGTAGGGCAATGGAAGTGCCAGGATGGTCAGTCTGACCCTGCTGGGCCTATATTAAGGTAGGGGCCTGGAGCTGCAGCTCCAATAGCCTCTACACTAATCTGGCCCTGGCCTGGTGCTGAAGATTTTGGAGGGCTGTTTTTTTTTTTTTTTTTTTTTTTATGGTTAATAAATTAAATTAAATGCAAACAATTTTTTTTATTAAAACAAATTAAGTTAAACAAACGGCTCATTCACACTGTATGCCCAAGAGAACCTGCGTGAATTTTTTTTTTATATATATTTTTTTACATTTTGTATTTTTTTATATTTGTTGCAATTTTTTTAAATTTTTTTACTTTTTTTGCTTAATTAAATTTTTTTACAATTTAACTTTTTATTAAGTTTTTCACAATACTTTTGGAGGGCAATGGAGGGCAGTGGATGGTATCAGTTGGGCAATGGAGGGAGTTAGTAGAGCAGTTTTATTATTTTCACTATTATTTAGATAGGTGGTATCTGGGGGTCCTCATTTTTAACCACTTACCTACCGGACACTGTCACCTCCCTTCCTGCCCAGGCCAATTTTCAGCTTTCAGCGCTGTCATACTTTGAATAACAATTGCGCGGTCATGTTACACTGTACCCAAACTACATTTTCATCCTATTTTTGGGAAATAGAGCTTTGTTTTGATGGTGTTTAATCATCACTGGGTTTTTTTTTTAAATTCGTTTTTTGCTACACAATCTAAAAAAGACTGCAAATTTTGAAAAAAATATGTTTTTCTTTGTTTCTGTTACAAAATTTAGTAAATAAGTAATTTTTCTCCTTCACTGATGGGCACTGATGAGGAGGCACTGATGGGCACTAATAGGCTGCACCGATGGGCACTGATATGCGGCACTGATGGACACTGATAGATAACACTGATGGGCACTAATAGGCGGCACTGACGTGCACTGATAAGGAGGCACTGACGGGCACTGATATGCGGCACTGTTGGGCACTGATGGATGATACAGATAGGCACTGATAGGCGGCACTGTTGAGTACTGATAAGTGACAATGAAGGGTGGCACTCATAGGCATCACTGATAGGCACTGAATGCAGCAATGATGGGCACTGATTGGCAGCCCTGGTGGGCATTGTTGGGCACTGATGAGGAGGCACTGATGGGCACTAATAGGCTGCACCAATGGGCACTGATATGCGGCACTGATGGACACTGATAGATGACACTGATGGGCACTAATAGGTGGCACTGACGTGCACTGATTAGGAGGCACTGATGGGCACTGATATGCACCACTGATGGGCACTGATGGACGATAGAGATAGGCACTGATAGGTGGCACTGTTGAGCACTGATAGGAGGCAATGAAGGGTGGCACTCATAGGCATCACTGATAGGCACTGAAGGCAGCATTGATGGGCACTGATTGGCAGCGCTGGTGGGCACTGTTGGGCACTGATCAGGAGGCACTGATGGGCACTAATAGGGTGCACCGATGGGCACTGATATACGGAAATGCTGGACACTGATAGATGACACTGATGGGCTCTGATAGACAACACTGATGGGCACTAATTGGCGGCACTGATGGGCACTAATAGGCTGCACCGGTGGGCACTTATATGTGGCACTGATGGGTACTGATAGATGACACTGTTAAGCACTGATAGGTGACAATGAAGGATGGCATTCATAGGCATCACTGATAGGCACTGACAGGCAGCACTGATGGGCACTGATTGGCAGTACTGGTGGGCACTGTTGGGCTGCACTGATCACCAGAACACTGTGTCCCCTGGCATTTCTGCTTATCTTCTCTCTTCACTATCAGCGTAAGGAGAGGATTGCTAATAACTGGCCAATCCTGTTTATACTGTGATTAGCTGTGATTGGCCACAGCCGGTCACATGATAAAAAGCAGCTGTTTACCCCGATCTGTGATCACCTGTGTCTTTCGGACACAGCAATCACAGATCACTGCCAATGTGGGAAGTGCGATCACGGGAGGACGTCATGTGACCCCCCACCCCCAGGGAATGTGCGACCTCGCTGTAGCTCTGAAGGGGGCTTCCAGATTTCGATAAGCTACCTGCCCACAGATCCCCACAACAACCACCATGCCAGGGTTGTGGGGAAGCGGCCACTGCGCTCATCAACATGTGTCAGGAAAGGCGAAGAATACCAAGTAGCCCTGTCCATGGCCAACTGGCAGGTGCGCATTCGTGTGCGCAAACGGGCACGTGAACACGCAAACGGGTGCACCGGCACGCACAGGTGGGCTATTTGAGCTGCATTATGGCCTTGAGTCTTTGCCATTGAGTCTACTACGTTTCCTGAGTTCCTGTTATCCATTCCTGTGTTGACCTCCTGCAACCGACTGGATGTGCTCCTAACTCTGCTTGAAAGCTGCCTCCACTGACCCCTGCCTTGTTTTTGGATTTCGCCTCTGACTGCCCCTTCTATCCATCCACCTATCTGCCTGTTGTTACTGACCCTGGCCTGACCACTGACTACTTTTCTCCCTGCTGCATGTACTTGATCTGCTCGTTGGTTGCTGTCCCAGATTGCCTGAGCCGGCTTATGGATTCCTTCCTTGCATCCGAGACCTGCTGATCTGTGCAAGTCTCCAGCCCCAGTCCATCCGCCAATACAGCTTCCAGTCTGTCTTCCTGCTGCTCCCGAGACGCACTGCCTACTCCTCAACATCCATCAACAGAAGACCAGTCGGGCACTTGTGCCCACTCTATGCCTTACCAGGGCTCCTGAGCCAGAGGTGTAAGAGAAGCCTACCTCTCCACCACCAGATACGTTACACATGTGGACAAGGTACTTTGCCATTGGGTTGCCCACCATGATAAGTAAAGAAAAAGAAATACTAAAGCTAAAGGATTACATACTTGGAAAACCAAAGCAGCAACAAAAACCATCAAATATCTCTATGGTGCAGATAAGTAGTAAATAAAATAAGTTCGCAAAAAAAAAAAATGAGCAATCACAATTAACCGCTTCTCGACTGGCGCACGCCGATGTACGTCGTCAGAATGGCACGGACAGACAAATGGGCGTACAGTTACGTCCTTTTAAATTTGCCACCATGCCATCACGCGCGCGCGCCGGTCGGGACCTCCATAAGGACCTCCATGACTCGACCTCTGCGGAGATACCCGCGATCGTCTCACGGGGAGGAAGAACGGGGAGATGCTAAAGTAAACAAGCATCTCCCCGTTCTGCCTAGCAACAGTGACACTGATCTCTGCTCCCTGTGATTGGAGCAGAGATCAGTGATGTGTAAAACACAGCCACGTGTCCCCCCCCCCCCCACACAGTTAGTAACACACCCCTAGGACACACTTAACCCCTACACTGCCACCTAGTGGTTAACCCCTTCACTGCCAGTGTCATTTACACAGGAATCGGTGCATTTGTATAGCACTGATCACTGTATAAATGACAATGGTCCCAAAAATGTGTCAGAAAGGTCCGATGTGTCCGCCATAATGTCGCAGTCACAATAAAAATCGCTGATCACCGCCATTACTAGTAAAAAAAAAAAATATTAGTAAAAATGCCATAAAACTATCCCCTATTTTGTAAACGCTATAACTTTTGCGCAAACCAATCAATATACGCTTATTGCGATATTTTTTTACCAAAAATATGTAGAAGAATAAACTGAGGAAAAAAAAAAAAATTATATATTTTTGAGGGATATTTATTATAGCAAAAAGTAAAAAATAATGCATTTTTTTTCAAAATTGTCGCTATTTTATTTATTTTTTGTTTATAGCGCACACAATAAAAACCGCAGAGGTGATCAAATACCACCAAAAGAAATCTCTATTTGTGGGGAAAAAAGGACGTCAATTTTGTTTGGAAGCCACGTCACACGACCACGCAATTGGCAGTGCCAAATCGCAAAAAAGTGCTCTGGTCTTTGGCCAGCAAAATGGTCCGGGGCTTCAGTGGTCAAAGTGACACGAAGTGCAAATAACAAATACCGCAAAGAATAGTGATCTTTCAGAAGATGTCCATGTGCACACACAGCAATGAATATATATAACACAAAATTAGGTGAATAAATGAAAAGATGAATGAAAAATGAACAACTAAGTCCAATTAAAGTGTAAATTCGAATACGCGTCAGTCTTCACTGGAAGGAGGGGATGATGAAAAAGTGAGAAGAGATGGCTCACAATCTGAAGAGAAGGAACCCAATGAGTAGGATACACACGGGGCCCCAGGAAGACGTAAGGTATGACGAAACATGTAGGGCGGTGCTATGCGCTGACGCCATCACGCCATATGTGACCCCCCGGAACACGGGTGTTTGCTGTTTTATTTGTATTTTGTACTCGTTACACTTTGTGTCACTCTAATTGTGATTGCTATTTTTTTTTTTTAGCGCAATATATTTTATTTACTACTTAATTGCCCATGATAAGGGCAGGTGATCTATGCCAGTGTACCTGTGTGTGACTAGGCCCTAAAAGAACAAACTTAACTCCTTCCAGCCTACCCCAGCTTCCCTATAACTGACTGCCCGGGGGGGGGGGGGGGGCAGGAAAGATTTGTTAATCATGCAACCACTATGATTGGCTGTCACGGTGGTCACATGATAGGAAGACGGTTCTGCCGGTTACCCATCCTTAGTCTGGACCCTTGGTCTCTGTGCTGGGCGCACACCGAGCAGCAACTCAGCGCAGAAACATTGGCTGCCCAGCAGGAGCGGCCAGTCTATCAGGGGTGCAGGGGTGCTTCCCCCATTCGTTTCGCAGAGCACTGTGCTCCCGAACGATAGATTTGGTAATAATGCGACCACTATGATTGGCTGTCACAGTGGTCACATGATAGGGAGACGGTTCTGCCGGTTACCCATGCTTATGCCGCGTACACACGATCGGAATTTCGGCCCGATGAGAGTTTTTTTCGTCGGAAAATGCGCCCGTGTGTACGCTCCATCGGAATTTTGCTGGCCGAATTTCCGCCAGCAAAAGATTGAGAGCATGCTCTCAATTTTTCGGTCTGGAAAAGTTCCTGTCCGAAAATGCGATCGTCTGTGACAATTCCGACGTGCAAAATTCCTACGCACGCTCGGAAACAATTTGACGCATGCTCAGAGGCATTGAACTTCATTTTCTCTGCTCGTCGTGGTGCTGTACATCACCGCGTTCTTGACGGTCGTAATTTCAGCGAACTTTTGCGTGACTCGTGTGGATGCAAGCCAAACTTGAGCGGAATTCCATCGGAAAGGCCATCATATCTTTTTCCGACGAGAAATCTGATCGTGTCAACGCGGCATAAGTCTGGACCGAGAGCTGGGTCTCTGTGCTGGGCGCACACTGAGCAGCAACTCAGCGCAGAAACATTGGCTGCCCAGCAGGAGCACCCAGTCTATTAGGAGCACAGGGGTGCTGCCCCCCCAGTTTCACAGTCACTGCGCCCCCGAACCCACCCACTTGTGACACTAGCAAATCAATGTTCGCTATTGTCTTCCGGCTTCTCCTCCCAGCCAATCAAGACAGGAGGCAGATCGGGTTGGCCGGGGAGGGGAAGCTGAAGAAGCAGAGGGGTGCCGCCCCTCCCCCCAGTTTCGCAGAGCACTGCGCCCCCCAAACCCACCCACTTGTGACACTAGCAAATCAATGTTCGCTATTGTCTTCCGGCTTCTCCTCCCGGCCAATCAAGACAGGAGGCAGATCGGGTTGGCCGGGGAGGGGAAGCTGAAGAAACAGAGGGGTGCCGCCCCTCCTCCCAGTTTCGCAGAGCACTGCGCCCCCCAAACCCACCCACTTGTGACACTAGCAAATCAATGTTCGCTATTGTCTTCCGGCTTCTCCTCCTGGTCAATCAAGACAGGAGGCGGATCGGGTTGGCCGGGAGGAGAAGCCGAAGAAGCCGAGGAAAAATCCACTGAGGGGCTGTGTGTGTGTGTGTGTGGGGGGGGGGTGCAGACCTGGGGGGGACATGGAGGGGTGAGTGTGGACCTGGGGGGGGGCTTGTTTGCCACCTCCCCCACAAAATAAGTTAGCATCAGCCACCACTGCTGCCCCGTGACTCATATGTGCATGGTGCGTGGGTGTTAAAGCTCACCCTTGTGCCGCCGCACATACGTGTTACACGGCAAGCAAAGAGTTAAAACGCTGAGCCAGCATGACATGCATCTTCTGCATCTCAGGGTGACAACACAGGAGAACAATTGGGAGGCAGGTAAGGATCTGTGTGGCGGGTAAGCTGAAGTATATTTGACATTTTTGGTTTTGGGTTTAATAGCGCTTTACCTTGAAAACATTTAAGAACGAATGAATGATTTGTATAGCGCTGCAAATGCGAACTGAATCGTCTCAAGGCGCTTGGTCCATCCCGTGGTGTCCTTCTTCTTAGAAGAGGTGGGTCTTGAGTTTTTTTTTCCTGAAGGCCCTATGGTTTTCTTCCATGCGGATGTTCGTGGGTAGAGCGTTGCATAGCCGTGGTCCTTTGACCTTCGAATCTTCATTCTCCCTTTGATTTGTAACGGGACTTGGGGATGAGGAGGCGGTTTTGGTTAGTTGATCGGAGGCTGCGATTGGGTGTGTAGTGTTTTATTTTCTCGCATAGATATTGAAGGGCATTTGTGGGCGAGGCAGAGGTTCTTGAACGTGATCAGATCCTTCACGGTTAGCCAATGTTGGGTCCAGTGGCGTAACTAGAACCTTCAGGGCCCGATGCAAAAAACCATGAAGGGCCCCCCTGAACCCCAACCAGGGCCCTTCCCTCTGGCTGGGGAGAACAGACATCGGACTGAGCGGCAATGCATGGAGCAGGAGAGGGGTACTCTGAGGAGCCAGCCGAGGACACAGGTCATACCGGGAATGCACAACTAAAGAGCAGCCAGTGCGATAGTCGAGCATGGAGTTCTGCTAGTCACCCTCCACCTCCAGCTACCCGTGTGCATGGTGCACTGGTACCCCTAGATGCCTATGCTGCTAGTTACGCCCCTGGTAGGGTCTTCATGGATGGGGAGATGGATTCCCAGGGTTTTTTTTTTCCCGTGACTAGTCTTGCTGCCATGTTTTGGACGACTTGCAGGCGTGCGATCTGGTATTTAGGTAGTCCTATGTAGAGGGAGTTTGCGTAGTCGAGTCGCGAGTTGATGACTGACTGTTACAACTACTACCGCTTTCTCCTCTTCTGGAATGAAGAGGATGAGTCTATGTAGCAGGTGGAGAATATGGTGAGAGCCACTGACTGCTGATCCTATTTGTGCATCCATCGACATCTCTGAGTCGAAGATGACTCCGAGGCTTTTGGCTTTGGTGCTTGGGGGGATGGTCTGTCCAAGGATGGTGGGTGGTGTCCATGGAGGTCTTAGTTTTTGTATTTATCTGAGGCCAGGTCCACTTTAACCCTCATTAACCACTCGCCGATCGCTGCACGCCGATATACCTCGGCAGAACGGTAGCGGTGGGCAAATGGGCGTACCAGTACGTCCCCTTTAAGAGGCGGGGATAGCAGGCATGCACGCCATCCCGTGCAGCTTGACCGTGTCTGCCAGTCTCCCGCCGATCGTGTCACGGAGCCGCAGAACGGCGGGAGTGCCAATGTAAACAAGGCATATCCCGGCTCTGCCTTGTGGCGTGATAGAGATCAACACTCCCTGTCATCGGGAGCGGTGATCTCTGTCATGTGAGTTGTAGCCCCCTCCCCCCACAGTTAGACTCACTCCCTAGGACACACGTAATCCCTTCATCTCCCCCTAGTGGTTCACCCCTTCTCTGCCAGTGTCATTTACTCAGTAATCAGTGCATTTTTATAGCACTGATTGCTGCATAAATCACAATGGTCCCAAAATAGTGGCAAAATTGTCCGCTGCAATGTCGCAGTCACGATAAAAAAATCGTAGATCGCCGCCATTACTAATAAAAAAAAATACTAAAAATGCCATAAAACTATTCCCTATTTTGTAAACGCTATAACTTTTGCACAAACTAATCAATATACGCTTATTGCGATTTTTTTTTACCAAAAATATGTAGAAGAATACATATCGACCTAAATTGATGAAGAAATTTGATTTTTTTTTCAGATTTTTTACTGAGGAAAAAAATTGTTTTTTTTATATATTTTTGGGGGATATTTATTATAGCAAACATTTAAAAAAATTGCGTTTTTTTTTCCAAAATTGTCGCTCTTTTTTTGTTCTTAGCGCAAAAAATAAAAAACGCAGAGGCGATCAAATACCACCAAAATAAATCTCTATTTGTGGGGGGGGGGGGGGAGGATGCCATTTTTATTCGGGTGCGACGTCACGCGACGGTCCAACTGTCAGTTAAAGCGACGCAAGCGCCGAATCGCAAAAAAGGTGCTCTGGTCGGGAAGAGGGGGGGTAAAATCTTCCGGGGCTGAAGCGGTTAAGTGTACCTGTCGGGGCAATACAGAGGGGGGGGCCTCTGTATTGCTTTGTCCCCGTCCTCATTTCCTTCTAATAAGGCAATGCGTCTCTTAGGTGCACCACTTCAGCGTCTGCAATTGAAGTTTTCCGTGCGCTCTCCTTTCAATTAATTCCAATGTCTTTTTAATTTACTTTTTAATTTGATTTTATGGGTTGATGTTGTTTAGTCACAGAAATTAGTTTGTTTGAATTTGCCGTTGTTAATGAGAATTATTCATTGCAACATTTTTTTTTTTTAATAAGGAGCGGAGTGGAGTATTATTTTTATAATGGGGATTTGGCATTAATACCAGGCTTTGTACCTTCCCTCCCACTTAATTTAATTCATACAATAAAGATTGTAAGTAGTATTACATAATAAGCTCATCATCGTTTTCCAATGGAGTAAACATTAGTACAAAACATCATCAACAACCTTTATTTCATTACACTTTACATTGCGAATAAGTAATATTACAGTAAAAAAAAAAAAAAAAAAAAAATAAAGAAAATAAAACAAGAATTGTAAAATTAAAGAAAAAAAATGATATTAGGATAGGAGCGCCTATGAGAACGATCATGTAGTTTGGTTATTTATATGAATTGGTTATTGATTAAGATTATCAAATGTAGCCAATGTATTTTTGGTATAAATCCTCTTTAAAGCGGTGTTCCGCTTAAAAATAAATAAATAATTAAAAGTCCGCACCTACAAATACTGCAGCTGCTGACTTTTAATAACTTACCTCTCCCAGGGTCCAGCGATCTGGGGGGGGGATCGAAGCCCCTCTCGTCCCCCACCCCCCTCTGTTCGGCAGCATTTTAACTAAGGGACACCCGGCTGCCGCTTCACAGCCGGGCGCCCACTGCGCATGCGCGAGCCGAGCCGCTCGCCGTGACAGGTCGCGCAATCATCTGGGGACCTGTCATGTGTCCCAGATGACTGACAAGAGGGAGGGGGGCGGAGGTGATTTCTCCATTCCTGCGTTGAGGGGAAGTGATGTCAGGAGCCCAAGGAGGCAGACTACGAGGGACCCCCCTAGCAACAGGCATTTAGAGGTGAGTAAAAAAAAAAAAAATGTTCTCTAAATGTTTTATTTTTTATTTTTTTTAAGCACAATAATAATTTTATTTATTTATTTATTTTTTATTTTTTGGGGTGGAACTCCACTTTAATATATTAAATATGATGATAATGAAATAATAAAAATAATAGTTATAATACTACTATATTCATTTTTTATATATACATACACATATATATATATATATATCATTTACAGTAGGCAGACTACGAGGGACCCCCTAGCAACAGGCTTTTAGAGGTGAGTAAAAAAAAAATGTTCTCTAAATGTTTTATTTTTTTAAGCACAATAATATATTTTTTTTATTTATTTATTCCTTTTGGGGGGTGGAACTCCACTTTAATATATTAAATATGATGATAATGAAATAATAAAAATAATAGTAATAATACTACTATATTCATTTATATATATATATATATATATATATATATATATATCATTTACAGCATTTATTTATTTTTATATTAAGAAAATTTCATACAGTTTTATTTTATATGAACCCCTATCCAATATGAGATAATAAGTATTACTAAAGCTATTTTTTTTTGTATTGTCCCCAGAAATGTAATAGAGCGGAAATCTTCCAATGGGGACACTAGTTCTGGGGGGGCTCCCAAGGAATTCCCTTAATATTTTTTTTTTTTTTTTTTTTTTAGTTTTGAATAGAGTGTAGAGGGTTTAGAACCCCTGTCAGTTCTTTAATACAGTATATTAAATATGTTGATGATCATAATGATGACGATTAATTCTGATAGATAGATAGATAGATAGATAGATAGATAGATAGATAGATAGATAGATAGATAGATAGATAGATACCCTGGTTCCCCTAAAATAAGACCTAGCATGATTGTCGATGATGGCTGCAATATAAGCCCTACCCCCCAAATAAGCCCTAGTTAAAGTCCTTCTATGTCTTATTCTCAGGGTAGGGCTTATTTTTGGGGAAAGAGGGTGGGGTTTATTTGGGGGGTAGGGCTTATATTGCAGCCATCACCGACACTCACGCTAGGTCTTATTTTAGGGGAAACAGGGTAGATAGATAGATAGATAGATAGATAGATAGATATGCTTGCCAGCCCCCACACAACTGCTGCAAGTGGATAAATTGGGACAGCCTGTCTTGTCAGTGGGGGGGCGCGGCCATATGTAACAACTTCAATTATGGCGTACGCTCCTACAACCAGTGCTGGCTACTGCACATCTGTACGTCATGCCATAAGGCACACCCAAAGGTCACACGTCATTTAAAACAGCTAAACAAGTCCTGACTAAGCCGGATAGATGTCCTTGGGTTGGGGGTTCTACCTCTTTCCCCACCTCCCCCCTTCACTGGCCGTATTCCTGGTAAACAGCTTCACGGCAGGATTCCACACCAGCCTCATCACTCTACCTCACTCCACTCACGAATGCAAGAATCTCCAGTCATCGGCTATCGAGGAACAGGCCATAAACACCCAACTATAGGCTGAACTGGACCGAGGGTTTATCATTGGCCCTCTCCCACTGTCACCTTTTCAGACCTGGAGAGTCGGTCCTATTGGGCTTGTCAAAGGCAAGTTTTCCAATAAACTTTGCTTAGTGTACGATTTGTATGCGCCTCATTCTTCGCATATCCCAAGTCTGAATGTCCTGATTCGTTCCAAGGAATTTTCCCTTAAGTACACATCAGTTGACTTGGCCATCCAGGCCATCATTAAAATAGGTACCGGTGCCTAGCTGTTTAAAGCAGGCTTCTCAGATGCATTCAATCTCAGATAGAGCCATCCCTCTGGCGATGGCATGGCATTAAATAGAGGGATTCCTATTACTTTGCTACCAAGTTGACCTTCGGGTCCAAAAGCAGCCTGTGGCCATTCAACATTTTTACCTAGTTCCTTACATGGATCTTACCGCACCAGGCCCAATGTCAGATGGTCATCCATTACCTCAATGATTTTCTGCTCATTACACGGTCAGACAAAAAACCCTGGTAGATTTAGACAAGTTAAGAGTTGTGTTTAACAACCTCAACATGCCCATAACCAAAAAGTGGATGACCCGGCACAGTCCATCACCTTCTTAGGCATCACTCTGGATACGCGTTCCATGCAGACCAGCCTGCCTTCTGACAAACTTGCCCATATTAGGTCGTCATCCATGACTTTGGACTTTTGACTGTTGCAAGAGTGTACTATGAGACACTTGCAGTCCTTGTTAGGGATGCTTAATTTTGCTATGAGAATTATTCCTCAGGGGTGGTCTTTCATCTCATGGTTTTTCTTACTCAAGTACAAGACCCTGACCAAACCCTCAGGTTAGACTCGCCAGCGATAGCGGACTTAGGATGAGTTCCTCACCAACTGGAACGGCATATTGATGTTCATTCCATCAGCATCAGGTAAGTCACCACAGGTAGTCACAGATGCCGCAGCCTCCACGGGCTTTGCTGCAATTTTTTTGGCCATCACTGGTTCGCTGGACCTTGGCCTCCTGACATCCTCTTAATTCCTGGTTTTACTCAGTCTTCATCAATGTTGGAGCTATATCAGGCTATGGCTGACATCATCAATAAGGGTAAGTCCAAATCGCTCCTCGTCATGTCCTTCCTGTGCAGGTTAGTGCAACTGTCACTGCATCATCAATTCACTATTCACTGTAAGTATATTCCTGCCAAGTGCAATGTCACAGCAGATGTGCCGTCTCATTTCAATTTTATCTCATTCTTCCAGCAGGAACCTGGAGCCGACCCGACGACTACTCCTATCCCACCTTGGTCACAGCTAGCAATGGATTGAAGCCACTACTAACTTACTAATGCAGCTTGTCCCGCAACACACTAAAGGCCTATCACACGGCTTGGAACACCTTCTTCAGGTATCTACCCTCATGCCCCGGAGCAACGACAGGTGACATTAGGCACGTCCAAGCCTTTGTTTCGTATTGCCACACGCAGCTGGTTCTTTCCCATAATACTATCAGGCTATACCTAGCCGGCATCCAGTATTTCCTGTCCTTACAGGACCCCTGAAAACCATCTGTGTTCATGGCCCATGCAGTGAGACCCCTCTACGTGGCATTCAGAAGAATTAGCCTGTAGCCATCTTTAACCACCAGCGCACGACGATGTACGTCGACAGAATGGCACGGGCAGGCATATTGGCGTACAGGTACGTCCAATATTCAATGCCGCCCTGCCATCGGGAGCGCGCCACCGGCGGCGCGCTCCCGCGCTGGTCGGGACCCCCGTGAGTCCGGTCGCGGGACCCGCGGACTCGATCGCCGCAGGCATCCCCGCGATCGTCTCACGGAGCGACCGAATGGAGGAAATGCCGTTGTAAACAACATTTCTCCATTCTGCCTAGCAACTAGTGACGCTGATCTCTGCTCCATGTGATTGGAGCAGAGATCAGTGTCACTAAATGAAAGCCCAACCCCCCCACAGTTAGTAACACACCCCTAGGAACACTTAACCCCTACACTGCCACCCACTGGTTAACCCCTTCACTGCCAGTGTCATTTACACAGGAATCACTGCATTTATATAGCAGTGATTACTGTATAAATGACAATGGTCCCAAAAATGTGTCAAAAATGTCCGATGGGTCCCCCACAATGTCGCAGTCACTATCCCTATTTTGTAAACGCTATAACTTTTGCGCAAACCAATCAATAATCGCTTATTGCGATTTTTTTTACCAAAAATATGTAGAAGAATACGTATCGGCCTAAACTGAGGGAAAAAAATGTTTTTTTTATATATTTTTTGGGGGATATTTATTATAACAAAAAGTAAAAAATAATGCGTTTTTTTCAAAATTGTCGCTCTATTTTTGTTTATAGCGCAAAAAATAAAAACCGCAGAGGTGATCAAATACCACCAAAAGAAAGCTCTATTTGAGGGAAAAAAAGGACGTCAATTTTGTTTGGGAGCCACGTCGCACGACCGCGCAATTGTCAGTTAAAGCGACGCAGTGCCGAATCGCAAAAAGTGGTCTGGTCTTTGACCAGCAAAATGGTCCGGTCTGCAAGTGGTTAAGGACACGTCTGAAATCCTCATACACTCCCTGTTCGGGGTTTTGCCCAGTCTAGTCATCCAAGCAGCAATCTACCTGGCCCTCTACGGTTTTCTGTGGCCTAGCGAATTCACCTTTAGTGGCACTGTCAGCCAGATACTATACAGACATCACCTGACTCGCTTTCAAAACCGTTACGTCCTTCATCTTACGGTCTCCAAAACTCAACAATCTGGACCTGACATCAACCTCTTTCAGACGAACACCGCCTGGTGCCCAGTAACGGTGCTCGACTGACTACTGTCTCACCTACCCAGCCAATCAGACTTTAGCCTGTTGCTGCCTTTTCCGACCAGCCCCCTAAGTGGCAGCCCATTTATCAGGCACGTCAGGATCCTACTGGTCAACTTGGGCATTGATCCCAGTCGGTACTCTGGACATTCCTTTCCGGGATCGGTGCAGCCTCAGCTGCATCTCAGCACGGAGTACCAGACCATGTGATCAAGAAATTAGGCAGATGGAAACTCGCTAGATACATTCCAAATCCGCAGGTTTAAATGGCACAAGGCTTTACCAAGCTTGCTCAATCATGACAGGGTCAATAAAGAATTACTTCCCTACCTGGATATTATTGCCCCCTTTTCTTGGCATACCAACCAGACGACCAAGGCGCACCTCAGGTCTATGTTATGTTGTAAGTCTCGTTGCATGTTTATGTGATCCACATTTTTCTCGGTCATAGGGCCACGACCATAAATATATATGTAACAAAAAAATTGGAGATGCAATCTCAATTTCAAATGTGTTTTACTTCAATCTTCATGAATATAAAAGTAACGACTGCAAAGTTTCGGACAGGAACTCCGTCCTTCACCAAGTTGCATGTATACTGTTCAACATGTTAGCCACTTTTATTGGCAAATGCATCACGCTAAAGTGCACTCAGGTGTATCCCTTCAACAATCTCCTAATTAACCCTTCCGTGCATTGTACCTATTACATATTAACATTACACAATGAACACACACAAACACAAAAGAGAAAAAATGTGAGGGGTGTACTTACTTTTGTGAGATACTGTATATATACTGTATTTATCAGTGTATAACACGCAACCCAAGTTTAGGAGGGAATTTTCAAGGAAAAAACTTACATTTAAATGCCCATCAATGCAGCCTTGTCAGTGCAGCCTTGCCCCCAGTGTCTATTGCAGCCTTGCCAGTGCAGCCTTGCCCCAGTGCAGCCTTTTCCTCCCAGTGTCCATTGCAGCCTTGTCAGTGCAGCCTTGTCCCAGTGCAGCCTTGTCAGTGCAGCCTTGTCAGTGCAGCCTTGTCCCAGTGCAGCCTTGCCTCCAGTGTCCATTGTAGCCTTCTCAGTGCAGCCTTGCCCCAGTGCAGCCTTTTCCCCCCAGTGTCCATTGCAGCCTTGTCAATGCAGCCTTGTCAGTGCAGACTTGCCCCAGTGCAGCCTTGTCAGTGCAGACTTGCCCCAGCGCAGCCTTGTCAGTGCAGACTTGCCCCAATGCAGCCTTGTCAGTGCAGACTTGCCCCAGTGCAGCCTTGCCCCAGTGTCTATTGCAGACTTGTCAGTGCAGACTTGCCCCAGTGCAGCCTTGTCACTGCATACTTGCCCCAGTGCAGCCTTGCCCCCAGTGTCTATTGCAGCCTTGTCAGTTCAGCCTTGCCCCAGTGCAGCCTTGCCCCCAGTGTCCATTGCAGCCTTGTCAGTGCAGACTTGCCCCAGTGCAGCCTTGTCAGTGCAGACTTGCCCCAGTGCAGCCTTGTCAGTGCAGACTTGCCCCAGTGCAGCCTTGTCAGCGCAGCCTCGTCAGTGCAGACTTGCCCCAGTGCAGCCTTGTCAGTGCAGACTTGCCCCAGTGCAGCCTTGCCCCCAGTGTCTATTGCAGCCTTGCCCCAGTGCAGCCTTGCCCCCAGTGTCTATTGCAGCCTTGCCCCCAGTGTCCATCGCAGCCTTGTTAGTGCAGCATTGCCCCAGTGCAGTCTTGTCAGTGCAGCCTTGCCCCAGTGCAGCCTTTTCCCCCCAGTGTCCATTGCAGCCTTGTCAATGCAGCCTTGTCAGTGCAGACTTGCCCCAGTGCAGCCTTGTCAGTGCAGACTTGCCCCAGTGCAGCCTTGTCAGTGCAGACTTGCCCCAATGCAGCCTTGTCAGTGCAGACTTGCCCCAGTGCAGCCTTGTCCCAGTGTCTATTGCAGACTTGTCAGTGCAGACATGCCCCAGTGCAGCCTTGTCACTGCATACTTGCCCCAGTGCAGCCTTGCCCCCAGTGTCTATTGCAGCCTTGTCAGTCCAGCCTTGCCCCAGTGCAGCCTTGCCCCCAGTGTCCATTGCAGCCTTGTCAGTGCAGACTTGCCCCAGTGCAGCCTTTTCCCCCCAGTGTCCATTGCAGCCTTGTCAATGCAGCTTTGTCAGTGCAGACTTGCCCCAATGCAGCCTTGTCAGTGCAGACTTGCCCCAGTGCAGCCTTGCCCCAGTGTCTATTGCAGACTTGTCAGTGCAGACTTGCCCCAGTGCAGCCTTGTCACTGCATACTTGCCCCAGTGCAGCCTTGCCCCCAGTGTCTATTGCAGCCTTGTCAGTTCAGCCTTGCCCCAGTGCAGCCTTGCCCCCAGTGTCCGTTGCAGCCTTGTCAGTGCAGACTTGCCCCAGTGCAGCCTTGTCAGCGCAGCCTCGTCAGTGCAGACTTGCCCCAGTGCAGCCTTGTCAGTGCAGACTTGCCCCAGTGCAGCCTTGCCCCCAGTGTCTATTGCAGCCTTGCCCCAGTGCAGCCTTGCCCCCAGTGTCTATTGCAGCCTTGTCAGCGCAGCCTTGCCCCAGTGCAGTCTTGCCCCCAGTGTCCATCGCAGCCTTGTTAGTGCAGCATTGCCCCAGTGCAGTCTTGTCAGTGCAGCCTTGCCCCAGTGCAGCCTTTTCCCCCCAGTGTCCATTGCAGCCTTGTCAATGCAGCCTTGTCAGTGCAGACTTGCCCCAGTGCAGCCTTGTCAGTGCAGACTTGCCCCAGTGCAGCCTTGTCAGTGCAGACTTGCCCCAATGCAGCCTTGTCAGCGCAGCCTCGTCAGTGCAGACTTGCCCCAGTGCAGCCTTGTCAGTGCAGACTTGCCACAGTGCAGCCTTGCCCCCAGTGTCTATTGCAGCCTTGTCAGCGCAGCCTTGCCCCAGTGCAGCCTTGCCCCCAGTGTCCATTGCAGCCTTGTTAGTGCAGCCTTGCCCCAGTGCAGTCTTGTCAGTGCAGCCTTGCCCCGGTGCAGCCTTGCCCCCAGTTTCCACTGCAGCCTTGGATGAATTCAAAATTGGTGCCACCGGAGTGGAGCAAACACCGCCGAGATCGCAGGGACTCGGCTCTTCTCTGCTCAGCTCACAGTCATACCCAGTCCCACCCTATGATGGACATAACACAGGTCCAATGGCAGGACTGGGTGTGACTGGGAGCACAGCCGGGAAGAGCCGAGTATACTCGGCTATGTGTATCTCGGCAGCGATCGCTCCTCTCCGCCCACAATCAGCGGAGATTGACGGAGATCGACGTATAACACGCACCCACAATTTCCCCCTGATTTTAAGAGGAAAAAAGGGAGTGTTATATGCCATTGGATACGGTACATATATAGGTATGTATGTAAATGTATGTATGCATGTGTATGTGTGTATGTATGTATGTATATGTGTGTGTACCATATTTATCGGCATATAACACGCACTTTTTGATATATATATATATAGTATTTCTTCTGGGTTTCAGAGTGTATACAACAATCCCCTTTCTTCATAAGTTTGCACCGCACACAACTGAGACATGAAAATGATCAATTTTTCTTAATTCCTAAAAAAGTTATTTTCTCCACTTGCTTTGATTTTTTATGTTCAGAATGTACTCGCCTGTCTCTTATTGTTTGATTTCTATGGTATGCTTCTAGTGGTACTTCATGGAAGTATTCTATCTCAGGGTATGCTCGCTGCAATAATGTCCAATGTTTCTTAAGAATCCTAAAAATCTCCTCACTATAATTATGATATTCCATGGAAAAAGGAAGTCGCCTAAAACCACCTATTTTATTATTTTTTTTGGGGGGGAGGGGGGGGGTCATTCCAACTTACCCAATTCAGGCTTTATCATATTCTCTGGATATGCCGCAGTTTCTAAATCTCATACACACCATCGGACTTTATACAAACTTTCCCGTGGACTTTTGTACAAAGGGCGTCAGCCGTGAATTTGTATTGCATACACGTGGCAGGACTTTTTCAGCCAACTTTCACCAAATCACGTGTTTTTTTTTTTTTCTGATCTTTACTGCCACCTTTGGTCAACTTTTGTATTGTTGTCTGATCTTTTGCATTGGTTCTGAGCGTGCGTGTTTGTAAAGTCCGATGGTTTTCTGTACACAACGATCGGACTTTGCTCCATCGGACTTTTGTTGTCGAAAAGTTTGTCCGTTCGCACAGCAAACAAACGTCTGATAAAAAAAAAACGAAAAAGTTTGTCCGATGGAGCGTACACACGGTCGGATGTTGCCTTAAAACAGCTCATTTGCATGTTTGTTTTCAAAAAGTCCGATCGTGTGTACGGGCCTTAAAGAGGAAGTAAACCCTGATGAGTTTACTTCCTCTTTCATTCCCTGCAAAGGCAAAGCATAATGGACTACTATGCATCGCATCGCATAGTAGTCCATTATGTGTCACTTACCTGACACAGGAGCCAGCGATGTCACCGCTGTCCCCTGTAGTCCGGTGCATCCATCTTCTTGGTGGGGTCTCGCAGCTCCGCCGCTGTCATTCGGCGAAGCCGCGATGACGTCACTCCCGCGCATGCACATGGGAGCCGACACGCGCGGCAGCTCCGTTGTTGGAAATGCAGCGCTCAGTGCGCCGTAGACAGCGGTGCCTGTCTTTGGGCAAATATCTCCTAAACCGTATAGGTTTAGGAGATATTTCTTGGACCTACAGGTAAGCCTTAGGCTGGGTTCACACTGCTGCGGGGGGAGATCCGGATGTGATTCGCACCGCAAATCACATCCGATCTCCGTAGCGATGCGAGTTCAGCCATACAGATAGGATGGCTGAATTCGCATCACTCTCGCAGCAAACTCGCACGGGACCCTTTTTTTGGTCCGCAACAGAATCGGATCGCATGGGGGTTCACACCATGCGATCCGATTCCTGTGCGAGTCGGCAGATCGCACTGCGATATGCGGACGGATCTGGGGGTGTCATTAACATATCATTGACACTCCCAGCCGTCCGCATAGGGCAGTGTGAACTGCCGGCGGGAGTAATGCGATGCGGGAAAACGCCACGGATTCGCGGCGTCCCCGCATCGCAGCGGTGTGAACCCGGCCTTAATCTAGGCTTACCTGTAGGTCAAAGTGGTTTGTAAGGGTTTACAAACACTTTAAGGCTCCTTTTTTCTTTATTACTTACAATCCTTTTAACTCTAATCAACAAAAAAACATATAAAAATTGTCCAGATGTTGTTTTAAGGCAGGGGTGTCCAAACTTTCTTCAAAGAGGGCCAGATTTGATGAAGTGAACATGAGTGAGGGTCCGACCAAATTGCCTGACATTCTTTGAGCCATTAAAATTCGGTCTAATGCCGCGCACACGCGATCGTAATTCTGGTCAGAAAAAAACTCTGTTGGTTTTCCCGACAGAATTCCGACGGGACTTCGCTCAAGCTGTGTTGCGTACACACGGGTCACAACAAATTCCGACCGTCAAGAGCGCGGTGACGTACAACACGTACGACGGGACTAGAAAAAGGAAGTTTAATACCCAGTAGCTAATAGCTTCCGTCTCGTAGTTGAATATTAGCATGCGCGAGTTTTTGCGTGTCGGAATTGCGTACACGCGAACGCATTTTCGGATAGGAACCTTTTTTTTTTCCGACCGAAAAATTTAGAACATGCTCTCAATCTTTTGCTGGCCGAAATTCGTTGTGGTGTGTGTGTGTGTGTGTGTGTGTGTGTGTGTGTGTGTGTGTGTGTATGTGTGTGTATATATATATATATATATATATATATATAGAAAGGCCAGTATGGTGGCCTGAAATTATGGGTGGAGCCCGGTGGTATATAAGCAGCCGTTCGCCCATCCTTCCTCGTCGGTTCCGGTGCGCGATACCTGATACGTCAGATATCAAGGGCCGACTATCCAGACCAGACGCAGTGAGCCGTTCGTCAGCTCCCGTGTTATTCGTCTCCAATTTTTGACAAACCGTCTCTCGTCCATCAGCATCCGTAGGTTTCGCCGTCGGAGTGTCGTCGTACCCATCGAATTTGTCGCCACGCCTCGGGCCGGCTGTCACAGGTAGGGCTTCGGCACCCTCTTTTCATTACGTTTTCTATGTACCGTCATCATGCTTGTACTCACGAGCCGCTCGGTTCTTTCATATCGAATGTTTTCGGTGGCCTCGTACGCATGTCACTATGTTCTACTTTCAATGTAGTCGTTATCATCGTTCGACACGTTCGATTACGCCACGTCAGGCGATTCATTCGCAGGTACGGCATTCGAAACCGTTCGACTGCCTGAGCATTTCTATTTGTAGCGGTCGAATCGTTCGACTCATAGCCGACTGCTTGTTACGACAAGGCAAACAGTCCGCACGTTTCGCTTGGTCTGCTCCAGTTCGAATATGTCTCTTCATTCATGCAATTGTGTTATGTGTCTCATTTCATCTCATTTCATTCATTTCAGTCCCAGTCATTTCTACTGTTTCAAAATCATTTCTGTCACTAGTCGCGCTCCGGCGCGAATCCTGTCGCACCTCTGGTGCACCGATTCGCTTTGAAGTGCCCCAGGGTTCGGCCTCATTTCTGTACATGCTCCAGAGACTGAATCACTCGCAGGATCACGCACGGTCCCTGATTCTGGTCTTTGTCATGGCTTACCATTTCTGTCACTTACTGTATATACTCGAGTATAAGCCGAGATTTTCAGCCTCTTTTTTGAGGCTGAAAGTGCCCCCCTCGGCTTATACTCGAGTCATCGCTGTCTGCCTGCTCGATCAGCGCGTCGAGCAGACAGACAGCGGACATTCTACCCTTCAAACGCCGCGCCTCCGCCTCCGCCTTCGCCTGTGATAGGCGGAACACTGAATTTCCCAGCAGCCTGTGTTCCGCCTATCACGGACATCGTCTCATCCTCGTACTACGGACGAGGATGAGACGATGTCCGTGATAGGCGGAACACAGGCTGCTGGGAAATTCAGTGTTCCGCCTATCACAGGCGAAGGTGGAGGCGCGGCTTTTGAATTTTAGAATGGCCGCCGAGGCGCCGACGAAGAGCGGCGATCCTGGCAAGGCACGGGACGGAGGCAAGGCAAGGCACGGCATGGCACGGCACGGCACGGGACGGAACGGAGGCAAGGCACGACACGGGACGGAGGCAAGGCACGGCACGGGACGGAGGCAAGGAGGCAAGGCACGGGACGGAGGCTCGGGACACAGGTAGGCTGGACACACACACACACACACACACACACACACACACACAGGGATGGATGGATGGATGGAGACACACACACACAGGGATGGATGGATGGAGACACACACACACAGGGATGGATGGATGGATGGAGACACACACACACAGGGATGGATGGATGGATGGACACACACACACACAGGGATGGATGGATGGATGGACACACACACACACAGGGATGGATGGATGGATGGACACACACACACACAGGGATGGATGGACGGACACACAGGGATGGACGGACACACAGGGATGGACGGACACACAGGGATGGACGGACACACACACAGGGATGGACAGGCATGTCTCACCCTCGGCTTATACACGAGTCAATAAGTTTGCCAGTTTTTTGGGGGGTAAATTGGGGGCCTCGGCTTATATTCGGGTCGGCCTATACTCGAGTATATACGGGTATTACGCTCCAAATCGAGTCTTGTCGCATTCCTCTATGCAGGGCTGGACTGGGACAGAAATTTGGCCCTGGACTTTATCCAGACCGGCCCACTTACATTTCGAGTGTCCCATCACCAGCCCCCTTACATCAGAGTGTCCCATCAGCACCCTCTTATGTCAGAGTGTCCCATCAGCACCCCTTAAATCAGAGTGTCCCATGAGCAGCCCCTTTACATCAGAGTGTCCCATTACCAGCCCCCTTACATCAGAGTGTCCCATCACCAGCCCCCTTACATCAAAGTGTCCCATGAGCAGCCCCCTTACATCAGAGTGTCCCATGAGCAGCCCTTACATCAGAGTGTCCCATCAGCAGCCCCCTTACATCAGAGTGCCCCATGAGCAGCCCCCTTACATTAGAGTATCCCATGAGCAGCCCTTACATCAGAGTGTCCCATGAGCAGCCCCCTTACATCAGAGTGTCCCAGTAGCAGCCCCCTTACATCAGAGTGTCCCATCAGCACCTCTTACATCAGAGTGTCCCATCACCAGCCCTCTTACATCAGTGTCCCATCAGCAGCCCCCTTACATCATAGTGTCCCATCAGCAGCCCCCTTACATCATAGTGTCCCATCAGCAGCCCCCTTACATCAGAGTGTCCCATCACCAGCCCCCTTACATCAGAGTGTCCCATCACCAGCCCCCTTACATCAGAGTGTCCCATCACCAGCCCCCTTACATCAGAGTGTCCCATCACCAGCCCTCTTACATCAGAGTGTCCCATCACCAGCCCCCTTACATCAGAGTATCCCATCACCAGCCCCCTTACATCAGAGTGTCCCATCACCAGCCCCCTTACATCAGAGTGTCCCATCACCAGCCCCCTTACATCAGAGTGTCCCATCACCAGCCCCCTTACATCAGAGTGTCCCATCACCAGCCCTCTTACATCAGAGTGTCCCATCACCAGCCCCCTTACATCAGAGTATCCCATCACCAGCCCTCTTACATCAGAGTGTCCCATCACCAGCCCCCTTACATCAGAGTATCCCATCACCAGCCCCCTTACATCAGAGTATCCCATCACCAGCCCTTACATCAGAGTGTCCCATCACCAGCCCTCTTACATCAGAGTGTCCCATCACCAGCCCCCTTACATCAGAGTATCCCATCACCAGCCCCCTTACATCAGAGTGTCCCATCACCAGCCCCCTTACATCAGAGTGTCCCATCACCAGCCCCCTTACATCAGAGTGTCCCATCACCAGCCCTCTTACATCAGTGTCCCATCACCAGCCCCTTTACATCAGAGTGGCCCACTGAGCTATCAGCCCACCGGGAAACTCCCGGTAGTCCCGATGGCCAGTACATGCCTGCCTCTATGCACCGGTTCGTCCTGGTGCGCCCAGCTGCTACGCCTCATTTCAGTACATGCTCCAGAGACGGATTCTTTGGTAAACCTACAGATCAGTCGTTGAATCCTGTCTCTGTCATGGGACATCATTTCTGTCACTTATTACACTCCAATTCGAATCCTGTCGCATATTATTTATGCACCGATTCATTCTGGTGTGCCCAGCTGCTACGCCTCATTTCAGTACATGCACCAGAGACGGATTCTTTGTTGCTACCATCAGTCCAGTCGTTGATTCCTGTCTCTGTCATGGGATATCATTTCTGTCACTTATTACGCTCCGATTCGAATCTTGTTGCATTTATTGGATGCACCGATTCGTCTCGGTGTGCCCAGCTGCTACGCCTCATTTCAGTACATGCTCCAAAGACAGGATTCATCTGTTAGGTGCATGGGCTCGTCTTCTGATTCCAGTCTTTGTCATGGGTTTCATTTCATTTCACCTATCACGTTCCGGTACGAATAAATCACATTCACGGACCAATTCGTCCCGGCGTGCCCCAGGAATGGCCTCATTTCAGTACATGCTCCAGTTTCCGTTTCGTGCTCGGTCGCAAGTCTGTGGCATGGCGATTCGGATCTCTGTCATGGCAGATTTACTCATTTTACGGTCACGTATCGCTTCCCGCTTCTAGTCCAGTTGATTCTTCAATGTTGGATTCTTATCGGGGGGCCCTTGCTCGTCAGCCTCATTTCACGATAAAAGGAAAAGAAGAAAATGTATATAATAAAAGGGGGTAGGGGGGGAGAGAAGAGAAATTTCATCTGTTCTTTCATTTGTGTCATTTTCATCTCATGTCTGAAGTCTCACCTCCACTGTTAGCTAGCCTTCATCAGGTGGGAGTCTCAAACATAAACTTCATCTTCATCTCCTCAGGTCAGTCGAGTTCAGTAGGTCCAGCCTGCACCTGGTCGGACGGTGCCTCCTTAGGTAAGCATAATCGTCTAGTGGGAAAACGCCCTTCAGCAAAGCATCCTTCTTTAAAACAGGTATTTCTTTAGGAGTCTCCAACCAGTAATAATCCATGTCACCCCTTGTAGGTCCGTGTTAGGAGAAAACCCGGATCAGAGGGCTTGTAGCCTCATCAGACCCACGTTCTGTCACCATGTCCCAGGCTGACAGCGAGGACCTCACGGCTCCATTGTCTCCATCCGTTTCAGAAAATGGCAGCCAAAGGGCCTTCAGAGCATGGACCATTCCCAGGCTGACAGCCGAGCTGAGACGCAGGGGTGTCCCCTTTCCAGCAACAGCCAGAAAGGCAGAGCTTTTCCGGCTCCTGTTTCCTCCCCCCGCGGTGGTGGAGGCTTCGGCTCAGCAGGCCTCATTGGGCTCCATCGCCTCCTCTATCTCGCAGCTCCACACCCTGGTGTCGTCCCTCACAACCTCGATGTCAGATCTGCAGGGCCGAGTGGCCCTCCTCGAGACCCACCCCTCTGTTTCTCCGCCAGTACCAGCATCCCAGCCAGTTGTTAGTCTTCCCGCAGGTATCTCCGGAGCTGCACCAATAGTGTACCCGTCTCATTTGGTGTCAGCAAACATCAGGAAGGACATCTTAGAGGGCAAAGACGTCAATTTGGCTTCTCTTCTGATCTCGATTCACGAGCTGGCAGAGAATAAGGCGTATACTTGGGGGGACGTATCAGTGGTCCTCAAAGCCAAGGATCCCAGACTAGACAGGAAACTCTCTATCACCGAGTTTTCCCTGGCCTTCGGCATGATGAGGGACATCATTTGCTCAGCCTCCCCTGGCAGAAGGGAGGAGCTGGATCGGTACCTCCATGTGGTAGTCGACCTGGGGTACAAGTACGGCGGGTTTTCATTCTATGACTACCACTGCTCCTTCTCCGCTAGAGCAGCCGCCAGGCTCTCCCAGTTCCAGACCCCTACGGACTGGAGCACCATGGACACCGAACTGTTCTGCCGCCACTTCGCGGGGCTACGGTCCCCTCTGTGTGCAATCTGCCAGTCAGCAACACATACTGCGGCCTGGTGCGCTACCTCAGTGGCAGCCCCGCCCTTCGACGGTCCATCTACCTCGGGTACCGCTCAGGGCCTGCAAGCACCAGCTCGCCCGCCACAGACCGATAAGCTAGGGCGCCCAGTTAAGACCATGGGCGGTGCTCCGATCTGCAACAACTACAACAGTGGGTCGTGTAACTTCAGTCAATGTAGGCTGCTCCATGTGTGCACCCAGTGCCATAGAGCTCACCCCCGGCTCATGTGTGAGATCAAGCAGCTCAAAAGGTCTTGACTAAGCCGGCTCAATGTTGCATGGCTTAGTGTCTACCTTTCCAGTCACCCTACCCCCTCACTGTCCGCCTTCCTCGTCCAGGGCTTCACGGAAGGTTTTCACACTGGACTTATCTCTCTCCCTCACTTCACGCACGAATGCCAGAACCTACGGTCAGCAGCCACGGATGAACAAGCCATCGACCAACTGCTGCAATCTGAGCTAGATCAGGACTTTGTCATCGGCCCTTTTGTACAGCCCCCTTTCAGCACCTGGCGAGTCAGCCCTATTGGGCTTGTCAAGGGCAAGTTCTCTAATAAACTCAGATTGGTTTATGATTTGTCAGCGCCTCATTCCTCTACGGTTCCCAGCCTCAATTCTCTTATTCCCTCTGAGGAGTTCTCCCTTAAATATGCATCGGTAGACATGGCCATCCAGGCCATTCTTAAAACAGGCACAGGTACCTGGCTGTCCAAGGCCGACATCTCAAACGCTTTTAAACTTCTTCCCATCCATCCGTCCCTCTGGTGCTGGCATGGAATCAAGTGGAGGCAGCGGTACTACTTTGCCACTAAACTCACGTTCGGGTCCAAGAGTAGTCCTTGGCTCTTCGACACCTTCGCGCAGGCTCTTGCTTGGATCTTGTTACACGTAGCCCAGTGTCAGGAAGTCATTCATTATCTGGATGACTTCCTGCTGATAGAGCCACCCGGCTCTCCTCCACGAGATCTGGGTAAGTTGAGGGTAGTCTTCAATAATCTTAATGTCCCCATCGCTGAGCACAAGGTGGAGGGTCCGTCGCAGGCTATCACCTTCCTCGGGGTCAGCCTAGACACTAACACTATGCAGGCCAGCCTTCCCCCGGATAAACTGACCCGCATCAGGACGGTCCTGAGGGACTTCACTCATGCCAGAACTTGTACCAAGAGACAACTTCAGTCCCTTCTTGGTATGCTTAATTTCGCTATGCGCATCATCCCCCAGGGGCGCTCGTTCGTGTCACGCCTGTTAGCCTTGTTATCCCACTCTCAGGACCCGGAGCAAGTACTCAGCCTGGATTCCGCGGCTATAGCAGACCTAGCCATGTGGGAGGAATTCCTATCTTCTTGGAACGGAGTGTCCCTGTTCGTCCCCTCCGTGTCCGCCCTTTCACCTCGGGTGGTGACCGACGCGGCGGCCTCCACGGGCTTTGCGGCGATCTTTGGCAACCTCTGGCTCGCGGCCCCCTGGCCTCCCCAGATACTGGCTATTCCTGGCTTCACTGAGACGTCCTCCCTGTTTGAGCTATATCCCATTGTAGCCGCTGCACACACCTGGGGCCACAGCTGGTCGGGCCAGACGGTGGTCTTTTCTACAGATAACCTGGCCACTGCGGAGATTGTTAATAAAGGCAGGTCCAGGTCTCTACAGATTATGTCCTTCCTGCGGCGACTGACCCAGCTCTCATTATTGTTTCAGTTCAACCTTCATTGTTCCTTTGTTCCCGGCAAATTTAATCAGGCGGCGGATGCCCTCTCCCGCTTTAACTTTGTCTCATTTTTTGATCAGGTGCCCGGAGCCGAACCAACATCAGCAGCTATCCCGGACTGGTCTCAACTGATCTTGGATTAGCCCCACACTTGTCAGCAGCAACTCAACTCATTGATCACTCCCTCTCAGACAATACCCGCAAGGCCTATCAGTCGGCCTGGAGGGCCTTTAGTCGCTTCGCATCATCTCACAATACAGAGTCCTCCCGGGTCAAACAAGTCCTTGCCTTCCTTTCCTACTGCCATTCGGACTTGGCATTGTCCTTCAACACAATCCGGTTGTACTTGGCCGGGGTACAACACTTCACGTCCCTCCAGGACCCTACCAAGCCCTCCTTATTTACCATTCACGCCGTCCGGGCTCTCATGCGCGGCATTCAGAAACGTCGGCCAGTTTCCAGCATCAAACGGCTGCCTATCACAGGCGAAGTATTCAGGGACATGTCAGATATTCTGGCCTCTTCACCTTTCGGTCTCCATGTCAGTGTCGTCCTGCAAGCAGCCATACATCTGGCCTTCTACGGCTTCCTGCGGCCAGGCGAGTTTACCTGCAGTAGCCCCTCGGCACGTATGCTGTGCAAGCACCATCTAGTCAGGTTCGAGGACCATTTCATCTTGCACTTAGCGGTTTCCAAGACACAGCAGCTTGGCCCAGGTACGGACATACATTTCTATAAGACCTACAACCGCTGGTGTCCGGTTACTGTCCTCTCCCGCTTGTTGACTCTTTTGGCCGATCAACCAGGGACTGGCCCACTTCTACCCTTTCACTCAAAACCTCTCAACGCAGCCCAGTTCATGGAGCATGTCAGGATACTCCTGGGCATCCTTCACCTCAATCCTGCTCACTACTCAGGACATTCATTCCGCATCGGGGCAGCTTCAACGGCCTCCCGCCAAGGGGTCCCGGTCCATGTTATCAAAAAGTTGGGTAGATGGAAGTCCTCCTGTTTTGCACGTTACGTACCCAATCCGCAGATTGAGATGGCCCAGGCCTTTGTCAAACTTACCCAGTAACAGTCTTGGTTCAATAAAATGCTTCCCCTACCTGAGTGTTTTGCCCCTTTATTTTGGTATACCGTACGTTAGACCAGGGCACACTTTCAGGTCCATTTCAAGTAAGCGAGTTTATGTTATCCTTGTCTTTCATCCTTATCCGTATCGGTCAGAGGGCTCTACACCATAAATAGAAAGGCCAGTATGGTGGCCTGAAATTATGGGTGGAGCCCGGTGGTATATAAGCAGCCGTTCGCCCATCCTTCCTCGTCGGTTCCGGTGCGCGATACCCGCCCACCCGCCCCTTTATCAGGCCTTTACTCTAGCACACTCCTCATATGAGTACTCATTTCACCCATTTCATATTCATTTCATTTTAAGGTATGCCCCCTTATTTTGGTATACCGTACGTTAGACCAGGGCACACTTTCAGGTCCATTTCAAGTAAGCGAGTTTATGTTATCCTTGTCTTTCATCCTTATCCGTATCGGTCAGAGGGCTCTACACCATAAATATATATATATATATATATATATATATATATATATATATACACCATACATGTCAAACATCCTATATAATATATGCATTGCTCTGTCCATGTAGATTGATATATGTCGGAGAAACCGCTCAAGACATCAAGGACGGCATATCACAGCATCGGTCGTCCATCCGGAATAGACAATCGAGTTTACCTGTCCCTAAACATTATAGAAAATGTGGAAATAAGGATACAGAATTGCAATTTATTATTTTAGAAGAAGTAGGTAGAGATAAAAGGGGAGGAGATAGAATCCATAAATTAAAACAGAGAGGAGTTTGGTGGATTAAACAGCTGAATTCTTCACATCCCCATGGCCTAAACAGAGACTATGACCTGTATCTATTTTTATAAGAGACGTGGGTGATATTTTTGATACATGAATATAATCTTTTTACATAATGTCTCTATTTTTTATTTTTTTTTCTGTAGCACCCTGGTGTTTATGCAGGGTTGCTCCTAAATGTACCCACCAGGTGTAGTTACCTTGGCTCATTGTTAGCGATCAATTGATTTCACCCTACGTCTAGAATTGCTGCACTTCTCTCTTCTGCCGCTAGATGGCTGGGCACCTGTTGGCATTAGATAAGAGAAAGGAAAAGTAAGGGCAGATTAGGGGTATATGGGGTATCTCAGCCAATGGGCAGGGGTTTTCTTGAATCCCTTGGCCTGCTGGGAGAACCTATATATTTGGGTGTAGTCAGGTGATCAGTGTTCTGTGCCACCTGGATGGCCGTCTGCAGGGCTGGTGCAAGGTTTTTTTTAAACTCTAGGCAAAACTTGATTATGCTGCCCCCCTGGCTCTACCCTTTTCTTTTTTTGCCCATGTATACCCCACCTTTTTACCACCACCAGCGCCCATCAAATGCAGCCCACTAGCACCCATCAAAGCAGCCTCATCAGCACCCACCAAATGCAGCCTACCAGCGCCCATCAATGCAGCCTACCAGCGCCCATCAATGCAGTCTCACCAGCGCCCATAAAACACAGCCTCACCAGCGCCCATAAAACACAGCCTCACCAGCACCCATCAATGCAGCCTACCAGTGCCCACCAAATGCAGCCTACCAGTGCCCACCAAATGCAGCCTACCAGCGCCCATCAATGCAGCCTCACCAGCGCCCATAAAACACAGCCTCACCAGCGCCCATAAAACACAGACTCACCAGCGCCCATAAAACACAGCCTCACCAGCGCCCATCAATGCAGCCTACCAACACCCATCAATGCAGCCTACCAGCGCCCATCAAATGCAGCCTACCAGCGCCCATCAATTCAGCCTACCAACACCCATCAATGCAGCCTACCAGCGCCCATCAAATGCAGCCTACCAGCACCCATCAATGCAGCATACCAACACCCATCAATGCAGCCTACCAGAGCCCATCAAATGCAGCCTACCAGCACCCATCAATGCAGCCTGCCAGTGCCCATCAATGCAGCCTACCAACACCCATCAAATGCAGCCTACCAGCGCCCATCAATTCAACCTACCAACACCCATCAATGCAGCCTACCAGCGCCCATCAAATGCAGCCTACCAGCACCCATCAATGCAGCATACCAACACCCATCAATGCAGCCTACCAGCGCCCATCAAATGCAGCCTACCAGCACCCATCAATGCAGCCTGCCAGTGCCCATCAATGCAGCCTACCAACACCCATCAATGCAGCCTACCAGTGCCCACATATGCAGCCTACCAGCGCCCATTTGTTAAGGAAGGAACAGCATCTGGAAAGGGCATACAGGAAACTGCTAGAACACGTTCAGCAGCATGCCAGAGAATCGGCAGTGGAAACTCCGGAGATTGTCGTCCCCAAACCTGAAGTTCTGACAACAGGGCAGAGTTCTGCTAACTTCTGCCCAGCACCAACAGTGGCTTTGGCCTTCTTGAGAGAAGAGGTAGTCTGCCTTTCTCCAACAACACTGACAGGGACATGTGATTTTCTGCCAGCAGCATCTATGGAGTTGCAACAAACTTCTCCAGCTGAAGATCTGGTAACTGAACAGAGGGTCCAAGACCTCTGTCCCACACTTTTAGCAATTCCAGAGACTGGGGATTTAATAGACGTTTCTGTAGAGGAGGAACCACCTAGCAAACCCCCAGGAGAAGTGCTGGCAACCGGACAGAGGGTCCAAGACCTCTGCCACACACCTGCAGCAATTCTGGAGGCTGAGGGTGAGGAGGGGGCAGTCTATCACGAGCTGAAGATCAGGATCCAATGAGAGAATGCAGTCACCTCACAACTGCAGCTTGATCTGGTGTCAGTGGATGGGCCTGTGGTCTCCACTAACAGAACACCAGCAGAAGTGCTACCAACCGGGCAGAGTGCTACCAACCTCTGCCCAGCACCGGCAACAACTGCGGAGTTCCAGGGAGCTGGGGCAGTCAGCCTCTCTCCCCAACAGTTAGCTGGAGCAAATGATGTAGAGAAGCTCCTACACCCCGCTGAACTGCTGGCAATGGAACAGAGGGCTGCTGGTCTCTGCCCACAACAAACAGAGGACAGATTTCCTGTAAAGGTGGATGGGACTTCAGTCTCCACCTTCATATGCCAGGGAATCTGGGCAGTTGGCCCAGATGCCCAACAGCATGGCGCACTGAGCCCAACCACCTTGTCTTCTCTCCAGTGGCTGAAAGGACTCCAGGGAGAAGGGGTGGTCCACACCTCTCCCCAGCATCAGGCATGTTCTCTGAGAGAGGCAGAGGTTGGCTGGGTGAGGAATACTCTGTTTGGGACAATTTGTTTGGGGTAATGTGTGGATACCAGCATTAGAGGACTGGAACCCCTGACTAACTCCAGAGTCAACCCGTCTGGGGTCTCCTCCTGTGTTAGTCTCCTGCCGAAAGGGGAGATGTGTGACAGACCACTATAATCTGTGCTAGTCAGATTCAATGCTGTATATATGTATATATAATGTGTGTTGCCTCATGCTGTTGGGACGCACACTGTCAGATGCTAATGTCATGAACTCCAGCCCCCTGTCTGTTGGCTTGTATAATGTAAATGAGTCTAGTCTGGCTTGTAATAGTATTCCACACATTGTTGTTTGGGCTAATTAACCCTGTGTTGATGTTTATGGTAATGTTTATTGAATTGTTAGTGAGCTAGGAGCCGAAAAGTCTTATCCCTCAGTCAACTAGTCTGAGTGTTGATTTAGATAATTAGCTCATGCTAATTAGGTTAGGTTTTAGTCTTCTACTGTATTATAAATACTTGGCATTTTGGTTCTAATAAATCAGTCCATGTTGAGCAGCTAAGCAAGTGTCGTCTTGTTTTGTGCTTGTGAGTGGTTGGAATATCTGATATCTACATTCAGACTTAGGAAGGGCTATGGAAGCACTCAGGGTGTGGGATCGGTTCCGTCACACAGACATATTGTATATACCGTTAAATGACACACAGACACAAGGCAAGTCGTTTCAACTCTCTAATATTTTCCTTACTCAGGAAGAGAGATATTTGAGCAAAGGATTGGTCAAGAAAATCCTGGTTACAGCCAAGACTGGGTTGAAATAATGCTTTCAGCAATAACAATTAATAATGACAAATGAATGATAACAATACACACGGTCACAAATGAGTCCCTTAAGGAAGCTAGTGATGGATTGAGGAAATGTTTCTGACTAAAGAGGAACCCCAGGCTGGCCCTTAATACCTTTAATCCTAATGAGAGATGGTATATTATAGATCCCGAGAACGTGTCCCTTTTAAGAGCAATAACAATGATGTTCTAACAGCAAGGCTCTTGCACGATCTTCACCGACAAGTTGGAGCTCATAAACGAGAATTCCTTATTGTGGTGGTAAAGTGATGATGAACAAGGCAAGATGGCTGACTCTGTCCTATAGCAATTCTCTATGGGATCCAGGTACAAGTTGTCCGTGCAAAGTGTCCAGCGTATGATATGTGTAAAAGGCAATAGAATCTGTGGGCAAAGGCCCCCTCAACAATCCTGACAGAGTGCGGCAGTTCTCCGCGGGGTAACAATCAAACGATTCTTCTTCCCGCAGTCGGGCGGAGATGGCGATTGGTCTGCTGACTCAGTGAACCTGCCAGTTCCACGGTGTTCAGCACTGCTGCAGATTGTCCTTCAGGAAGCGGGCGAAGTCCCAACCCTCTAGGGCTGAAGCTGTGGACTGTGTATCACGCAGTAGGCCACAATCCCCTCACGCACCAGCGAGATGGTGCTCACGCAATGGGATCCAGGAAGCAAGAGAGCGCGGGCCTGGTCAGCAGATCCCTTTATAGTCTCTCCCACAGTTCTCTCGTGGAGCGAGTGGCTTGCTGGGAGATGTAGTCCATGGTCAGTTCTGCACTGATTCCTATTCAGAAGACTACATCTCCCATAACGCTTTTCTCTGCACTCTCAGAAAGTGAGGTCAATGGTCTGAGTCCAGCACTAGGGGGAACACAGGAGCAGTTTGCAAAATCAGATAACCGTAGTCCACTCCCAGCTACATATACATGATCCGGTGCACAGTAAAACGGCTATAGGGTGGACCTAAAGTGGTTAAAAGTAGATTGCCCTTGCATTCAAATATTGTGTTCCACAAGCTGGAAATTTTTTTCAAGGTGAGGCCGGGACTGCAATGCAGCACATAGACTTTTATATAGACTCCAAGGACCTCTGGTTGGAGCCCAGCTGTCAATGGCATCAACATCTCCGAAGAAGATGATTCTACACAAGACATTATAGAAAATGTATATATTATACACAACTTATATAGCGCCAACAGTTTACACAATGCTTTACAATGTAGAGGGGAGGACAGCACAATTACAGTACAGTTCAATACAAAAGGTACAGGAGGGCCCGGCTTGTAGAGCTTACATTCTAAAGGGAGGGGGTGGTGGTACAAAAGGTAATGGTTGCAGAGAATGATTTGATGGGGGTGGCTCAGGGACAGTTGATAGGTGGGTGTGGGATAGGCTTCCCTGAATAAATGAGTTTTCAGGATCTCATAAAGGTGGACAGGTTTGGGGCTGATAGGATATACTGGGGCAGTGAGCTCCAGAGGATGGGAGAGGCTCTGGAGAAGTCCTGAAGGTGAGCATGGGAGGAGGAGGCAACAAGGGAGCTAGAGAGCAGGAGGTCCTGGGAGGAGTGGAGGGGGATGATTTGGGCGATATCTGCAGATGAGGTTGGTGATGTAGCTGGGGGCGATGTTGTGGATGGCCTTGTATGTTGTGGTTCGCATTTTGAATTTTATAGGGTGGGGTAGGGGAAGCCAGTGAAGGGATTGGCAGAGAGGGGCGGCAGTCACAGAGCGGTTAGTGAGGTGCATTAGTCTGGCAGCAGAATTCATAATAGACTGAAGGGGAGAGGAGCCTGCTTAAGGGTAGTCCATTAACCACTTACAGACCGGACCATTTTGCTGGTCAAAGACCAGACCACTTTTTGCGATTCGGCACTGTGTCGCTTTAACTGACAATTGCGCGGTCGTGTGACGCGGCTCCCAAACAAAATTGACGTCCTTTTTTTCCCACAAATAGAGCTTTCTTTTGGTGGTATTTGATCACCTCTGCGCTTTTTATTTTTTGCTCTATAAACAAAAATAGAGCGACAATTTTGAAAAAAACACATTATTTTTTACTTTTTGTTATAATAAATATCCCCCAAAAATATATAAAAAAAACATTTTTTCCCTCAGTTTAGGCCGATACGTATTCTTCTACATATTTTTGGTAAAAATAAAATCGCAATAAGCGATTATTGATTGGTTTGCGCAAAAGTTATAGCGTTTACAAAATAGGGGATACTTTTATGCCATTTTTATTAATATTTTTTTTTTACTAGTAATGGCGGCGATCAGCGATTTTTATTGTGACTGCGACATTATGGCGGACATATCGGACATTTTTGACACATTTTTGGGACCATTGTCATTTATACCGCAATCACTGCTATATAAATGCAGTGATTCCTGTGTAAATGACACTGGCAGTGAAGGGGTTAACCAGTGGGTGGCAGTGTAGGGGTTAAGTGTTCCTAGGGGTGTGTTACTAACTGTTGGGGGCTGGGCTTTAATTTAGTGAACACTGATCTCTGCTCCAATCACATGGAGCAGAGATCAGCGTCACTAGTTGCTAGGCAGAATGGAGAAATGCTGTTTACAACGGTATTTCTTCATCCGTCCGCTCAGTGAGACGATCGCGGGTATGCCCGCGGCGATTGAGTCCGCAGGTCCCGCGACCGGACTCACGGGGGTCCCGACCAGCGCGGGGGCGCGCCTGCGGCGGCGCGCTCCCGATGGCAGGGCGGCAAATTTAAAGGGACGTACAGGTACGCCCATTTGCCTGCCCGTGCCATTCTACCGACGTACATCGGCGTGCGCTGGTCGGCAACTGGTTAAGGAGAGAGTTGCAGTAGTCAAGGCGGGAAATAATCAAGGAGTGAATAAGTTGCTTTGTGCTGTCATTAGTCAGGAAGGGTCGAATTCTGGAGATGTTGCGGAGGTGAAGATGGCAGGATTTCACCATTGATTGTATGTGGGGGCTGAAGGAGAGGTCAGAGTCAAGGATTACACCCAGCACCCTGGCATGTGTGGAGGAACCCATGGTCGTGCTGTTGATCTTAATGGTAAAGCCATGGGGGGAGGAAATATAACAAGCTCAGTTTTAGAAAGATTGAGTTTGAGGAAGTGGTGTGACCTCCATACCGAGATGTCATTCAGTCAGTTTGAAATCCGTGAGGAGATCAAGGGGACGAGTTGAGGAGTGGAGAGGTAGAGATGGGTGTCATCGGCATAGAGGTGGTTTTGGAAGCCATGGGAGGTTATCAACTGGCCCAGGGACGAGGTATAGAGCGAGAAAAGGAAGGGCCCAAGGACGGAGCATTGGGGTACCCCAACAGAGAGAGGAAGAGGAGCGGAGGAGATGGAGTTGTAAGTGACACTGAAGCCCAATACACACTATCAGTTTTTCTGCTGAGTTTTTCCTTCAGGTTTACCAAAACCATATAGTGGAAGGGCCGGCCTGATTGCATACAAATTGAAACTCCTAAGGTTTGACCTCATATTATATTGTTTTGGTAAATCTGAAGGAAAAACTCTTCAGTGTCACTTACAACTCCATCTCCTCCGCTCCTCTTCCTCTCTCTGTTGGGGCACTCCAAGGCTCCGTCCTTGGGCCCTTCCTATTCTCACTCTATACCTCTTGGGGGCTTTAACCACTACAATACCGGGCACTTTCACCCCCTTCCTTCCCAGCCCAATTTTCAGCTTTCATCACTCTAGCGCTTTCAGTGACAATTGCGCGGTCATGCTACATTGTACCCAAATGAAATTTTTATCATTTTGTTCGCACAAATAGAGCTTTATTTTGGTGTTATTTATTCACGACTCCGTTTTTTATTTTTTGCGATATAATTGCAAAAAAAAAGCGGAAATTTGGAAAAAAAAAACAATATTTTCTTTTTTCTTTTTTAAAAGAAATCCAATAAAATCCAATAAAATCAAAATGTATTCTGCTACATGTTTTTGGTAAAAAAAATTCCGTTAAGTGTATAATAATTGGTTTGTGTGATCACCGACATACAGTGGTGTGAAAAAGTGTTTGCCCCCTTCCTCATTTCCTGTTCCTTTGCATGTTTGTCACACTTAAGTGTTTCGGAACATCAAACCAATTTAAACAATAGTCAAGGACAACACAAGTAAACACAAAATGCAATTTGTAAATGAAGGTGTTTATTATTAAAGGTGAAAAAAAATCCAAACCATCATGGCCCTGTGTGAAAAAGTGATTGCCCCCCTTGTTAAAACATACTATAACTGTGGTTGTCCACACCTGAGTTCAATTTCTCTAGCCACACCCAGGCCTGATTATTGCCACACCTGTTCACAATCAAGGCATCACTTAAATAGGAGCTGCTTGACACAGTAAGGTCCACCAGAAGATCCTTAAAAGCTACACATCATGCCGAGACCCAAAGAAATTCAGGAACAATTGAGAAAGAAAGTAATTGAGATCTATCAGTCTGGAAAGGGTTATAAAGCCATTTCCAAAGCTTTGGGAATCCAGCGAACCACAGTGAGAGCCATTATCCACAAATGGCGAAGACATGGAACAGTGGTGAACCTTCCCAGGAGTGGCCGGCCGCCCAAAATTACCCCAAGAGCGCAGCGACGACTCATCCAAGAGGTCACAAAAGACCCCACAACAACGTCCAAGGAACTGCAGGCCTCACTTGCCTCAGTTAAGGTCAGCGTTCATGCCTCCACCATCAGGAAAAGACTGGGCAAAAATGGCCTGCATGGCAGAGTTCCAAGGAGAAAACCACTGCTGAGCAAAAAGAACATCAAAGCTCGTCTCAATTTCTCCACAACACATCTTGATGATCCCCAAGACTTTTGGGACAACATTCTGTGGAGCGATGAGACAAAAGTGGAACTCTTTGGAAGGTGTGTGTCCAAGTATATCTGGCGTAGAAGGAACACTGCATTTCATAAAAAGAACATTATACCAACAGTAAAATATGGTGGTGGTAGTGTGATGGTCTGGGGCTGTTTTGCTGCTTCAGGACCTGGAAGACTTGCCGTGATAAAAGGAACTATGAATTCTGCTGTCTACCAAGAGATCCTGAAGGAGAATGTCCGACCATCTGTTCGTGTACTCAAGCTGAAACCAACTTGGGTTCTGCAGCAGGACAATGATCCTAAACACACCAGCAAGTCCACCACCGAATGGCTGAAGAAAAACAAAATGAAGACTTTGGAGTGGCCTAGCCAAAGTCCTGACCTGAATCCTATTGAGATGTTGTGGTATGACCTTAAAAAGGCCGTTCATGCTCGAAAACCCTCTAATGTAACTGAATTAGGACAATTCTGCAAAGATGAGTGGGCCAAAATTCCTCCAGGACGCTGTAAAAGCCTCATTGCACGTTATCGCAAACGCTTGGTTGCAGTTGTTGCTGCTAAGGGTGGCCCAACCAGTTATTAGGTTTAGGGGGCAATCACTTTTTCACACAGGGCCATGATGGTTTGGATTTTTTTTCACCTTTAATAATAAACACCTTCATTTACAAATTGCATTTTGTGTTTACTTGTGTTGTCCTTGACTATTGTTTAAATTGGTTTGATGTTCCGAAACACTTAAGTGTGACAAACATGCAAAGGAACAGGAAATGAGGAAGGGGGCAAACACTTTTTCACACCACTGTATGTACGCAAATGATCATGTACATATGTGTGCAGATGAGCACGTACATATGTGTGCAGATAATCATTGGGACATGTGATTTTAGTGGGACATATGTGGGGGACATGTTTTTATTATTAGGGACATGTGTTTTTATTATTTGGGGACATGTATGTTTTGGGGACATGTGTGTTTTGGGGACATATGTGGGGACATTGTGTTTATACTGTGTGGTGTTGTTGTGTATTACACTAGACCAGTGATGGCGAACCTTGGCACCCCAGATGTTTTGGAACTACATTTCCCATGATGCTCATGCACTCTTCAGTGTAGTGGAGCATCATGGGAAATGTAGTTCCAAAACTTCTGGGGTGCCAAGGTTCGCCATCACTGCACTAGACTGATGATCAGTGAGTAAAAAGCTGTAAAAAACAGCTCATACTCACTGATCACCAGCCGGCTGCAGCGATCTGCTCTCCTCTCCTCAGCGATGACTTCTGTGTGAGGAGAGGAAGAGCCGATTGCCTAGCAACCGGCTGTTTGTTTACATCACATGACGGCCGTGATTGGACACGGCCGTCATGTGATCAGGAGGGCCAATCACAGATCCCTCCTGCCGATCTGAGATGCGCCGTGCCCGGGGTGACACGAGCGCATCGGGATCGCGCCGCTGCGCGGGCACGCTCGCGAGCGATCCCGCTCCTTCTGAAGGACGTTCCTGAACGTCCTATCAGAAGTAGACGGCTCCCACCCGGCCGTATATGTGCATTTGCCTGGGTGGGAAGTGGTTAAAGTGCGCTGATATAGGTAGGAGGAGAACCAGGATAAAGCAGAGTCACAGAGGCCAAGGGACACGAAGGTTTAATGATTGTCCTTTACTCCGGTCGGAATTTCTTCAGCATATCTAAGGTGGGTCACCTGTAATAACAGATGGAGAATAAAGCGCAACGTTGCATTTCTCCTGATACCTTTCTCATTTCAGATCCACCCGTGTGTAGAGGAGATCTTTTTTTGCTCGGAGAACAAAGTTTTTCCGTGATATGTTATTCTCTAATACAGAAAACATGACGGGGAGATATGGTGCTGCAGGTGGCCATGTAAACAAGCCCCGATCTTTATTCTAGTTATCTCTCAGCATGCGGACCAATTACCTATTTCACGTTCTAAGCCTGAAAATGAAATTGTCATCAGGGAAGACATCCAGTTGTGCCGGAGAAGAGAAGCTTTTTGATTTTTTTTTTCCCCATTCATTTGGTTCCTACCTTATTCTTTAGGTGTTAGTTCTCTCTCTTTTTTTGATTTTTTTATTATGGTTTGATTTATGCCTGCAGTTATTCTGTTGATCTACTGAAACATAAAAAGGAGAAATGATTTATCTATCACTAAAGCATTAAAAGGGAAACCTGTTTCCTTGTCACTTTGTCAGAAGATTTATTGCCTTTAGTTTGTTTATGTTTTTTTTTGTTTTTTTGTTTTTTTTTTCACCGAATGAGTTTAAATATTCCGGTCTGATTATTTGAGTTTTACAAGGATGGGAATAAAGTTAGCGATGTATCACTTTACCTGCTGGAAGATACGTTTACGGTGTCTATGGGATTTTTAAAGCTAAGCGTTTACTTTACGCGTTTCTCATCTTCTACATTCCTAGGCTGCGAATCTGGTGGGCTCTATACATGGGGGGGGGGGGTAATTCTTGAAGAATGCTCAGAAACTGAGAACACACTATTGGTCATAAAAACAGCTTGACTATCCCGTATTAAAGAGACTCGGCCACTCAACATGGGAATAAAATTGTTCCTTGGAAACAAGATAATAAATGCTCTTCTCTCCCGCGGTCCACAATGCCTAACACTGCTGTGATGCAGGGAAATCACCGCTTGAAGTCTCCTCAGAAGCCGGTACGTTTAAAATTGTCTTTCACATAACTGGTAGAGGAACACAAAGTGATGAGGAAGGCCTCTCTTACACCTCCAGCTTAGGGCCATCAGTGAAGTGAGCAAGTGGTGCAAGGGCACAGAGTGCATCATAGATTGCCAGCTGCTGGCATGGGTGGATAGGATGAACATCAGCAGAGACTGGTTGGGCAGCAGGCAGAAGGTCAGCAAAGACTGGCTTGGCAGCAAGCAGACAATCAGCAGAGGCTGGCTGAGTAGCAGGTAGGTTGATCAGAAGAGACTGGCTTGGCAGCACGCAGAAGATCAGCGGAGACTGGCTGGGCAGCAGGCAGGTGATCAGCAGAGACTTGCTGAGCAACAGGCAGGTCAGTAGAGACTGGCTTGGCAGAAGACAGGTTGACCAGAAGAGACTGGCTGGGTAGAACGCAGAAGATTGGCAGAGACTGGCTGGGCAACAGGCAGACAGACATCAAATACTGGCTAAGCAGCAGGTCGGTGATCAGCAGAGACTGGCTGGGCAGCAGGCAGACAATCAGCAGAGACTGGCTTGGCAGAACACAGAAGAACGGCAGAGACTTCCTGGGCAACAGGCAAACAGCAGATGCTTCCTGAGCAGCAGGCACGTGATCAGCAGAGACTGACTGGACAGGAGGCAGATCATCAGCAGCGACTGGATAGACAGCAGGCAGGTTGATTGGCAGAGTCGGGCTGGGCAGTAGGCAGGTAATCAGCAGAGACTGGCTGGGCAGCAGGCAGGTTGATCAGAAGAGACTGGCTGGACAGCAGACAGGTGATCAACAGAGACTAGCTGGCAGCAGGCAGATGATCATCAGCGACTGGATAGACAGCAGGCAGGTTGATTGGCAGAGACTGGCTGGGCAGTAGGCAGGTAATCAGCAGAGACTGGCTGGGAAACAGGCAGATAATCAGCAGAGACTGGCTGGGCAGCAGGCAGGTGATCAACAGAGACTAGCTGGCAGCAGGCAGATGATCAGCAGAGACTGGAGGGGAAGCAGGCAGGTTCATCAAAAGAGACTGGCTGGGCAGCAGGCTGACAAATGGCTAAACTGGTTGGGCAGCAGGCAGGTGATCAACAGAGACTAGCTGGCAGCAGGCAGATGATCATCAGCGACTGGATAGACATCAGGCAAGTTGATTGGCAGAGACTGGCTGGGCAGTAGGCAGGTAATCAGCAGAGACTGGCTGGGAAACAGGCAGATAATCAGCAGAGACTGGCTGGGCAGCAGGCTGACAAATGGCTAAACTGGTTGGGCAGCAGGCAGGTGATCAGCAGTGACTGGCTGGACAGCAGGCAAGTTTATCAGCAGTGATTGGCTGGGCAACAAGTAGACAATCAGCAGAGACTGACTGGGCTGCAAGCAATCAGCAGAGACTGGCTGGGCAGCAGGCAGATGATCAGCAGAGACTGGCTGGGCAGCAGGCAGGTGGCCAGAGAAGTCAGGCAAGCTGGGGTTGCAACTGATAATCATATTGCGTATAATCATGTAGGCAGGAGCGTAGTTGTAGTTGGAATTTAGGCTGGAAAGGGTTAAAATGAAAGCACCCCTGTGCCCACGTGCTCGCGCAGCGAAGAAAACGCATACGTAAGTCGGGCCCTCAAATGTATCCGCTGTTCAAACCACACATGTGAGGGATCGACAGGATCGTTAGAGTGAGAGCAAAAAATTCTATCAAAAGAACTCCTCTGTAACTCTAAACTGGTAACCATTAATTATTTTTTTCTAAAGCGTCGCCTATGGAGATTTTTAAGTACCGTAGTTTGTCACCATTCCACGAGCGGCACAATTTTAAAACGTGACATGTTGGGTATCTAGTTACTCAGCGTAACGTTATCTTTCACATTATACAAAAAAATGGCCTAACTTTATTATATATATATATATATATATATATATATATATATATTTTTTTTTTTTTTTTTTATTAATGAAAGTGTATTTTTTTCCCCACAAATTGCATTTGAAAGACTGCTGAGCAAATATCGTGTTACATGAAAAATTTGCACCAATCGCCATTTTATTCTCTAGGGTCTCTGCTAAAAAAAATATATATATATATATATATATATATATATATATATATATATATATATATATATATATATATATATATATTTATATTTATTTATTTCAGTTACTTATATAGCGCCATCAATTTACGCAGGGCTTTACATATACATTGTACATTTATTTATTATTGTTATTTTTATTTATTTTTTTATAATGTTTGGGGGTTCTAAGTAATTTTCTAGCAAAAAAATGCGTATTTTAACTTGTAAGCAACAAATGTCAGAAATAGGCTTAGGCATGAAAAGGTTAAATACTGAAATTTGCACTTAAAACTGTAATTTTGTAACTTTTGTGCCGCGTACACACGACCGGACTTTCCGGCAGAAAAGGTCAGACAGTCTTCCCGACGGACTTTCGGCGGAGTTCCGATCGAAATGACTTGCCCACACATGAATGGACTAAAGTCCGTTCGAATGTCCATTCATTTTGAACCAATAGCCAGTAGCCAATAGCTCTCCTTGCGTCATATTTGGTCCGTCGGACCAGCACACAGACGAACAGTTTTCCTGACAGGAATTGAGTCAGTCGGACAGATTTGAAACATGTTCTATTTCTAGGTTCGCCAGAATTTTTTTTAAAGAAAAACGATCGGATTAGTCCACACACGATCGGACTATCCGACGGGCTGATTCCATCGGTCCTAGTCTGCCGGAAAGTCCGGTCGTGTGTACTCGGCATTAGAAATGTAAAGTAAGTAAAAACTTGGCTATGCCAGTAAATTTGGGGTGTTGTGTCAGTAAATTTCATACTGGTAGATTGGCAACACTGATGAGCTCTGATAGCTGGCACTGAAAGGTGCTGATAGGTGGCACTGATGGGAACTGATAAGTGGCATTGATAGGTGGCACTATTTGGGTACTGATAGGTGGCACTGATAGGTGGTACTGATGGGTACTGATAAGTGGCACTGACAGGTGGCACTGATGGGTACTGATAGGTGGCACTGATGAGCACTGATAGGTGGCATTGATGAGTACTGATAGGTGACACTGATGGGCTCTGATAGTTGGCACTGAAGGGTGCTGATAGGTGGCACTGATGAGTGGCACTGATGGGCACTAATAGGTGGCACTGATAGGTGGCACTGATGGGTACTGATAGGTGGCACTGATGGGTACTGATAGGTGACACTGAAGGGTGCTGATAGGTGGCACTGATGGGTACTGATAAGTGGCATTGATCGGTGGCACTAATTGGGTACTGATAGGTGGCACGGATAGGTGGCACTGATGGGTACTGAAAAGTGGCACTGACAGGTGGCAATGATGGGTACTGAAAGGTGGCACTGATCAGCACTGATATGTGGCATTGATGAGTACTGATAGGTGACACTGATGGGCTCTGATAGCTGGCACTGAAGGGTGCTGATAGGTGGCACTGATGGGTACTAATAGGTGGCACTGATAGGTGGCACTAATGGGCACTGATAGGTGACACTGATGGGTGGCACTGAAGGGTACTGATTGGTTGCACTGATAGGTGGCATGGTTGCACTGATAGGTGGCACTGAAGGGCACTGATTGGTGGCGTTGATGGGTACTAATGGGTGGCACTGATGGGTACTGATAGGTGGCACCGATGGGCTCTGTAAACATGCACAACCTATTGTGCAAACAGCGCTTGCCAATCCCCAAAATTATAATAATGAATGTATGTATAAAAAATGGTAAGAATATCCTAAATAAATGTAAACCACGTGACCAAAAAAAAAAAAAAATTGGTAATCTGGATGGTAACTAGTAACAAAAAACTTTCAAACCCTGAAACGCGTGATCGTGAAAAGTCCAAATATGAAAAACAAAGTTCCAAACAAGATCCTGGATGATCCAAATGAAAAAATCTTCCCACACGGATGGTGCAAACAAGTAATGTGTATCCAGATGTTGGGGATCCCACTACCAGACGGCAGAAAGGATCATAAGTGCTTGTGGGGTCTCCCTGACCTCCAAGGGTCTTTAAACAAATCCTCCAATACCCTCCTCCTCGGGATGAAACGTGATTCCAAACAGGATATCACTAGCGGTGCAGGAGAGAAGTAAGAGAGGATTGACTCCTCGTAGTGTAATACGGGTGTTTTATACAAATGCAAGTAAAACAATAAAACAACGTATCCTTCTTTGTGAACCACCGCAATAGAAAGACGGATGGAAGCCGCAAGACCCCCAAGCAGAGTCAGCGCGCGTTCCACCAGGATGTGACATAGCGCAATGCGCATTCCAAACCTTACGTGTTTCGTCATCTAACGTCATGTCATCAGAAGCTTAGAGGCTCTGATAGGTGGCACTGATAGGTGACACTGATGGGTATTGATAGTTGGCACTGATAGGTGGCACTGAAGGGTACTGATAGGTGGCACTGATAGATGGCAAGGATGGGTACTGAAAGGTGGCACTGATGGTCACTGATAGGCAGCACTGATCTGCACTGGTAGGTGGCACTGAAGGGTACTGATAGATGGCACTGATGGGAACTGATAGGTGGCACTAAAGGGTACTGATAGGTGGCACTGATGGGTACTGCTAGGTGGCACTGATGGGCACGGATAGGTGGAATTGAAGGGTACTGATAGGTGTCATGAATGGGTACTGATGAGTGGCACTGATGGCCACTGATAGGCGGAACTGATGGGCACTAATAAGCAGAACTGATAGATGACACTGATGATGAGGCACTGATGGGCACTGATTGGCAGCACTGGTGGGCACTGTTGGGACTGCACTGATAACCAGGACACCGATTATCAGTGTAGATGTCACTCACAACGTGAGAAAAGCAGTGCCGATAACGGACTTCTGTTTGCATCGTGATCAGCTGTCACTGAACACAGCTGATCACATGGTAAAGGTTGACTGTGATTGGCCCTTTACCCTGATCTGTGATCAGCTGAGTTCAAAGGACCCAGCAATCACAGGGCACACTGTGATCACGGGAGGACGTCATATGACGGTCATAGTAAACCTATGCCGTAGCCGTCATTCGGCTATAGTGCTGGCGGGAAATGGTTAATGCATAGAAACCAACCCTTAAAGGCTTTAGAACCACTTTAAGCTCTGCTCTCCATACCCGGGGAGAGGTCCCTCAGACGCCTTTCGCCCCCCCCCCCCCCCCCAATGAGCTCAATCGTTGAAGCCCTAATGCCCATCCTAGCTTCACACACAGTAGCACTGGCTATACCAGCCTAGCTTTTAAATGGCTCCGATCAGCAGAATTAGCTAGAGATGGCATGGTAGGAGGGTCCACCCATCTGGACATGACTTGACCTGACGCCACGTAGCTGTTGGTCATAGACGGCTGGCAGTGTGTTGCAGTTTCTACGACTCGGCGGTACGAATGCAAGGAGCTCGTCTTGCTTTGCAGAATTTTATGGGCTCTCCCTGGATTTGTGGAGGTTAATATCCATCTCCCTTTATTACCTGTTATGAAACATCAGAGGGAGCGGAATCTGCTGTGACAAATCTATGCCGGTCCCGATGGCTGCTCGGTGGCCTGTGCAAAATGAGCTGTTAGTTTCAGTCCACTTCCTGCAATAGACAGATATTGACTGGAGCAAAAAAAAAAAAAAAAAAAAATCACCACTACAAATGGTCTACTTACTGGGCTTATTTATAGCCATGCATTGCAGCTGTCATTGAGGGTTTAGCGCTAACGACCGCCGGGGCCGATAGATCGGGGCTTTGGCCAGCGTTATTGGCGTGAGACAGGTGTAATTAATCGTCTTTATGAAATGGTGCAAACATTTTTTTTCTTCCTTTTTCTTTTTATGCTTTGCGAAGAAAAAAAAATAAAAATAAATTCCCCCCGTTCCTGTCACGTCACCGGTCGTTCCGCGCTCCAGACGGCTATTATTCCTCGCCTTTTCATTGCTCGGCGAAGCAATCAGCAAAGTGTCATGCTTGATGGAGTCAGATGGACTGGCCATATCTGTCCGCTATTTCAGCTTTGATTTTCAATCTGCTCGGCTGTACATCTCTTTTCAGAGAAGGCGTATTTAAAGCGTGGCTCCGTTTCTCCACAGTTCCTGGCCATTCTCGGAAGGCAGGACAGCAAAAACCGTTGATGCGGGTGTAGCGGCCGCTCCTGAACAGCACACGCTATGCGTTTTTTTTCAAAAGTTAAATTGCCTTAACTGCAGTTTGGTTTGGGTGCTATTATCTAAATTAGACTTCAGCATCAGTTTGACTGGACTGTGAGATGTTCAGCCAGACCACAGGGGGCACTGTCTCTTCTGGCAGGCATGGAACTATGGTCTGGTTATAGGTGCTTAAGTTACTCTCTCTCGGAGCCTGCCCAGTGGGAGTGGCCCTCTCGCTGTGCTTTCTGGGAGAGGGTACTTAAGATACGGAGGTCACGTGGTTCGGGGTTCAGGTCCAGAAGGATGTCTTGAGTTCATGGTTCTGGTGCTCCTGACCAGCCCCCAGGAAGGCTATGGCCTGGGGTGCGGATCCACCCGATTTTGATGTCTCGGGGCTGGCTAGCCCGAGGCATGGAAATTAAAGGAAGGATTCTGAGGTGGTTGGGTGACGTCTCCGGTTCGGGAGAGACCCAGTGACTTCGAGCATTCCTGGGGAGGACTCTTCAGAAGAGGACCACGTACGGGTTGGTTTTCTTAGCAAGAGCCTGGAGGGGCTGAAGTAACCAAGAGAATCCGGTCTTGTGGATATCGCCAAGCTGGCTGAAAGATCCAGAAATCCTACAAGTGTTCTTCAAGCTTAGTTTCCCTACGTGTTCTACAACAACGTCTGTGGCAGAGACTTGTTCCTCAGTTAGGCCCCTTTCACACTGGGGCGGTATTCAGGCGTTACAGCGCTAAAAATAGCGCCTGTGTAGCGCCTGAAAAAAAACGGCCCCTTTAACTCCAGTGTGAAAGCCGGAGGGCTTTCACACTGGAGCGATGCGCTGGCAGGATGGTGAAAAAAGTCCTGCTAGCCGCATCTTTGGAGCGGTGAAGGAGCAGTGTATTCACCGCTCCTATACCGCTCCTACCCATTGAAATCAATGGGACACCGCGGCAATACCCCCGGCAAAGCGCCGCTGCAGCGGCGCTTTGCGGGCGGGTTTAACCCTTTTTCGGCCGCTAGCGGGGGTTAAAACCACCCCGCTAGCGCCCGCAGACTGACGCTAAAACGATAGCGGCGCTTTACCGCCGACGCTGCTCCCGCCCCAGTGTGAAAGCAGCCTTAAGCACCTTGTTGGCTGCTAGGCCTTGTGAGAGAGGGACTGTCCAACCTGAGTGATCATCCAGCTGTGAATGGCTATTCTCTGGATGCCGTCAAAGTAAGCAAGTTCTTCAGCATTTGACTTTGACACTAATGCCGCGTACACACGACCGGACTTTTTGACAGCAAAGGTCCGACGGAACGAGTCCGTCGGACAATTCGATCGTGTGTGGGCTCCATTGGACCTTTGCTTGCCAAAAATCCGGCGGACTTTAGAAATATAACATGTTTTTAATTTTTCCCCCGGAACTCCACCGGACCGAGAAATCCGCTTGTGTGTATGCTGGTCTGACGGACAAAAACCGATGCTAGGGCAGCTATTGGCTACTGGCTATGAACTTCCTTATTCTAGTCCGGTCGTACGTCATCACGTTCAAATCCGTCGGACTTTGGTGTAATTGTGTGTGGCCAAGTCCGTTCATTCGGAAAGTCAGTCGGAAAGACCGTCGAACCTAGTCCCTCGAAAAAGTCCGGTCTTGTGTACACAGCATAAGAGTACCTGAATTCCCTTTCCAACCCTCTGATCCCAATTTAGGAGACTGTTCATTGTCTACATTTTGCAAATAAAATCCATTCAAGTGGATCTGTTGTCGCTCTCTAAAATTACTGGGCCATTATCATGGGACACCCCTAGACGTACAACGAGGAGAGCAGAAGGTAACGGTAAGCCCAAATCTAACCAGCAGCTCCTTCGGGGGTTAGTGCTACACGAGCAACTGTAATGGCTGAGTAATCACATCACTTTTTTTCACTTACTGTACATTGGCGTTGATCAGCTTTTTTCTTAACTACATACCTCTCAAGTTTGAGATGGGAACGAGGGACACCCTGGGCTGCCCATACACATGTGGGGGGGCCCAAGCTGCCTGAGGGGCCTGGGCAGGGCTGTCACCAGCTTCTCAGTATTAGCACCCGGCCCCAATGTCCTTCCTGAGGACTGGTTCCCAGAACTGGACGGCATACTCCAGGTGCGCCCGGACCAGAGTCTTGTAGAGCGGGAGAATTATCGTTTTATGTCTGGAGTTGATTTCAATAAAAGTGATCAGATTTTTTTTATGAATAAAATGTAGCGCCCTGCTCCTAATGAGCAGACGCTATCGTTTTTCAAATTTAAGTTGTTTGAAGCTGCAATTGGGCTCAGGCTAATTATTCCAAAAAGTTCTGGTTTCTGTACCAGTTCAGCTGGGTTGCACTGGTTCCCACTTGACCGTAGGTGTCGCTGTCACTGCCGGTAAGTGTGGAAATGCAGCAGGCTGGATGTATTGAATACCATCTTTTGCTCGGAAATAGCTCAGTGGGAGTGGTTTCTCCGCTATGTATTCTGGGTGGGGGTATTTAAGGTACCGATGCCATTTTGTGGGGTTCTTTTTCCGGGGTTCCCTATCCTAACCTCATGGCCCTCCTGGCCTGGGGTGTGTGTGTCGCATGATCCTGCGCCTCGGGGCCGGCTGGCCCGAGGCTTTGCAACTGAAAGAGTAGGCTCAAAAAAGGTCTTGGGGCCCACTGACCCAGGGGTGGTCCTGCAATGTCTCGCCTGCGGGGAGAAGCCAAGAAAATGGGAGGATCCAGGGGAGGACTTTTTTAGGAGAGGACCGAGCACAAGGCTGGTGTCTATGGAGGAGCCTGGAAAGGACGCAACCCGGATCAACACCCATATTGTATCGCCGAGTCGGCTGAAAGGAAACTAGCACTGTATGGCAGTTCTTTAAATTTCTCAAGAATGCTTTAGTTCAATTGACAAGTCTGTGGCAGAGACTTTGTTTGAGCATCTCACCGGCTGCTGGGTCAAGTGAGAGGGGCCTGTCTGGTGGTTGCTGGATCCAGTCCATGGCGCTGTTTGTCCTCTGGATCTGACCAATACCTTTGACCCTCTATTGAAGGACTTTGTGCTTATCCCAAATAAATCTGTGAAAAAGGACTACCGTATATACTCGAGTATAGGCCGTCCCGAATATAAGCCGAGGCCCCCAATTTACCACAAAAAAACTGGGAAACTTATTGACTCGTGTATAAGCCGAGGGTGAGACATCCCTGTGTCCATCCCTGTGTCCCGTCCATCCCTGTGTCCATTCCTGTGTCCCGTCCGTCCCTGTGTCCATTCCTGTGTCCCGTCCGTCCCTGTGTCCATCCCTGTGTCCTGTCCGTTCCTGTGTCCCGTCCGTCCCTGTGTCCCGTCCGTCCCTGTCTCCCGTCCGTCGCTGTGTCCCGTCCGTCCCTGTGTCCCGTCCGTCCCTGTGTCCCGTCCGTCCCTGTGTCCCGTCCGTCGCTGTGTCCCGTCCGTCGCTGTGTCCCGTCCGTCGCTGTGTCCCGTCCATCCCTGCCTACCTGTGCCAATCTGCAGTCTCTGTGTGCCATGCTCTCCTCGTCTGACAGACGGCGGCCATTCCTCTGTTCAAAAGCCGCGCCTCCCTGTCTGTGATAGGCGGAACACTCAATTTCCCAGCAGTCAGTGTTCCGCCTATCACGGACATCCTCTCATCCTCGTCCGTAGTATGAGAATGAGCGGATGTCCGTGATAGGCGGAACACTGACTGCTGGGAAATTGAGTGTTCCGCCTATCACAGACAACGAGGCGCGGCTTTTGAATAGTAGAATGGCCGCTGTCTGTCTGCTCGATACGCTGATCGGGCAGGCAGACGGCGATGACTCGAGTATAAGCCGAGGGGGGCACTTTCAGCCTCAAAAAAGAGGCTGAAAATCTCGGCTTATACTCGAGTATATATGGTAAGTGTCGGATTTAACATTCTCTGGGCTATTTTCCAACGGGACCCCCTGAGACGGTGAAGCGAGCAGGTGAGGAAACGGTAAGCCCAAATAAAACCGGCAGCTCCTTTGGGGGTCAGTGCTACAAAAATAAAATAAATAGGAAAATAAAATGAAATCAGCCACGTCCCCGCGTGCACCAAAGAAAACGCATACGTAAGTTACGCCTGCAAATGTAAGCCGTATTCAAATCACACATGTGAGGTATCATATGTTTGATGTGTAAGAAAACCCTCCTAACGTTTTCAGCCGAGGAAGCCGCCATCTTTGATCAGTCATGACAACAGCCATTGGATGGTTTGACAGATTGATTGAGAGCACGTCCAATGGGAGTGTTACATTTCTGGCACGTGTTTCTACCAAACAGTTCTACTTTGGTTTCATCTGACCATATGACCTTCTCCCAATCCTCTTCTGGATCATCCAAATGCTCTCTAGCAAACCTCAGACGGGCCCCGGACATGTACTGGCTTACGCAGGGGGACACGTCTGGCACTGCAGGATCTGAGTCCCTGGCGGAGTAGTGTGTTACTGATGGTGGCCTTTGTTACGTTGGTCCCAGCTTTCTGTAGGTCATTCTCTAGGTCCCCCCATGGGGTTCTGGGATTTTTGCTCCCCGTTCTTGTGATCATTTTGACCCCACGGGGTGAGATCTTGCGTGGAGCCCCAGATGGAGGGAGATTATCAGTCGTCTTGTATGTCTTCCATTTTCTAATTATTGCTCCCACAGTTGATTTATTCACACCAAGCTGCTTGCCTATTTGCACATTCAGTCTTCCCAGCCTGGTGCAGGTCTACCATTTTGTTTCTGGTGTCCTTCGACAGCTCTTTGGTCTTCACCATAGTGGAGTTTGGAGGGTGACTGAGGTTGTGGACGGGTTGTCTTTTATACTGATAACAAGTTCAAACAGGTGCCATTAATACCGGTAATGAGTGGAGGAGAGAGGAGCCTCTTATAGAAGAAGATACAGGTCTGTGAGAGCCAGAAATCTCGCTTCTTTGTAGGCGATCAAATACTTATTTTCCACCGTAATTTGCAAATAAATTCTTTGAAAAATCAGACAATGTGATTGTCTGGATTTGTTTCCACATTTTGTCTCTCATAGTTGAGGTGATACCTATGATGACAATTACAGGCCTCTCATCTTTTTAAGTGGGAGAACTTGCACTTAAAAAGATGAGAGGCCTGTAATATATATATATATATATATAATTTTTTTTATTTTTTTTTATTTTTATTTTTTTACTGTAACATGTTAGGTATCTATTTACTACACGTAACATATCCTCGTTCACATACAAAATAATTGGGCTAATTGTACTGTTTAATCTTTTTTTTTTATTCAGTGAAGTGTATTTTGCCCCAAAAAATTGCGTTTGAAAGACTGCCGCGCAAATACCGTGACATAAAATATTGCAACAATCGCCATTTTATTCGCCAGAATCTTTGCAAAACTAAAAAAAAAAAAATAGTAACAATAATAATAATAATATTATAATATAACAATTATAATAGTAACAACAATAATAATATTATAATATAATAATAATAATAGTAAAAATAATTTTATATATATATATATATATATATATATATATATATATATATATATATATATATATATATATATATATATTATATTATATTACTCCCCAGAATCTTTGCAAAAAGATTCTAAGTAATTTTCTAGCAAACAAATAATGAATTTAACTTGTAAATAACATGTGTCAAAAATAGGCTTGGTCCAGAAGTGTTTAAATTACCCAGCTCAGGCCAGCGAGCATACTCTTTCTCTCCTTAAAAATGAAACAGATAAAACAACGTACGGAATATTGGGTAGACAAAACATTATAATGAGTTAAAAAAACAAAACAAAAAACAAAATGAAAAGAAAACTATGCAAGTGTATAAAAAAAAAAAAAAAAATAGTTAAACAATTTTTTCTTCTAGAAAAAAAAAGGAAAAGAAAACCATGGAAGTGTGTGTATGTGTGTGTGTATGTATATATATATATATATATATATATATATATATATATATATATATATATAAAATAATAGTTAAATGATTTTTTCTTCTAGAAAAAAAAATAAAAAAATGAAAAGAAAACTATGGAAGTGTATAATAAAAAAAAAAAACAGTTTAACTATTTTTTCTTCTAGAAAAAAACAAAAAAACAAAAAGAAAACCATGGAAGTGTATAGAAAATAATAGTTACATTTTTTTTCTTCTAGAAAAAAAAAATGAAAAGAAAACTATGAAAGTGTATAATAAAAATAAAAATAAAAACAGTTTAACAATTTTTTCTTCTAGAAAAAAAAAATAAAAAAATGAAAAGAAAACTATGGAAGTGTATAATAAAAATAAAAACAGTTTAACAATTTTTTCTTCTAGAAAAAAACAAAAAAACAAAAAGAAAACCATGGAAGTGTATAGAAAAAAATAGTTAAAATTTTTTTCTTCTAGAAAAAAAAAATGAAAAGAAAACTATGAAAGTGTATAATAAAAATAAAAACAGTTTAACAATTTTTTCTTCTAGAAAAAAAAAAAAAAAAAGAAAACCATGGAAGTGTATAAAAAAAATAGTTACAATTTTTTTCTTTTAGAAAAAAAAAATGAAAAGAAAACGATGGAAGTGTATAATAAAAATAAAAATAAAAATAGTTTAACTATTTTTTCTTCTAGAAAAAAAATGAATGAAAGTCAACCTGATCCTGAAAAATCCTCTGCGTTTTCCCGGTGGTCATAAGATGAACGAGAGTTACGCGAGGTATACAGTACCCAAAAGTATGTGTAATTAGGCAGCTTTTATAAAAGGTGCGTGTTCATTAACTTCCAATTAGCATGAAGTCAGAGAGCCCTGCCATTGTTAAATGAGTAATTAAAGGTATTAATGAAATGACAAAAAGAAGAATGAATTGCCTGCGAGTGCAATTTGCACAAACCCGTGCTACGATTAGAAAATTAACTGCTTTGATTGCAACAACACTTTTGCCGGGAATTGCGACGCCGCCTTCAGAAATAAAAAAATAAAAAAAGAAGAAGAACGACCCCGGCTTCTATTGTTTGCCGTTCGCTTGTTTCTACCGACATCAAAAGGTTAAGTTGGGAAGTCGGCTGCATTATTTTTAGCTGCACATAATCACCTGCGCTGTGTGTGATAGACCAAACATGTTTTGATGAAATTCTAATCAAGTTAAAGTATAATCATTCTCTATCTCTAAGCATCGGTGAATCAGGTTTGCTAAAAATTCAATTGAATTGGAAGTCTGCGGTTTTCGAAAATTAGTCTCTGTGCTTGTTTGGACTTATTTGGTGCAACGTGCGGCGCCTCGGGAATGTGATTACCAGGAAGAGAGTCAACCAGCCCAAAGCCAAAAGGGATGTATTTATGAGGTTTTTGTTTTGGCTAATTAAAGCAAAGCATCATTTCTGATTAATAAAATCCTTGGGGGGGGGGGGTGCAAAAGGGGGGCCCCAGCACATTGACTTTATGGCTGATGATGAACAGATGAGCAGATCTCAGGATCTCTACTCTAAAGGCATTTATACAACGTGAGATTGCTGGTTTTGCTTGGTCTAAATTTGCCATCTGTTTGGTGTGTTAGGCCCCATTCACACTTGGCGATTCGGAATTGTTGTCCTCTCTCTCTCACCCCCTCCCTCTTTCTCCAGCACCCTCTATCTCTCTCACCCCCTCTCGTTCACTCTGTCACCCCCTCTCTCTCACCCCCTCTCCCTCTTACCCCCTCTTTCTCGCACCCCCTCTCCCTCTCACCTCCCTCTCACCCCCTCTCTCTCTCATCCCCTTTCCCTCTCACCTCCCTCTTTCTCGCACCCCCTCTTCCTCTCACCCCCTCTTTCTCTCACCCCCCTCTTTCTCACACCCCCCTCTTTCTCACACCCCCCTCTCTCTCACCTCCCTCTCAGCCCCCTCTTTCTCACCTCCCTCTCCCTCTCACCCCCCTCTCCCTCTAACCCCCCTCTTTCTCTCACCCCCCTCTCTCTCACCTCCCTCTCCCTCTAACCCCCCTCTTCATCTCACCCCCTCTTTCTCGCACCCCCCTCTCTCTCACCTCCCTCTCCCTCTCAGCCCCCTCTCTCTCACCTCCCTCTCCCTCTCACCCCTCTCTCCCTCTAACCCCCCTCTCTCTCACCCCCCTCTCCCTCTCACCCCCCTCTCCCTCTAACCCCGCTTTTTATCTCACCCCCTCTCCCTCTCACCCCCCTCTCCCTCTTAGCCCCCTCTGCCTCTCACCCCCTCTTTCTCTCACCCCCTCTCTTTCTCTCACCCCCCTCTCTATCTCACCAACTTCTCCCTCTCACCCCCTCCCTCTTTCTCCCACACCCTCTATCTATCTCACCCCCTCTTGTTCACTCCGTCACCCCCTCTCCCTGTCACCCCCCTCTCTCTCTCATCCCCTCTCCCTCTCACCCTCTCTCCCTCCATCTCTCTCACCCCCTCTCCCTCTCACCCCCCTCTCCCTCTCACCCCCCCATCCCTCTCACCCCCTATCACTCTCACCCCACTATCCCTCTCTCTCTCACCCCCCCCCTCTCCCTCTCACCCCCTTTCCATACCAAGGAAGGAGAAACATCCGATCGCCTCCGCCGCTGCCGATGCCTCCGGTAAGCAGCGGAAGGCAACGGAGCACGACAAGAACGGGGGCCCCCTCTCCTGCCTAGCCAGCCCCGAGACATCAAAAGGTAAAATAAATAAAAATAAAAAAAATAAACGCACCCCGTCCCCCCCGAGCTCGCGTGCAGAAGCGGACGCATACGTGAGTATATGAAAACGGTGTTCAAACCACGCATGTGAGGTATCGCCGCGATCGGAAGAGCGAGAGCGATAATTCTAGCCCCTCCTCTGTAACTTAAAACATACAACCTGTAGATTCTTTTTATACGTCACATATGGAGATTTTTAAGGATAAAAGTTTGCCGTCATTCCACGAGCAGGCGCAATTTTGTGACATGTTGGGGTATCAATTTACTCGGCGTAACATTATCTTTCACAATATAAACAATAAAAATAAAAAAAATAGGCTAACTTTACTGTTGTCTTATTTTTTAATTAAAAAAAGTGTATTTTTTTCTAAAAAAAAAAGTAAGACCGCTGCGCAAATACGGTGTGACAGAAAGTATTGCAACGACCTCCATTTTATTCTCTAGGGCAGTGATGGCGAACCTTGGCACCCCAGATGTTTTGGAACTACATTTCCCATGATGCTCATGCACTCTGCAGTGTAGTTGAGCATCATGGGAAATGTAGTTTGAAAACATCTGGGGTGCCGAGGTTCGCCATCACTGCTCTAGGGTGTTAGAAAAAAAATGTATAATGTTTGGGGGTTCTAAGTAATTTGTTAGCAAAAAAATAAATATTTTTAACTTGTAAACACCACATCTGAAAAAGAGGCTCGGTCGTTAAGTGATTAGGCCAGCCTTTCTCAAGCTTTCCAACACAGAGGAACCCTTGAAATAGTTCTCCGGTCTCAGGGAACCCCTTCTAAAAATTAGAACTCTACAACTCATGATACATTAGTGTGATGGTCAGTGGGAAGAATGGTCCTTACACTTGTGGTCATTGGGAAGAATTACCTCCTTACAGAGAGCTAAAAACATCTATGGTGTCGGAACCTATCTGAGAAGCACAAATTGGCCAATGCTGAAGGAACCCCTAGCAACCTTTTGGAGGAACCCTAGTGTTCCATGGAACCCTGGTTAGTCGGTGGGAACCTATCTGAGAAGCAGAAATTGGCCAATGCTGAAGGAACCCCTAGCAACCTTTTGAAGGAACTCTAGGGTTTCATGGAACCCTGGTTTGCCGGTGGGAACTTATCTGAGAAGCAGAAATTGGCCAATGCTGAAGGAACCCCTAGCAACCTTTTGAAGGAACTCTAGGGTTTCATGGAACCCTGGTTTGCCGGTGGGAACTTATCTGAGAAGCAGAAATTGCCCAATGCTGAAGGAACCCCTAGCAACCTTTTGGAGGAACCCTGGTTGAGAATCACTGGATTAGGCATTCTATATTTCTGCAAGACAATTTTACATCCACCCCTGTTCTCCCCCCCCCCCCCACCCGGGTGTACCCCTATTTTAATTTAGTCAAAACCTAATATTTATGGCCGTCACAGAAATGTGAACCGAGCCGGTCTCTCAAAATGCAACGTGAAAAGTGCGGTTTGCAGAAATTCAATCAACGCGAACGTTCCTTCTTAAATTATTTCTATTCCAGAGCAAACAGCTGTCTCTGAAACACGTCTATGTACTCACTTAGTTTGCTGCAGATTTGTGAAGATCCAAGACGATTTATGAATATTAATGATCTCTCCAGCAGAATTAACATGTGAGGGAGCTTCATTATTCTTTTATTGTTCGGATTAAAAAAAAAAGAAATACCAAACAAACAAACAAAGGCTTTTTTTCCCCCTCCCCGTCTTTTCCGCTGTCACATGCATCTCAGCGTTTTGACGTGATTAAGTATTCTTGCCCTGTCCGCTGTCTCTCCCGCTCGGTCTCGTAGCTCTTTATACTTGCCGGCGTTTTGAAAGTTTTATGAGTTGAATTTGAACCCATATGTCATGTATGTGGGACAGAATATGTAAGCTAATGTCTAGTGTTGCCACAGTTTAACCCCGGGGACGCTGAAATATGTAGCAGCCACTGGACCCAAAGGTCAAGAAGAGCCGCTGCCTGATATGTCAGGGGACATCGTTGTAGGGTAGGACTCGTTTAGCAAATCATGAATTTTCTCAAGGCTTTATAGTAACAACCCCTGGCAAAACACGAAATTCGGCTGCGCCGTTTCGAAGAAAAGAGATAGTTACATGTGTTTAGGAATGTAAAAATTAATTTTTTCTAGTTGAGTGATGGGTCACGGTGCATTGGCAGTACATTGGGCTCTGCCAGGTTATCTGATCCACAGAACAACACTGCTGGCCTCTTGGCTGTCTGCATGGGCTCTGGTTGCAGGAACCTTCCCCAAATAGAGGAGTTATACCATGCCACCAAAAAAAAAAAAAAAATTGAACATAATTAGGGGAAGTTGGCTCTACCAGGATACCTGATCCACAGAACCACATTACCAACTCTCCTACACCTCTTAGCTGTCATCATGGGTCCTGGTTTGTTGGTGGATGGGGACTATACCAGGATACTTGAAAAATACCCAGTGACTCTCCTGGACCTCTTAGTTGTTTGCATGGGCCCTGGTTAAAGGAATCTTCCTCAAAAAGAAAAATTATACCATGCCACCCAAAAATTTAACATAATTGGGGGATGTTGGCTCTACCAGGATACCTGATCCACAGAACCACACTGCTGACTCTCCTACACCTCTTAGCTGTCTGCATGGGTTCTGGTTGGTTGATGGAAGGGGACTATACCAGGGCACCTGATAAATAGAACCTACCCAGCGACTCTCCTACACCTCTTAGCTGTCTGCATGGGCTCTGGTTGGTTGGTGGATGGGGACTATACCAGGGTACCTGAAAAATAGAACCTATCCAGTGACTCTCCTGGACCTCTTAGTTGTTTGCATGGGCCCTGGTTACAGGAATCTTCCTCAAAAAGAAAAGTTATACCATGCCACCCAAAAATTGAACATAATTGGGGGATGTTGGCTCTACCAGGATACCTGATCCACAGAACCACACTGCTGACTCTCCTACACCTCATAGCTGCCTCCATGGGCTCTGGTTGGTTGGTGGATGGGGACTATACCAGGGTACCTGATAAATAGAACCTACCCAGTGACTCTCCTAGACCTCTTAGTTGTTTGCACGGGCCCTGGTTGCAGGAATCTTTCTCAAAAAGAAAAGTTATACCATGCCACCCAAAAACGTAACATACTTGGTGGAAGTTGGCTCTACCAGGATACCTGATCCACAGGACCACAATGCTGACTCTCCTACACCTCTTAGCTGCCTCCATGGGCTCTGGTTGGTTGGTGGATGGGGACTATACCAGGGTACCTTATAAATAGAACCTACTCAGAGACTCTCCTAGACCTCTTAGTTGTTTGCATGGGCCCTGGTTACAGGAATCTTCCTCAAAAAGAAAGGTTATACCATGCCACCCAAAAATGTAACATAATTGGTGGAAGTGGGCTCTACTAGGATACCTGATAAATAGAAACTATTCAGTGACTCTCCTAGACCTCTCAGTTGTCTGCATGGGCACTGGTTACAGGAGTACCCCCCCCCCCCAAAAAAGGGGGCTATACCATGCCATTCAAGATTAAACATAATCGGTAGAAGTGGGCTCTGCCAGGATAATAACCAATCCATAGAACCTACCCACTGACGCTCCTAGATCTCTTAGCTGTATACCTAGTTGCAGGTATCTTCCCCAAAAAAAGAGAAGTTACATCATGCCACCCAAGATTGAACATAAATGATGTAAGTGGGTTCTACCTGGGTATCCAATTCACAGAACCTACCCCCTGACTCTCCTGGACCTCTGGTTTTCTGCATGGACAGTAGTAGTTCCAGGAATCTTTCCCAAATAGAAGAGTTATACAAAGCCACCCAAGACTTAACATAATTGATGGAAGTGGGCTTTACCAGGGTACTCGATAAATAGAATATTACCCCCTGATTGTCCCAGACCTCTTAGCTTTCTGCATGGACATTAGTTAGTGGAATATTCCCCAGATCAAAGAGTTATACAATGCCACCCAAGATTAAATATAATTGGTGGAAATGGGCTCTGTCAGGGTACTCACTCTACTAGACCTCTTACCTATCTCCATGGGCAATAGTTACAGGACTCTTCCTCAATAACAGGACTTATACCATGCCATACAAAAATGTAACATAATTAGTGGAAGTGGACTCAGAATAATTGATGAATAGAACCTACCAATTGACTCTCCTAGACCTCCTAGCTGTCTGCATGGGCACTGGTTACAGCCAGGAATCATCCCCAAAAAGAAGAGTTATACCGTGCCACCCAAAAATGTAACATAATTGGTGGAAGTGGGCTCTACCTGGGTACCTAATGAATAGAACCTACCCAGTGACTCTCCTGGAACTCTTAGCCCTTGTACACACGGTCGGAGAATCTGACGGAATGTGTCCTATTGGACCGTGTCGTCGGTTAATCCGACTGTGTGTGGTCTGCATCGGACTGATTCCGTTCGAATATCCGTCTGACCCAATTTTCCAACATGTTGGAAATATTTCCCGACCAACTGGTTCGATCGGACATACTCCGATCATGTGTAGCGAAATTTTGATCGGACCAAGTGCCACGCATGCTCAGATCAAATTCCTACATCAAAGCTATTGGCTACTAGCCTGAGTGTAGTTCCATCGTAACGAAATTACGCCATCACGTTCTGAAAGATCGGATTTTTCCACAACTTAGTCCGACCGTGTGTATGCAACAGTTTCGGACACAATCTGTAGGACAAAATCCGACGGATTTGGTTGGCAGAATCTCCGACCGTGTGTACAGGGGCTTAGTTGTTTGCTTGGGCCCTGGTTACAGAAATCTTCCCCAAAAAGAAAAGTTATACCATGCGTCCCAAGATTGAACATAATTGGTGGAAGTGAGTTCTTCCAGGGTACCTGATGAATAGAACTTTCCCACTCACTCTCCTAGACTTCTTAGCTGTCTGCATGGGCACTGGTTACAAAGGTACTCCCCCCAAAAAAGAAGGGCTATACCATGCCATTTAAGATTGAACATAATTGGTAGACGTGGTCTCTGCCAGGGAGAGTTCTATAGAACCTACTCACTAGCACTCTTAGATCTTTTAGCTGTCTACCTGTGCACTAGTTACAGGTATCTTTCCCAAAAAAGAAGAGTTACACCACGCCACCCAAGATTGAACATAATTGGTGGAAGTGGGCTCTACCAGTGTATCCAATTCATAGAACCTACCCCCTGGCCAGGGCTGGACTGGGGCAGAAATTTTGCCCTGGACTTCATCCAGACCGGCCCACTTACATCAGAGTGTCCCATCAGCACCCCTTACATCAGAGGGTCCCATTACCAACCCCCTTACAACAGAGTGTCCCATCAGCACCCCTTACATCAGAGGGTCCCATTACCAGCCCCCTTACATCAGAGTGTCCCATCAGCACCCCTTACATCAGAGGGCCCCATTACCAGCCCCCTTACATCAGAGTGTCCCATCACCAGCCCCTTACATCAGAGTGGCCCACTGAGCCATCGGCCCACTGGGAAACTCCCAATGGCCAGTACATGCCTGCCCCTGACTCTCCTAGACCTCTTGGCTTTCTGCATGGACACTAGTTAAAGGAATCTTCCCCAAATATAAGAGTTATACAATGCCACCCAAGATTGGACATAATTGATGGAAGTGTCACTCGATCCATAGAACCTACTCCTTGACTCTGCCAGAGATTTTAGATTTCTGCATGGCCCCTAGTTACAGGAATCTTCCCCAAATAGAAAGAAGAGTTATACAATGCCACACAAGATTAAATACAATTGGTGGAAATTGGCTCTGCCAGGGTATTCAATCCATGAACCTACCCACTGACTCTCCTAGCCCTCTAACATGTCTCCATGGGCAATAATTACAGGAATCTTCCTCAATAACTGGAGTTATACCATGCCACCCAAAAATTGAACATAATTGGTGGAAGTGGACTCTACCAGGGTACCCGATGAATAGAACCTACCCACTCACTCTCCTAGAGCTCTTAGCTGTCTGCATGGGCACTGGTTACAGGAATCTTCCCCAAAAAAAGAAAGGTTATATGATGCCACCCAAGACTGAACATAACTGGTAGCAATGGGCTCTGCCATGGGACCCGATCCATAGAACCTACAGACTGACTCTCCTAGACCTCCAAGCTGTCTACATGGGCACTAGTTACAGGAATCTTCCCCTACAAAGAAAAGTTATACTGTGCTGCTCAAGATTGAACTTAATTGGTGAAAGTGAGCTCTGCCACGGTACCTGCTCCATAGAACTGCAACATTGAACCCTACAGACTAAGACTGGGATGCCATTAACTTTCATGTGCATGTAAAGGCAGGTGTCCCAATACTTTTGGCACTATAGTGTATATGTGAACGGTTTTGCCTGCCGAAACATCTTGTAACTCTGTTTAGCTAGTCTTGTGATCTACATATTTTTTGCCATTCACTCGAGTCAAAAAACACCAGGTGGAGCACTGCACCCCTGACAAGCCAAGGCAGCACACCAGGGGGTGCATTTAGACCAACACATCCTAATAAAATCAAGATTGAACACAACTGGCAGCAGTGGACCTTTAACCGCTTGAGATCCGCGCTATAGCCGAATGACTATAGCTTTGCCGGGACTACGTCTATTGATGTCGTCCCGTGCACAAGCGGCCTGCACGCCCCCTGAGGTCTACGAGACTCGCCTGATCACAGATCGGAGCAATGGGTCAATCCCGACCCCTTACCACGTGATCAGCTGTCAGCCAATGGCTATTTTTCCTCCTCGCGAAGAAAGCGCGAGGAGAAAAAAAAAGCCGATCGCCAGCGGCCGTGAGAGGGACATCAGTCCCGATCACTGCCAAGTCATCAGTGCCCACCTGCCCCCTGCCAGTGCCACCTAAATAAAGTAAAAGTGCCACCCATCAGTACCTATCAGTGCCCACAGTGCCACCTATCAGTGTCCACAATCTGCCTCAACAACAGTGCTGCCCATCAGTGTCATCTACCAGTGCCCATCAGTGCCGCCCATCAGTGCCCAGCAGTGCCACCTATCAGAGCCACCTATCAGTGCCACCTATCAGTGCCCATCAGTCCCATCTATCAGTGGTACCTATCCGTGCCACCTATCCGTGCCATCTTATCTGTGCCCATCTTTGCCCATCAGTGCCGCCTTATCTGTGCCCATCAGTGCTGCCTTATCTGTGCCTATCAGTACCGCCTTATCTGTGCCTATCGGTGCCACTTTAACCGTGCCTATCAGTGCCCACCAGTGCAGCCTATCAGTGCCCACCAGTGCAGCCTATCAGTGCATTTCAATGAAGGAGAAAAATGACCTGTTTGCAAAATTTTATAACAAACTATTAAACATGATTTAAAAAAAATAGCCAACTTCCAAAATTTTAATTTTGAAAGACAGTTTTATTAATTTCTAATCTATTCTCTTATTTTCTGTTCTATTGTTTTCTATTAGTTTATGTTGCATTCTATTCTAACCTATTTTACTCTATTCAGTTATTTTATTTTCTGTTCCATTCTTTTTCTATTCTATTATATTCTTTGATTTTCTACTCTGTTTTATTCGATTTCCTTTTATTCTATTCTGTTTTATTTTTTTACATTCTATTGTATTCTATTCTATTTTATAAAGTGACCTTAGTAGGAACCCGTCAACTTATTTCACTTTTATTCCTTACTGTATTTATTGCAATTATGCAATTTATTATGTTTTCATTTTGAATTCGAATTCATTTTTTATTTCAAAATTCATGTTCGAATGCCAATCTGGTCATCCCTGACATGGTGGTCCCTGGTAGACAAGCGGAACTGGTGGTCCCTGACATGGTGGTCCCAGACAAGTAGCCTGACAAGTGGCCCATGGTGGACAAGCGGAACTGGTGGTCCCTGACATGGTGGTCCCTGACAAGTGGCACTGGTGGTCCCTGACATGGTGGTCCCTGACAAGTGGCACTGGTGGTCCCTGACATGGTGGGCCCTGACATTTGGCACTGGTGGTCCCTGACATGGTGGGCCCTGACATGGTGGGCCTTGACTTTCGGCACTGGTGGTCCCTGACATGGTGGGCCCTGACATTCGGCATTAGTGGTCCCTGACATGGTGGTGTTAAGCGTACTTTTCCTTTCAGTTATTTGAGTGACCAAACCTTTGCTTAGTGTCCAGCCATGGAGCGACACAAGGCCAATCCCACCGGATGTGGAGCATTCTACCCTGGGGCTGTCCACATCTCCAGCAATTGTCTGAAGAGCATGGAAACCAGCGATTTGGACCATGGTGGTCCCTGATAGTGATGGACGAACTTCCGACGGGACGTTTCGCGAACGCGAAACGCGAACGGACACAAACGTTCGCGAAAACGACCGTTCGCCGCGGGCTCCATTGACTTCAATGGGAGGCGAATTTCGCAAACCTTTAGGTCGAATTTGCGGCCACGGGGTAATTATTAGGGGGTAGCACGTAGTCCCACCACCTGGACAATAGCATAATACATGTATGAGGTGAATTTGGGATCGATAACTACAAGCATTTTTTTTTTATTTGGGAAATTGTTCTGACAATTCAGGACTATGGAGCTAATGAAGGCAATGGAGGAGAGGGAAGGTCAGGGACCAGGGTAGGCAAACAAGAGGGTGCAGGAGATACAGAGCACTGACAGCAGCACCGTAATACAGAGCACTGACATCAGCACCGTGACATACAGCGCTGACAGCAGCTCCGTGACATACAGCGCTGACAGCAGCTCCGTGACATACAGCGCTGACAGCAGCTCCGTGACATACAGCGCTGACAGCAGCTCCGTGACATACAGCGCTGACAGCAGCTCCGTGACATACAGCGCTGACAGCAGCACCGTGACATACAGCGCTGACAGCAGCTCCGTGACATACAGCGCTGACAGCAGCTCCGTGACATACAGCGCTGACAGCAGCTCCGTGACATACAGCACTGACAGCAGCTCCGTGACATACAGCGCTGACAGCAGCTCCGTGACATACAGCGCTGACAGCAGCACCGTGACATACAGCGCTGACAGCAGCTCCGTGACATACAGCGCTGACAGCAGCTCCGTGACATACAGCGCTGACAGCAGCTCCGTGACATACAGCGCTGACAGCAGCTCCGTGACATACAGCGCTGACAGCAGCTCCGTGACATACAGCGCTGACAGCAGCACCGTGACATACAGCGCTGACAGCAGCTCCGTGACATACAGCGCTGACAGCAGCTCCGTGACATACAGCGCTGACAGCAGCTCCGTGACATACAGCACTGACAGCAGCTCCGTGACATACAGCGCTGACAGCAGCTCCGTGACATACAGCGCTGACAGCAGCACCGTGACATACAGCGCTGACAGCAGCTCCGTGACATACAGCGCTGACAGCAGCTCCGTGACATACAGCGCTGACAGCAGCTCCGTGACATACAGCGCTGACAGCAGCTCCGTGACATACAGCGCTGACAGCAGCTCCGTGACATACAGCGCTGACAGCAGCTCCGTGACATACAGCGCTGACAGCAGCTCCGTGACATACAGCGCTGACAGCAGCACCGTGACATACAGCGCTGACAGCAGCTCCGTGACATACAGCGCTGACAGCAGCTCCGTGACATACAGCGCTGACAGCAGCTCCGTGACATACAGCGCTGACAGCAGCTCCGTGACATACAGCGCTGACAGCAGCTCCGTGACATACAGCGCTGACAGCAGCTCCGTGACATACAGCGCTGACAGCAGCTCCGTGACATACAGCGCTGACATCAGCACCGTGACATACAGCGCTGACAGCAGCTCCGTGACATACAGCGCTGACAGCAGCTCCGTGACATACAGCGCTGACAGCAGCTCCGTGACATACAGCGCTGACAGCAGCTCCGTGACATACAGCGCTGACAGCAGCTCCGTGACATACAGCGCTGACAGCAGCACCGTGACATACAGCGCTGACAGCAGCTCCGTGACATACAGCGCTGACAGCAGCTCCGTGACATACAGCGCTGACAGCAGCTCCGTGACATACAGCACTGACAGCAGCTCCGTGACATACAGCGCTGACAGCAGCTCCGTGACATACAGCGCTGACAGCAGCACCGTGACATACAGCGCTGACAGCAGCTCCGTGACATACAGCGCTGACAGCAGCTCCGTGACATACAGCGCTGACAGCAGCTCCGTGACATACAGCGCTGACAGCAGCTCCGTGACATACAGCGCTGACAGCAGCTCCGTGACATACAGCGCTGACAGCAGCTCCGTGACATACAGCGCTGACAGCAGCTCCGTGACATACAGCGCTGACAGCAGCTCCGTGACATACAGCGCTGACAGCAGCTCCGTGACATACAGCGCTGACAGCAGCTCCGTGACATACAGCGCTGACAGCAGCTCCGTGACATACAGCGCTGACAGCAGCTCCGTGACATACAGCGCTGACATCAGCACCGTGACATACAGCGCTGACAGCAGCTCCGTGACATACAGCGCTGACAGCAGCTCCGTGACATACAGCGCTGACAGCAGCTCCGTGACATACAGCGCTGACAGCAGCTCCGTGACATACAGCGCTGACAGCAGCTCCGTGACATACAGCGCTGACAGCAGCACCGTGACATACAGCGCTGACAGCAGCTCCGTGACATACAGCGCTGACAGCAGCTCCGTGACATACAGCGCTGACAGCAGCTCCGTGACATACAGCGCTGACAGCAGCTCCGTGACATACAGCGCTGACAGCAGCTCCGTGACATACAGCGCTGACAGCAGCTCCGTGACATACAGCGCTGACAGCAGCTCCGTGACATACAGCGCTGACATCAGCACCGTGACATACAGCGCTGACAGCAGCTCCGTGACATACAGCGCTGACAGCAGCTCCGTGACATACAGCGCTGACAGCAGCTCCGTGACATACAGCGCTGACAGCAGCTCCGTGACATACAGCGCTGACAGCAGCTCCGTGACATACAGCGCTGACAGCAGCACCGTGACATACAGCGCTGACAGCAGCTCCGTGACATACAGCGCTGACAGCAGCTCCGTGACATACAGCGCTGACAGCAGCTCCGTGACATACAGCACTGACAGCAGCTCCGTGACATACAGCGCTGACAGCAGCTCCGTGACATACAGCGCTGACAGCAGCACCGTGACATACAGCGCTGACAGCAGCTCCGTGACATACAGCGCTGACAGCAGCTCCGTGACATACAGCGCTGACAGCAGCTCCGTGACATACAGCGCTGACAGCAGCTCCGTGACATACAGCGCTGACAGCAGCTCCGTGACATACAGCGCTGACAGCAGCTCCGTGACATACAGCGCTGACAGCAGCTCCGTGACATACAGCGCTGACAGCAGCTCCGTGACATACAGCGCTGACAGCAGCTCCGTGACATACAGCGCTGACAGCAGCTCCGTGACATACAGCGCTGACAGCAGCTCCGTGACATACAGCGCTGACAGCAGCTCCGTGACATACAGCGCTGACATCAGCACCGTGACATACAGCGCTGACAGCAGCTCCGTGACATACAGCGCTGACAGCAGCTCCGTGACATACAGCGCTGACAGCAGCTCCGTGACATACAGCGCTGACAGCAGCTCCGTGACATACAGCGCTGACAGCAGCTCCGTGACATACAGCGCTGACAGCAGCACCGTGACATACAGCGCTGACAGCAGCTCCGTGACATACAGCGCTGACAGCAGCTCCGTGACATACAGCGCTGACAGCAGCTCCGTGACATACAGCACTGACAGCAGCTCCGTGACATACAGCGCTGACAGCAGCTCCGTGACATACAGCGCTGACAGCAGCACCGTGACATACAGCGCTGACAGCAGCTCCGTGACATACAGCGCTGACAGCAGCTCCGTGACATACAGCGCTGACAGCAGCTCCGTGACATACAGCGCTGACAGCAGCTCCGTGACATACAGCGCTGACAGCAGCTCCGTGACATACAGCGCTGACAGCAGCTCCGTGACATACAGCGCTGACAGCAGCTCCGTGACATACAGCGCTGACAGCAGCTCCGTGACATACAGCGCTGACAGCAGCTCCGTGACATACAGCGCTGACAGCAGCTCCGTGACATACAGCGCTGACAGCAGCTCCGTGACATACAGCGCTGACAGCAGCTCCGTGACATACAGCGCTGACAGCAGCTCCGTGACATACAGCGCTGACAGCAGCTCCGTGACATACAGCGCTGACAGCAGCACCGTAAGCAGCCCCAGGAGGAAGTCAGCACAGCACAGGGATGGTGTGATCCCCTCATAATAAGAACCCCCAGGAGGAAGTCAGCACAGCACAGGGATGGTGGGAGCCCCTCATAATAAGAACACCCAGGAGGAAGTCAGCACAGCACAGGGATGGTGGGAACCCCTCATAATAAGCAGCCCCAGTAGAAATATGACACCGCTCAACCTCTTCAAAGAGGAGGGTAGGGGCATATAGTACGGTGTGCTTTTTTGGGTCAGGGAAGTGAGCCAAATGAATTAAGAAGGTCTGTGTGCTTGATTCCAAAAATTGTTTATAGACATATACATGGTCTACTGATCACATGTGTTGAATTCCTCCGAGATCCATGCCTCATTCATTTTTAGAAATGTGAGGTAGTTAACACTGTGGTGAGCTAGGCGAGTACGCTTATCGGTCACAATCCCCCCTGCTGCGCTGAACGTCCTTTCGGACAGGACACTGGATGAGGGGCAAGCCAACAGTTCGATTGCAAATTGGGCAAGCTCTGGCCAGAGGTCAAGCCTGCCCACCCAGTAGTCTAGGGGTTCATCACTCCTCAGAGCGTCCACATCGGCCGTTAACCCAATGTAGTCGGACACCTGACGGTCTAGGCGTTCCCTGATGCTGGATCCGGATGACACCTGTCGATGGGTCGGCTGAAAGAATGACCTCATATCCGAAGTCACCAACACATCTTCAAACCGGCCTCTTCTTGCAGGCGCTGTTGGATTGGTACCCGCAAATCCTTCTCTGGGAGTGGGAATTGCTCCTCTGCCAGCGCACGCAAAAGCAGAATGCAGCATTTCTCGAAGCAAGGCCTGGAAGTGCTGCATTCTGACAGCCCTCTGCGACGGCGGTAACATTTCCGCCATTTTGTGTTTGTACCGGGGGTCTAAGTACGTTGCCACCCAGTACTGGTCCTTGACCCTCATGCTTTTTATACGGGGGTCCCTATTAAAACACTGGAGCATGAAGGCCCCCATTTGCACTAAAGTGGAAGCGGTGTGGTGGCCTGGCTCCTGCTCATCATCCAGGATAATGTCGTCCTCTTCATTCTCCTCTCCCCATCCTCGCACAACAGGGATCCCAGAAAGGTTTAAAGCATGCTCTTCTTGCTCCTGCTCATCCGCCCCGGCACCATCCTCCTCTGACTCCTCATCAGACTCCTGTTGTTGACTTGTCTCAGATAGAGTAGCCCCCCCTGGGAATTCATCCAGCATTGCGACTTCCTCATCTTCCCGCTCCTGCTCCTCCACAGCCTGATCAATGACACGACGCAATGCACGCTCCAGAAAGAAGGCATAAGGTACCATGTCACTGATGGCGCCATGGCTGCGACTGACCAGTTTGGTGATCTCCTCAAATGGCCGCAGAAGTCTGCATGTGTCGCGCATGAGCAGCCACTGGCGCGGTGAAAAAAAACCCAGCTCCCCAGAACCGTTTCTTTCGCAGAGTTCATACAGGTAGACGTTAACTGCACGTTTCTGCTGGAGCAGCCTATCAAGCATATAGAAGGTTGAGTTCCATCGCGTCGGGCAATCGCAAATAAGACGTCTGACCGGCAGATGGTGTCGCCGCTGAATGTCAGCAAGGCGAGCCATGGCCGTGTAAGATCTTCTGAAATGGGCCGAGATTTTCCTTGCCTGCCGCAAGATGTCCTGGACCCCAGGGTATTTGACAAGGAATCGCTGCACGACCAAGTTTAAGACGTGTGCCATGCACGGCACGTGCGTGATTTTGCCCTGTTTCAATGCGCTAAGCAGATTGGCACCGTTGTCACACACCACTTTACCAACTGTCAAATTGAGCGGTGTTAGCCACTCATCTGCCTGTGAACGCAAAGCTGAAAGGAGTGCCGGGCCAGTGTGGCTCTTTGCTTCCAGGCACAACAGACGCAGCACGGCATGGCAACGTCTCACCTGGCATGTGGAATAGGTTCTGGGGAGCTTGGGCGGTGCAGTGGAAGAGACGCTAGCAGCGGAAAAGGAGGAGGCAGCTGAGGAGGAGAGGGAGGAGGATGGAGTAGGAGGAGGAGAAGAAGAGTCAGGCCTGCATGCAATCCGTGGCGGTAAAACCAAATCTACACGGGTGCCACGGGTTACATGCTTGACGGCCGTCAGAAGGTTCACCCAGTGGGCAGTAAAACTGATATACCTTCCCTGCCCGTGTTTGCTAGACCACGTGTCTGTGGTCAGATGTATCTTGGCACCGACACTGTGTGCCAGAGATACATTCACTTGCCGCTGAACATGGCCATATAGCTCTGGGATGCCCTTCTCTGAGAAATACTTCCTTCCTGGGACCTTCCATTGTGGTGTTCCAATGGCCACAAATTTGCGAAAGGCCTCCGAGTCCACCAGTTTATATGGCAGTAGTTGGCGGGCTATGAGTTCTGACAAGCCAGCCGCCAACCGTTGGGCAAGAGGGTTATCCGGCGTCATCATTTTTTTACGCTCAAACATTAGGCCCACGGAAGCCTGCCTTTTTGCAGAAAAATGTGAGCTTGGCGTGATGGAAGGTGGAGTGGAGGACAATTGTGAGGAGAGAGGAGAAGGAGAAGTAGAAGACGAGGCTGGACGGTGAGAGCCTGCAGTGTGGCTTTGTGTGTTCCGTTGCTCCCACTGGGCTCGGTGATGGCTGCTCATGTGCCTTCTTAAGGCGGTCGTCCCTAGGTGAGTATTGGGCTTACCGCGACTAACGCGTTGACTGCAAAGATTGCAGATGGCAACGCTATTGTCAGCAGCGGACACGTTAAAAAAAGCCCACACTGCGGAGCCATGTGCCGGTGTCCTGGGAGCGCCAGATGTGACCGTACATGGTCGATGACTCGCTCCTGATACATTTGCAGTCTGCTTTGTCCCTGCTGTGCAATGTAAGTCATTGCTGCTTCTCCTCCCTATCTGCTGGTCCATATCTCCCTCTGAACTCCCCTCCTCTTCCTCTCTTGTGGGCACCCACGTGACATCACTAGACACGTCATCATCAACGTCACCTTCCCCACCGCTATAAGTAGAGTAGGCAGCAACACCGGGGACCAACCTCCTCCTTGGGCTGATCTGGGTACTGGCGTCAGACTGCTGAGTAGCGCTTGTTGCTACCTCCTCTTCCTGATCCAATACCAAGAGTGGCTGCGCATCAGAAATGTCCTCTTGATATGGATCGGAAAATAATTCCAGTGACTCAAGCGGAAGGTATGTGGTGGTGGTGGTGGTGGTCGTGTTGTTGGTGGTAGTGTCTTTGGGGGTGCACATAGCAGAGAGTGAAGAAGAGGGTGCAGATCGAGAGGATGAGGAGGGTGCAGAAGAGTAAGGCTGAGCGAGCCACTCAACCAAGTCTGGTGCATCCTTTAAAGTAATTGAACGCACCTTCTGCAACTTCCCACTTTGGCTCAAGCCTGTTGCTCCTGCCCTACCCCTACCACCCCTGCGGAAGGGCCTGCCTCTTCCTCTGCATGTCATTTTTTAAATGACCCTGTGACAAAACTCTTAGTCCCTATACCGCTGAAGGACTGCTGCAGTATAGGTGAGCGGTCAGCAGTGGTGCACGTCAACCCTATCTATTGTGGACCTATAGCGGTCCTTACAGAACAGCAGACTGTACCGCACTCAAGCCTATGTACCGTAGCACCCTATACCAAGTTACCAGTCCTTATAAGAACTTTTGTGGACCAAGCAGGTTGTGTATTAGTGTTTAGCAGACTGTACGTCAGTCCCTATACCGCTGAAGGACTGCTGCAGTATAGGGCAGCGGTCAGCAGTGGTGCACGTCAACCCTATCTATTGTGGACCGATAGCGGTCCTTACAGAACAGCAGACTGTACCGCACTCAAGCCTATGTACCGTAGCACCCTATACCAAGTTACCAGTCCTTATAAGAACTTTTGTGGACCAAGCAGGTTGTGTATTAGTGTTTAGCAGACTGTACGTCAGTCCCTATACCGCTGAAGGACTGCTGCAGTATAGGGCAGCGGTCAGCAGTGGTGCACGTCAACCCTATCTATTGTGGACCGATAGCGGTCCTTACAGAACAGCAGACTGTACCGCACTCAAGCCTATGTACCGTAGCACCCTATACCAAGTTACCAGTCCTTATAAGAACTTTTGTGGAACAAGCAGGTTGTGTGTTAGTGATTAGCAGACTGTACGTCAGTCCCTATACCAATGAAGGACTGCTGCAGTATAGGGCAGCGGTCAGCAGTAGTGCACGGCAACCCTATGTATTGTGGACCGATAGCGGTCCTTACAGAACAGCAGACTGTACTGCACTCAGGCCTATGTACCGTAGCACCCTATACCAAGTTACCAGTCCTTATAAGAACTTTTGTGGACCAAGCAGGTTGTGTGTTAGTGTTTAGCAGACTGTGCGTCAGTCCCTATACCGCTGAAGGACTGCTGCAGTATAGGGCAGCGGTCAGCAGTAGTGCACGGCAACCCTATGTATTGTGGACCGATAGCGGTCCTTACAGAACAGCAGACTGTAACGCACTCAGGCCTATGTACCGTAGCACCCTATACCAAGTTACCAGTCCTTATAAGAACTTTTGTGGACCAAGCAGGTTGTGTGTTAGTGATTAGCAGACTGTACGTCAGTCCCTATACCAATGAAGGACTGCTGCAGTATAGGGCAGCGGTCAGCAGTAGTGCACGGCAACCCTATGTATTGTGGACCGATAGCGGTCCTTACAGAACAGCAGACTGTAACGCACTCAGGCCTATGTACCGTAGCACCCTATACCAAGTTACCAGTCCTTATAAAAACTTTTGTGGACCAAGCAGGTTGTGTGTTAGTGTTTAGCAGACTGTGCGTCAGTCCCTATACCGCTGAAGGACTGCTGCAGTATAGGGCAGCGGTCAGCAGTGGTGCACGTCAACCCTATCTATTGTGGACCGATAGCGGTCCTTACAGAACAGCAGACTGTACCGCACTCAAGCCTATGTACCGTAGCACCCTATACCAAGTTACCAGTCCTTATAAGAACTTTTGTGGACCAAGCAGGTTGTGTATTAGTGTTTAGCAGACTGTACGTCAGTCCCTATACCGCTGAAGGACTGCTGCAGTATAGGGCAGCGGTCAGCAGTGGTGCACGTCAACCCTATGTATTGTGGACCGATAGCGGTCCTTACAGAACAGCAGACTGTAACGCACTCAGGCCTATGTACCGTAGCACCCTATACCAAGTTACCAGTCCTTATAAGAACTTTTGTGGACCAAGCAGGTTGTGTGTTAGTGATTAGCAGACTGTACGTCAGTCCCTATACCAATGAAGGACTGCTGCAGTATAGGGCAGCGGTCAGCAGTAGTGCACGGCAACCCTATGTATTGTGGACCGATAGCGGTCCTTACAGAACAGCAGACTGTACTGCACTCAGGCCTATGTACCGTAGCACCCTATACCAAGTTACCAGTCCTTATAAAAACTTTTGTGGACCAAGCAGGTTGTGTGTTAGTGTTTAGCAGACTGTGCGTCAGTCCCTATACCGCTGAAGGACTGCTGCAGTATAGGGCAGCGGTCAGCAGTAGTGCACGGCAACCCTATGTATTGTGGACCGATAGCGGTCCTTACAGAACAGCAGACTGTAACGCACTCAGGCCTATGTACCGTAGCACCCTATACCAAGTTACCAGTCCTTATAAGAACTTTTGTGGACCAAGCAGGTTGTGTGTTAGTGATTAGCAGACTGTACGTCAGTCCCTATACCAATGAAGGACTGCTGCAGTATAGGGCAGCGGTCAGCAGTAGTGCACGGCAACCCTATGTATTGTGGACCGATAGCGGTCCTTACAGAACAGCAGACTGTACCGCACCCAAGCCTATGTACCGTAGCACCCTAGACAGACCAAGTTACCAGTCCTGATAAAGAGCTTTGTGGAACAAGTGAGTTGTGAATGATTAGCAGACTGCAGCAGAAGGGCAGCAGTCAAGTATAATATTCTTTCTATATTTGGAAGAAAGAATATTATACGTGTACAAGCCTATTACCGTACCACTGATACCAGTCCTGAAAAGAACCTTTGTGGAACTAATAGTAACAGCAAGTCTTTAAAATTATCCTCACTGCCTGACACACTGCTTCCTGCCTGTCCCTATACAAATTGGCAAAAAAGAGTAGGCTGGAACGATTAGCTGGAACAGCTCTTTTGTGGACCTGATAGTAACAGCTAATGATGATGATGATGATGATGATGAAGAAAGACTAATCTGGCTGAGCTGTCCCTAAAATAGCAGCATACAGCGCTCTGTCCCTTTATCTAAACTGACAAAAGAAACTCAGGCTGCTGACCTAACACCTATACCAGTCCTGAAAAGAACTTTTGTGTACCAAATAGCTAGCGTTTTCTCTGTCCCTACTCCACACAGGATCCTTTCCCTACAGTGACAGAAGAAAGAATGTAAAATGGCCACCGGATCGGGTGTATTTATAGGTTAGGGGGAATGTCCAAGTGTCCATGAGCTGTCATGTCTCAATTGGTTGTCCTGTAACACATGATAAACGTGTCACGAAAGGTTAAAGTTCTTGTATACATTAAACACGTAAGTCCGCCGGGGCGAACGACGGAAAAAGGCGTTCGAACCCGCGGACGGCGAAAGTCGGAAATTCGCCGCGAAACGACCGCCGGGCGAACCGTTCGGCCATCACTAGTCCCTGACATTCGGCACTGGTGGTCCCTGACATGGTGGTGTTAAGCGTACTTTTCCTTTCAGTTATTTGAGTGATCAAATCTTTGCTTTGTGTCCAGCCATGGAGTGACACAAGGGCAATTCCACCAGATGTGGAGCATTCTACCCTGGGGCTGTCCATATCTCCAGCAATTGTCTGAAGAACGTGGAAACCAGTGATTTGGACCATGGTGGTCCCTGACATTCAGCACTGGTGGTCCCTGACATGGTGGTCCTGACATTCAGCACTTGTGGTCCATGACATGGTGGTCCTTGACATGGTGCCCCCTGACATTCGGGACCTGTGGTCCATGACATGGTGTTTTTAAGCGTACTTTTCCTTTCAGTTATTTGAGTGACCAAACCTTTGCTTAGTGTCCAGCCATGGAGCGACACAAGGCCAATCCCACCGGATGTGGAGCATTCTACCCTGGTGCTGTCCACATCTCCGTCAATTGTCTGAAGAACGTGGAAACCAGCGATTTGGACCATGGTGGTCCCTGACATTCGGCACTGGTGGTCCCTGACATGGTGGTCCCTGACATTCGGCACTGGTGGTCCCTGACATGGTGGTCCCTGACATTCAGCACTTGTGGTCCATGACATGGTGGTCCTTGACATGGTGGCCCCTGACATTCGGCACTGGTGGTCCCTGACATGGTGTTGTTAAGCGTACTTTTCCTTTCAGTTATTTGAGTGACCAAACCTTTGCTTTGTGTCCAGCCATGGAGCGACACAAGGCCAATCCCACCGGATGTGGAGCATTCTACCCTGGTGCTGTCCACATCTCCGTCAATTGTCTGAAGAACGTGGAAACCAGCGATTTGGACCATGGTGGTCCCTGACATTCGGCACTGGTGGTCCCTGACATGGTGGTCCTGACATTCGGCACTGGTGATCCCTGACATGGTGGCCCCTGACATTTGGCACTTGTGGTCCATGACATGATGGTCCTTGACATGGTGGCCCCTGACATTCGGCACTGGTGATCTCTGACATGGTGGTGTTAAGCGTACTTTTCCTTTCAGTTATTTGAGTGACCAAACCTTTGCTTAGTGTCCAGCCATGGAGCGACACAAGGCCAATCCCACCGGATGTGGAGCATTCTACCCTGGGGCTGTCCACATCTCCAGCAATTGTCTGAAGAGCGTGGAAACCAGCGATTTGGACCATGGTGGTCCCTGACATTCGGCACTGGTGGTCCCTGACATGGTGGTGTTAAGCGTACTTTTCCTTTCAGTTATTTGAGTGACCAAACCTTTGCTTAGTGTCCAGCCATGGAGCGACACAAGGCCAATCCCACCGGATGTGGAGCATTCTACCCTGGTGCTGTCCACATCTCCGTCAATTGTCTGAAGAACGTGGAAACCAGCGATTTGGACCATGGTGGTCCCTGACATTCGGCACTGGTGGTCCCTGACATGGTGGTCCCTGACATTCGGCACTGGTGGTCCCTGACATGGTGGTCCCTGACATTCGGCACTTGTGGTCCATGACATGGTGGTCCTTGACATGGTGGCCCCTGACATTCGGCACTGGTGGTCCCTGACATGGTGTTGTTAAGCGTACTTTTCCTTTCAGTTATTTGAGTGACCAAACCTTTGCTTTGTGTCCAGCCATGGAGCGACACAAGGCCAATCCCACCGGATGTGGAGCATTCTACCCTGGGGCTGTCCACATCTCCAGCAATTGTCTGAAGAGCGTGGAAACCAGCGATTTGGACCATGGTGGTCCCTGACATTCGGCACTGGTGGTCCCTGACATGGTGGTCCTGACATTCGGCACTGGTGATCCCTGACATGGTGGCCCCTGACATTTGGCACTTGTGGTCCATGACATGATGGTCCTTGACATGGTGGCCCCTGACATTCGGCACTGGTGGTCTCTGACATGGTGGTGTTAAGCGTACTTTTCCTTTCAGTTATTTGAGTGACCAAACCTTTGCTTAGTGTCCAGCCATGGAGCGACACAAGGCCAATCCCACTGGATGTGGAGCATTCTACCCTGGGGCTGTCCACATCTCCAGCAATTGTCTGAAGAGCGTGGAAACCAGCGATTTGGACCATAGTGGTCCCTGACATTCGGTACTGGTGGTCCCTCACATGGTGGTGTTAAGCGTACTTTTCCTTTCAGTTATTTGAGTGATCAAATCTTTGCTTTGTGTCCAGCCATGGAGTGACACAAGGGCAATCCCACCAGATGTGGAGAATTCTAACCTGGGGCTGTCCACATCTCTGGCAATTGTCTGAAGAACGTGGAAACCAGCGATTTGTTGGACCATGGTGGTCCCTGACATTCGGCACTGGTGGTCCCTGACATGGTGGCCCCTGACATTCGGCACTTGTAGTCCCTGACATGGTGGCCCCTGACATTCGGCACTTGTGGTCCATGACATGGTGGTCCTTGACATGGTGGCCCCTGACATTCGGCACTGATGGTCCCTGATATGGTGTTGTTAAGCGTACTTTTCCTTTTATTTATTTGAGTGACCAAATCTTTCTTTGTGTCCAGTATGGAGCGACACAAGGCCAATCCCACCGGATGTGGAGCATTCTACCCCGGGGCTGTCCACATCTCCAGCAATTGTCCGAAGAGTGTGGAAACCAGCGATTTGAGTCGGTCTGGTGTGTAGCATACCGTTGTGTGGTGGCACCAACTTTTTGGGGGCATGTACGACCCGTTGCTTGACACTTCCGCATACAACCGGTCATGCCGAAAAACCCTCAAAAAAGTCCTCCATCTTTTCATTCTAAAAATGTTATCAACACCCCCCCCCTCCCCCCACCTCGTTGCAATTCTTTATAAAGCTAATGAATGCGTAGTCTGTAAGATTATTATTTTTTTATATTATTATTATTATTATTTTTTTTTATATATATATATATAATCATCTATCATTCATTTTCATGTGAAAGATGATTCCTTTAATGCAGCAAAATTAAAAAAAGAAAAGAAAAAAACAAAAAAAACAAAACAAAATGAGCCCGTAGGAAGTTTTCCGCTCCCTTTGGATGCCTGGCATCAGACTAATAAAATCTAAACAGCTCCAGTCAAATCGTATTCGTGATGTCGCTAAATGGGAACACGCCGCTTAACATAATAGGCAATTTAGCATATAAATATGCCCCATAAAAAAGCCGTGATGTCGGTAGCACGGAACAATAAATGTTAACCTTCGGGCAAGCTGTTATCAACGGGCTGCGGGGCTTCCTGCAATTTTAATGAACTTGTTTGTACATACCATGTCTGGTGTTCCGGCAACGCAATGACTTTAGGACCAAGAGGACGTTTCTCGATGAAGATAAATGGTGCATTTAAACGCCTTTACCAGATGGGCTACCAATTATTTTCTCAAACTATAGATCTGCAACTTCTTCCGCTGATACTTCTTGCTGTTTTTTTTTTTTTTTTTTACTTTGACAGCAAAAAAAAAAAGAAATTCATTACAATGTTCTAATTCATCATGCATTTTATCTTTCATCATTCGTAAACATAAATAAATAAAAATAAAAATAAAAAAGTACGCTGGAGATATTATACTACAACCAAGGTCGAAGAATGTATATCTTTATTTTTTTATTTTTTCAGCAAAAAAAAAAATAAAAAAAAAAACATTAGAAATTCATTACAATATTCTAATTCATCATGCATTTTATCTTTCATCGTTTGTAAAAATAAATAAATAAAAATAAAAGAGTACCCTGGAGATAATATACTACAACTAAGGTCAAATAATGTATATATATTTTTTTCAGCAAAAAAAATAAAAAATAAAAAAAAACATTAGAAATTCATTACAATAATCTAATTCATCATGCATTTTATTTTTCATCTTTCAAAAAATAAATAAATAAATAAATAAATAAATATAAATATAAAAGTGTACCCTGGAGATATTATACTACAACTAAGGTCAAAGAATGTATATATATTTTTTTCAGCAAAAAAAAAACATTAGAAATTCATTACAATATTCTAATTCATCATGCATTTTATCTTTCATCGTTTGTAAAAATAAATAAATAAAAATAAAAGAGTACCCTGGAGATATTATACTACAACTAAGGTCGAAGAATGTATATCTTTATTTTTTTATTTTTTCAGCAAAAAAAAACAAACAAAAAAACATTAGAAATTCATTGTGAAAAAAAAAAAAAAGAAATTCATTACAATATTCTAATTCATCATGCATTTTATCTTTCATCGTTTGAAAAAATAAATAAATAAAAATAAAAAATAAAAGAGTACCCTGGAGATATTATACTACAACTAAGGTGGAAGAATGTATATATATTTTTTTCAGCAAAAAAAAAAACATTCGAAATTCATTACAATGTTCTAATTCATCATGCATTTTATCTTTCATCATTCGTAAAAATAAATAGATAAAAATAAAAGAGTACCCTGGAGATATTATACTACAACTAAGGTCGAAGCATGTATATCTTTATTTTTTTATTTTTTCAGCAAAAAAAAATTAAAAAATTAGAAATTCATTACAATATTCTAATTCATCATGCATTTTATCTTTCGTCCTTCATAAAAATAAATAAATAAAAATAAGAGTACCCTGGAGATATTATACTACAACTAAGGTCGAAGAATGTATATCTTTATTTTTTAATTTTTTCAGCAAAAAAAAAAAAATTTGAAATTCGTTACAATATTCTAATTCATCATGCATTTTATCTTTCATCGTTCGTAAAAATAAATAAATAAATAAATAAAAATAAAAGAGTACCTTAGAGATATCATACTAGAACTAAGGTCGAAGAATGTATATATTTTTTTCAGAAAAAAAAAAAAAAAACATTAGAAATTCATTACAATATTTTAATTCATCATGCATTTTATCTTTCATTTTTAAAAAAAAAAAATAAAAGAGTACCCTGGAGATATTATACTGCAACTAAGGTCGAAGAATGTATATATATTTTTTTTTTCAGCAAAAAAAATAAAAAAAACATTAGAAATTCATTACAATATTCTAATTCATCATGCATTTTATCTTTCATCTTTCAAAGATAAATAAAAAATAAAATAAAAATAAAAGAGTACCCTGGAGATATTATACTACAACTAAGGTCAAAGAATGTATATATATTTTTTTCAGCAAAAAAAAAAAAACATTAGAAATTCATTACAATAATCTAATTCATCATGCATTTTATTTTTCATCTTTCAAAAAATAAATAAATAAATATAAAAATAAAAGTGTACCCTGGAGATATTATACTACAACTAAGGTCGAAGAATGTATATATATATTTTTCAGCAAAAAAAAAAAAAAAAACATTAGAAATTCATTACAATGTTCTAATTCATCATGCATTTTATCTTTCATCGTTTGTAAAAAAAAAAAAAAAAAAAAAACAAGGAAAAAAAAGAGTACCCTGGAGATATTATACTACAACTAAGGTCAAATAATGTATATAAATTTTTTTCAGCAAAAAAAATAAAAAATAAAAAAAAACATTAGAAATTCATTACAATAATCTAATTCATCATGCATTTTATTTTTCATCTTTCAAAAAATAAATAAATAAATAAATAAATAAATAAATAAATATAAAAATAAAAGTGTACCCTGGAGATATTATACTACAACTAAGGTCAAAGAATGTATATATATTTTTTTCAGCAAAAAAAAAACATTAGAAATTCATTACAATATTCTAATTCATCATGCATTTTATCTTTCATCGTTTGTAAAAATAAATAAATAAAAATAAAAGAGTACCCTGGAGATATTATACTACAACTAAGGTCGAAGAATGTATATCTTTATTTTTTTATTTTTTCAGCAAAAAAAAACAAACAAAAAAACATTAGAAATTCATTGTGAAAAAAAAAAAAAAGAAATTCATTACAATATTCTAATTCATCATGCATTTTATCTTTCATCGTTTGAAAAAATAAATAAATAAAAATAAAAAATAAAAGAGTACCCTGGAGATATTATACTACAACTAAGGTGGAAGAATGTATATATATTTTTTTCAGCAAAAAAAAAAACATTCGAAATTCATTACAATGTTCTAATTCATCATGCATTTTATCTTTCATCATTCGTAAAAATAAATAGATAAAAATAAAAGAGTACCCTGGAGATATTATACTACAACTAAGGTCGAAGCATGTATATCTTTATTTTTTTATTTTTTCAGCAAAAAAAAATTAAAAAATTAGAAATTCATTACAATATTCTAATTCATCATGCATTTTATCTTTCGTCCTTCATAAAAATAAATAAATAAAAATAAGAGTACCCTGGAGATATTATACTACAACTAAGGTCGAAGAATGTATATCTTTATTTTTTAATTTTTTCAGCAAAAAAAAAAAAATTTGAAATTCGTTACAATATTCTAATTCATCATGCATTTTATCTTTCATCGTTCGTAAAAATAAATAAATAAATAAATAAAAATAAAAGAGTACCTTAGAGATATTATACTAGAACTAAGGTCGAAGAATGTATATATTTTTTTCAGAAAAAAAAAAAAAAAAACATTAGAAATTCATTACAATATTTTAATTCATCATGCATTTTATCTTTCATTTTTAAAAAAAAAAAATAAAAGAGTACCCTGGAGATATTATACTGCAACTAAGGTCGAAGAATGTATATATATTTTTTTTTTCAGCAAAAAAAATAAAAAAAACATTAGAAATTCATTACAATATTCTAATTCATCATGCATTTTATCTTTCATCTTTCAAAGATAAATAAAAAATAAAATAAAAATAAAAGAGTACCCTGGAGATATTATACTACAACTAAGGTCAAAGAATGTATATATATTTTTTTCAGCAAAAAAAAAAAAACATTAGAAATTCATTACAATAATCTAATTCATCATGCATTTTATTTTTCATCTTTCAAAAAATAAATAAATAAATATAAAAATAAAAGTGTACCCTGGAGATATTATACTACAACTAAGGTCGAAGAATGTATATATATATTTTTCAGCAAAAAAAAAAAAAAAAACATTAGAAATTCATTACAATGTTCTAATTCATCATGCATTTTATCTTTCATCGTTTGTAAAAAAAAAAAAAAAAAAAAAACAAGGAAAAAAAAGAGTACCCTGGAGATATTATACTACAACTAAGGTCAAATAATGTATATAAATTTTTTTCAGCAAAAAAAATAAAAAATAAAAAAAAACATTAGAAATTCATTACAATAATCTAATTCATCATGCATTTTATTTTTCATCTTTCAAAAAATAAATAAATAAATAAATAAATAAATAAATAAATATAAAAATAAAAGTGTACCCTGGAGATATTATACTACAACTAAGGTCAAAGAATGTATATATATTTTTTTCAGCAAAAAAAAACATTAGAAATTCATTACAATGTTCTAATTCATCATGCATTTTATCTTTCATAGTTTGTAAAAAAAAAAAAAAAAAAAAAAAAACATGGAAAAAAAAAATTGAAAAAAGAGTACCCTGGAGATATTATAGTAGAACTAAGGTCGAAGAATGTATATATTTTTTTTTTTTTTCAGCAAAAGAAAAAAAAATTAGAAATTCATTACAATATTCTAATTCATCATGCATTTTATCTATCATCATTCCTAAAAATAATTAAATAAATAAAAATAAAAACAAAAAGCGTACCCTGGAGATATTATACTAGAACTAAGGTCAAAGAATGTATATATTTTTTTTTTTCAGCAAAAAAAAAAACATTTGAATATCCTTACAATGTCCTAATTCATCATGCATTTTCTTTATTCGTAAAAAAAAGGAAAAAAAAAGAGAAAAATAAAAAAAGAGTACCCTATTATACTAGAACTAAAGTTGAAGAATGTATATCTTTTTTTTTTAGCAAAAACAAACATTAGAAATTCATTACAAGACTGAAGTAATCTTGGGATTCGACCCTAGCATTGGCACTAGGACCACTCTGTCAGGGAAGAACGTGAGGAAAGGCTCTTTTGATCCTAGAGACTGTATTTCAGACACTCTCTTTGCGGAAGATATGGCTACTAAAAAATATGTCATTAGGGACAATTCTTTGACTGAAAGTGGTTTGTCCAGTTGTGAGAAGAAGTCGAGAACCAGCGGTAAATACCACTTGGGGAATCTAGGTTTCCTCTGTGGTCTAAGTCTAATTGCTCCCTTAAAGAATTGCTGAACCAAGGGATGTTTAGCCCAAGAAACTCCATAAAAAGCCGAAATTGCCGAGACTTGCACACGAAGAGTGCTGACAGATAAGGATGTCTAATCCGGACTGTAAGAAACCCAAAACATCCTGAACCATCAGATTACTGTCAGAGCTGGACCTGGAGGACATGTGTCTTGTGAATCTAGGCCAAATCCTCTCATACACCCGGTTGGTACTTTTCCTCCTTGCACTCATGAGAGTAGGAATGACCTCCTTGGGGCAACCCAGAGCCTCTAACCTTCCCCTCTCAAAAACCAGACCCTCAGACATAGATGGGCCGGACAGGGATGTAGCTTTGAGCCCTGGGATAGAAGATCGGGTCTGAGAGGTAAGGGAATCGGGTCTCTGACACTGAGGAGCATTAGTGGTGGAAACCATGGCCTGTTGGGCCAGTAAGGTACTACAGCTATCACTTCTACTGCTTCTGATCTGAGTCTCCACAGGAACTGTAGAATAATAGGAGTTGGAGGAAAGGCGTAAGCTCTGTTGAACCACCATCGTTCTGTCAGTGCATCCACTCCGTAAGCCTGAGGATCCCGAAACCTAGAATAATACCTTGCCAGCTTCTTGTTGCAAGGGGAGGCAAACAGGTCGACCTCTGGGGAGAACCCCAACGTTAGAATCCAACTGAAAACTTCCTCATGAAGGGACCATTCGTTGTTGTCCAGACGGACTTGAGAAAGGAAGTCTGCCTGAACGTTCTGCATCCCTGGAACATAAGTTGCTGTAATGTTGACCAGGTTCTTCTGAGCCCAAAACATAATTGGCTCTACCTCCTAGGCTTGTGCAATTCGTTTCGTAACGAATCGAAATTCGGCCGAATTAAATATATAAAAAAATAACAAATTACAACGAATACGAAAGAAATATAACGAATAAATTCGAATGAATTCGACATGATTCGACATTATTTCAACCGCATTTGAAAATATTTTGTGACCCGACTTTAGGGCCATGTATCTCGGGGTCACTTGGTGCTAGACACTTCAAATTTGGATATGTTGTATTTCTGGTATTATTGTGTTTGCATACCAAATTTGGGGTTTCTAACTATAAGTGACCCCGAGATATGTGGCCCCAAATCGGGTCGCAAAATGTTATTAGTTAATAGAGCAGAGAATGACATTTTGCGACCCGATTTTGGGGCCACATATCTCGGGGTCACTTATAGCTAGAAACCCCAAATTTGGTATGCAAACACAATAATACCAGAAATACAATGTCGAATCATGTTGAAATAATTTCGAATGAATTCGACATGATTCAACATTATTTCAACCGCATTCGAAAATATTTTGTGACCCGACTTTAGGGCCATGTATCTCGGGGTCACTTGGTGCTAGACACTTCAAATTTGGATATGTTGTAGTGCTTGTACCATTGTGTTTGCAAATTTGGGGTTTCTAGCTATAAGTGGCCCCGAGATATGTGGCCCCAAAATCGGGTCGCAAAATGTCATTCTCTGCTCTATTAACTAATAACATTTTGCGACCCAATTTTGGGGCCACATATCTCAGGGTCACTTATAGCTAGAAACCCCAAATTTGGTATGTAAACACAATAGTACTAGCACTACAACATATACAAATTTTTCTAGCACCAAGTGACCCCGAGATACATGGCCCTAAAGTCGGGTCACAAAATATTTTCGAATGTGGTTGAAATAATGTCGAATCATGTTGAAATCATTTCGAATCCGGTAGAAATATTTTCGAATTTCGTTGAAATATTTTCGAATGTGGCCGATTTTTCGAATTTGGTAGAAAACTAAACGAAATCCGAAAACGAATTTAAGGAAGTTACCGAATATAACTAAACGAAATTAATGAATTAACGAATTAAAACGAAACGAAACTAAACAAATTTTTTCCTTTTGCACATGTCTACTACCTCCTGAAGTGGAGGCAGACTCTGAGTACCTCCTTGTCTCCTTATATATGCCACTGCCGTCGTGTTGTCTAGTCTGAGTAGAACCGAGGTTCCTGAGATCAGATGACGAAATACTAGGAGCGCCTGGAAAGCTGCCCTTAATTCTAGAACGTTCGACACCTTCCTCCTGGAAGGGAAGTCCCAGGTGCCCTGTGCTACTTCCGTCAAACAGTGGGTGCCCCAGCCCTTGTTGCTGGCATCTGAAGTTATTGCTATCCATGAGATGGGGAGAATGGAATGACAATTGAACAGATTCTGCCTCTGAAGCAACCAGGGCAGAGAGCTTCTCATTGAGGATGTGATCCGGATAAGGTGAGTTTTGTCGCCTAGCCATTGGTGAAGAAACCCTTTTTGGAAAGGTCTCATCTTCCATTGGGCCCACTTCACCATTGGAATCGTAGCCACCATAGTGCCGATAATCCTCAGACACTGAAGAGCCTGGAGATGGGAGGCAGAGAGGGCCGGACGAATTCTGTCCCGAATTACCGACACCTTCTCTTCGGGTAATGAGATGGTACCCTTTACTGTATTGAAGAGGGCTCCCAGGAATACAAGAGACTGAGAAGGAATTAACTGACTCTTCTCTAGGTTCAGGATCCAACCGAATTCTTGAAGAGTGAAGATAACCTGACCCTTGTGTAATAACAGACAGTCTCTGTCCTGGGAAAATCGTCCAAATAGTGGTGAAGACAAATGCCCTTGGTTCTCAATAGAGCCACTACAGCTAACAACACCTTTGAGAAAACTCGAGGGGATGTTTAAAGCCCGAACGGGAGACATACGAACTGAAGATGTAGTTTGCCCACCGAATATCGAAGAAACTGCTGAAAATCTTCTTCCACAAGGACATGAAAATAAGCGTCCTTTAGGTCTATTGAAATCATCCAATTGCCTGACTGGACTGATTGTTGTATTGTTGACATTTCCACCTTGAACCTCTCCTTTTTGATAAAACGATTCAGATGTGTAAGGTCTATGACTGGCCTGCAAGTTCCGTTTTTCTTTTGGACCATAAAAAGAGGAGAATAAATTCCCAACCCTCGTTGATCGTCTGGCACGGGAACGGCAGCGCCTTGAGCCAATAAAGATTTCACATAAGCTAACAGGATCTGCCTTTTTTCTTCTGAGGCCGGAAGGGAGGTGGGAACACACCTGAGTCTTGGGGACCTGTCGAAGGTCCAAGAATGGCCTGAAGAGACCATTCTGACGGTCCAGAAGTCCTGGATTGAGGCTGCCCAGACATGCCGAAAACAAGACGAGCCCCCACCTGGCCTATCTGAGTGGGCCCAATCTCAAAAAGATTTTGTCGGTTCCCTCTCTCCTGTCGAACTGTTTTTGGCGGATTACTTAAAGGAAGACTGCCTTGACTTCCATGACCTGGAATATTCCCGACCAGGTCTATAGCTACGGGCCTCCCTGGCCTGCTCCTGATATTGCTTCTTAGGAAAAAAATCTTCTCTGGCTTTTTAAGCGTCTATCCTGAGGGAGAAACCCAGACTTCCCGCCAGTGGCCCGGGTTATGGCATTACCCAATTTATTACCAAAAAGGGAAGAGCCCTCAAAGGGGATACGGCACCATACCTGGTTTGAAGCTGGATCAGCCAGCCAGAGATGGAACCAAAGAGCCCGTTTGGCGGTGACAGCTGAAAGCATAACCTGGGACACCAAGCGGGTGATGTCAATCAAGGCCTCCCCCAGAAAAGCCAATGCAAGCCGTAACTCCTGGATAGGAGAACTCTTTGCGACTTCATCCGAAATGTTCCTGAGAGTATCATCCACACTGTCCGTCCATACTTCCATGGCCTTGGACATTGCTGCTAAAGCCAATGCTGGTTTACAGGCCATACCAGCAGTGAGGTAAATTCTCTTTAAATCGGAATAAATCCGCCTATCTAAGGCATCCTTGAATGAAACTGTATCTTCCAGTGGAAGAGTCACATGCTTTACTAGTCTCATCACCGCTGCATCCACTAGCGGAGCCGATTCCAGATACTTGACCTCATCTTCCTTAAAGGGATATAACTTTAAGGCCGCGTACACACGCGGGGACTGTTCGCCCAACTTTGTTCGTCAAACAGTTTGAGCGGACAGTCCGCTCAAAATTAGCATGGACGGACTTGACCACACACGACGAACGAACAGTCCGCTGAAACGTACGCGATGACGTGAACGGCACGTACGACGGGACTAGAAATACGACGTCCTATACACTGCAATGCAACCTTCGGCGTGTAAATTCTTTCTGAGCATGCGCGGAACTTAGTTTGACGAACAAGCCTACACACGGGCGGACTGTCCGCTCAAACCAAATTTCAGCGGACAGTTTTACGGAATTTCCGAAAAACTTTGTTCGTCAGACTGTCCGCTGAAACTGTCCGCTGAAGCCCACACATGAGCGGACTGTCCGCCGAAACACTGTTCAGCGGACAAAGTTGAGCGAACAGTCCCCGTGTGTGTACGCGGCCTAAGACTTTTGAAAGCATACTATTCTTCTTCTCAACCTTACTCCCCTCATCCGTAATGACCTCACCAAGCTGAACGGCTGGAATGAGCCTTGGAGGAGCGAGATCGATCCTCGCTACGGCGCCCAGATCTTGAGGGTGAGCCATGATGTTTAGATTTAGAATAGGAATGCCAGTGGTAAGACTTTGAAGAATCGCTTCCTCTGTGAGAGCTGCATTGCTGTTCTGATCTAGATGGGCTGGTGCAAGACAGAGATAGAAGAAACATATAGATAAGGAAGCCATGGTTTCATTAAAAAGTCCCGTGGGATAGAAACACATGACCTTACCAGGCCATAGTTTCGTTAAAAGACCCAATTAATGTCCATTATACCTCACCAGACAGTACCTATTATGAGAGGGCTGGCCACATACAGGCGGAGGAGAGTCCATGTCTCTAGAGGCTTCCATTGTTGCTGCAAAGACATACAGGTAAGGCTGAGAGCAGCAGACACACACACACCCCCCCGTCCCAGAAGGCCACCTACCTCCACAGAAAAGGACCTGGACAAGGGCAAGTCGCGTAATAGCCTGCAAGCATTCCCGGAGCCTGCAGGCTATTCTCCCTGTTTAAATAAGACGCCTTAGTGACCTCATCACAGCGCCGAGTGCGGCGCCACTGCGCAAATGCGCGATTAGCGGCATTTTGCCGCTATCGCGCATGCGCGAACCAAGTCTCGCTCTCGCGCCGCACTCACGCATGCGCAGAGCGATCGTACAAATGAAAAACAGGAAGTAAGCGGCAGCTGGAACGCATGATAAACCAGCCGCCATGCCTGTAACTACAAATTTACACACAGGAGAAACGAAGGGAAAAGAAAGTAACAAAGCAAGGAACAAACACAAACTGCTGCCACGAAAAAGAGGAACAATCTTACCGCTCCCACACGATCGTCCCCAGGCCGAAGGTAAGGAAAACACACCGGACTTCTCAGGGCAAAATAGGTCACCTGCTATTTAGCTGGGCTGTCAGACCAAATGCGCAGCCTGCCTGCCAGTGGCTAGGTTCCTGGCTTCCTCCAGCGCTTATATCCAGTGCCCACTCCATACCCCGCTAGTAGCTAGGGCTTAGTGGAGCCATGCGACAATCCAGTCCACAGTCGCTATTCGGCCCAAACCAATAATGGAACCGTGTGGGAGCAATCTTCAGGTAGAAAGACCGTAATGGGTCCTTACGGAGGAGGACAAAAAAAGAACACGGCCATGGGAGTAGTGTCCTATAGGGTAGTGGAGGCGGGACTTAACCCACACGTTGCTGCCATGGAGTCTGTCAGGAAATTTATTTATTTTTTCAGCAAAAAAATTTAAAAAAATTAGAAATTAATTAAAATGTTCTTATTCATCATGCATTTGTTCTTTCATCGTTCGTAAAAATAAATAAATAAATTAATTAAAAAAATAAAAATAAAAGAGTACCCTGGAGATATTATACTACAACTAAGGTCGAAGAATGTATATCTTTTTTTTTTTTCAGCCAAAAAAAAAAAAAATATTAGAAATTCATTACAATGTTCTAATTCATCGTGCATTTTATCTTTCATCGTTCGTAAAAATAAATAAAAATAAAAGAGTACCCTGGAGATATTATACTACAACTAAGGTCAAAGAATGTATACCTTTTTTTTTTTTTTTTTAATCAGCAAAAAAAAAAATGACATTCATTACAATATTCTAATTCATCATGCATTTTTTCGTTTGTAAAAAAAGAAAAAAAAAGAAAAAAAAAGTGCATACCCTGGAGATATTATACTAGAACTAAGGTCAAAGAATGTATTTTTTTTTTTTTTCAGCAAAAAAAAAACATTTGAAATTCCTTACAATGTTCTAATTCATCATGCATTTTTTCTTTCTTTATTCGTAAAAAAAAAGGAAAAAAAAAAAAAGAGAAAAATAAAAAAAGAGTACCCTGGAGATATTATACTAGAACTAAAGTTGAAGAATGTATATCTTTTTTTTTCAGCAAAAAAAAAAACATTAGAAATTCATTACAAGACTGAAGTAATCTTGGGATTCAACCCTAGCATTGGCACTTGGACCACTCTGTCAGGGAAGAACGTGAGGAATGGCTCTTTTGATCCTAGAGACTGTATTTCAGAGACTCTCTTTGCCGAAGATATGGCTACTAAAAAATATGTCATTAGGGACAAATCTTTGATTGAAAGTGGTTTGTCCAGTTGAGAGAAGAAGTCAAGAACCAACGGTAAATCCCACTTGGGGAATCTAGGTTTCCTCTGTGGTCTAAGTCTAATTGCTCCCTTAAAGAATTGCTGAACCAAGGGATGTTTAGCCCAAGAAACTCCATAAAAAGCCGAAATTGCCGAGACTTGCACACGAAGAGCGCTGACAGATAAGGATGTCTAATCCGGACTGTAAGAAACTCAAAACATCCTGAACCGTCAGATTATTGTCAGAGCTAGACCTGGAGGACATGTGTCTTGTGAATCTAGGCCAAATCCTCTCATACACCCGGTTGGTACTTTTCCTCCTTGCACTCATGAGAGTAGGAATGACCTCCTTGGGGCAACCCAGAGCCTCTAACCTTCCCCTCTCAAAAACCAGACCCTCAGACATAGATGGGCCGGACAGGGATGTAGCTTTGAGCCCTGGGATAGAAGATCGGGTCTGAGAGGTAAGGGAATCGGGTCTCTGACACTGAGGAGCATTAGTGGTGGAAACCATGGCCTGTTGGGCCAGTAAGGTACTACAGCTATCACTTCTACTGCTTCTGATCTGAGTCTCCACAGGAACTGTAGAATAATAGGAGTTGGAGGAAAGGCGTAAGCTCTGTTGAACCACCATCGTTCTGTCAGTGCATCCACTCCGTAAGCCTGAGGATCCCGAAACCTGGAATAATACCTCGCCAGCTTCTTGTTGCAAGGGGAGGCAAACAGGTCGACCTCTGGGGAGAACCCCAACATTAGAATCCAACTGAAAACTTCCTCATGAAGGGACCATTCGTTGTTGTCCAGATGGACTTGAGACAGGAAGTCTGCCTGAACGTTCTGCATCCCTGGAACATAAGTTGCTGTAATGTTGACCAGGTTCTTCTGAGCCCAAAACATAATTGGCTCTACCTCCTAGGCTTGCGCAATTCGTTTCGTAACGAATCGAAATTCGGCCGAATTAAATATATAAAAAAATAACAAATTACAACGAATACGAAAGAAATATAACGAATAAATTCGAATGAATTCGACATGATTCGACATTATTTCAACCGCATTCGAAAATATTTTGTGACCCGACTTTAGGGCCATGTATCTCGGGGTCGCTTGGTGCTAGACACTTCAAATTTGGATATGTTGTAGTGCTAGTACTATTGTGTTTGCATACCAAATTTGGGGTTTCTAGCTATAAGTGACCCCGAGATATCTGGCCCCAAAATCGGGTCGCAAAATGTTATTAGTTATTAGAGCATAGAATGACATTTTGCGACCCGATTTTGGGGCCACATATCTTGGGGTCACTTAAAGCTAGAAACCCCAAATTTGCAAACACAATGGTACAAGCACTACAACATATCCAAATTTGAAGTGTCTAGCACCAAGTGACCCCGAGATACATGGCACTAAAGTCGGGTCACAAAATATTTTCGAATGCGGTTGAAATAATGTTGAATCATGTTGAAATAATTTCGAATGCATTCGAAATTATTTCAACATGATTCGACATTATTTCAACTGCATTCGAAATGATTTCAACATGAAAATTTGGTATGCAAACACAATAGTACTAGCACTACAACATATCCAAATTTTGAGTTTCTAGCACCCAGTGACCCCGAGATACATGGCCCTAAAGTCGGGTCACAAAATATTTTCGAATGTGGTTGAAATAATGTCGAATCATGTTGAAATCATTTCGAATCCGGTAGAAATATTTTCGAATTTCGTTGAAATATTTTCGAATGTGGCCGATTTTTCGAATTTGGTAGAAAACTAAACGAAATCCGAAAACGAATTTAAGGAAGTTAACGAATATAACTAAATGAAATTAATTAATTAACGAATTAAAACGAAACTAAACTAAACAAATTTTTTCCTTTTGCACATGTCTACTACCTCCTGAAGTGGAGACAGACTCTGAGTATCTCCTTGTCTCCTTATATATGCCACTGCCGTCGTGTTGTCTAGTCTGAGTAGAACCGAGGTTCCTGAGATCAGATGACGAAAGGCTAGGAGCGCCTGGAAAGCTGCCCTTAATTCTAGAACGTTCGACACCTTCCTCCTGGAAGGGAAGTCCCAGGTGCCCTGTGCTACTTCCGTCAAACAGTGGGTGCCCCAGCCCTTTTTGCTGGCATCCGAAGTTATTGCTATCCATGAGATGGGGAGAATGGAATGACAATTGAACAGATTCTCCTTCTGAAGCCACCAGGGCAGAGAGCTTCTCATTGAGGATGTGATTTGGATAAGCTGAGTTTTGTCGCCTAGCCATTGGTGAAGGAACCCTTTTTGGAACGGTCTCATCTTCCATTTGGCCCACTTCACCATTGGAACCGTGGCCACCATAGTGCCAATAATTCTCAGACACTGAAGAGCCGGGAGATGGGAGGCTGAGAGAGCCAGACGAATTCTGTCCCAAATTACCGACACCTTCTCTTCGGGTAATGAGATGGTGCCCTTTACTGTATTGAAGAGGGCTCCCAGGAATACAAGAGACTGAGAAGGAATTAACTGACTTTTCTCTAGATTCAGGATCCAACCGAATTCTTGAAGAGTGAAGATAACCTGACCCTTGTGTAATAACAGACGGTCTCTGTCCTGGGCTAGCAGCAGAAGATCGTCCAAATAATGGTGAAGACAAATTCCTTTGGTTCTCAATAGAGCCACTACAGCTAACAACACCTTTGAGAAAACTCGGCGGGATGTTGAAAGCCCGAACGGGAGACATACGAACTGAAGATATAGTTTGCCCACCGAATATCGAAGAAACTGCTGAAAATTTTCTTCCACAGCATCCTTTAGGTCTATTGAAATCATCCAATCGCCTGACTGGACTGATTGTTGTATTGTTGACATTTCCACCTTGAACCTCTCCTTTTTGATAAAACGATTCAGATGTGTAAGGTCTATGACTGGCCTGCAAGTTCAGTTTTTCTTTTGGACCATAAAAAGAGGAGAATAAATTCCCAACCCTCGTTGATCGTCTGGCACGGGAACGGCAGCGCCTTGAGCCAATAAAGATTTCACGTAAGCTAACAGGATCTGCCTTTTTTCTTCTGAGGCCGGAAGGGAGGTGGGAACACACCTGAGTCTTGGGGACCTGTCGAAGGTCCAAGAATGGCCTGAAGAGACCATTCTGACGGTCCAGAAGTCCTGGATTGAGGCTGCCCAGACATGCCGAAAACAAGACGAGCCCCCACCTGGCCTATCTGAGCGGGCCCAATCTCAAAAAGATTTTGTCGGTTCCCTCTCTCCTGTCGAACTGTTTTTGGCGGATTACTTAAAGGAAGACTGCCTTGACTTCCATGACCTGGAATATTCCCGACCAGGTCTATAGCTACGGGCCTCCCTGGCCTGCTCCTGATATTGCTTCTTAGGAAAAAAATCTTCTCTGGCTTTTTAAGCGTCTATCCTGAGGGAGAAACCCAGATATCCCGCCAGTGGCCCGGGTTATGGCATTACCCAATTTATTACCAAAAAGGGAAGAGCCCTCAAAGGGGATACGGCACCATACCTGGTTTGAAGCTGGATCAGCCAGCCAGAGATGGAACCAAAGAGCCCGTTTGGCGGTGACAGCTGAAAGCATAACCTGGGACACCAAGCGGGTGATGTCAATCAAGGCCTCCCCCAGAAAAGCCAATGCAAGCCGTAACTCCTGGATAGGAGAACTCTTTGCGACTTCATCCGAAATGTTCCTGAGAGTATCATCCACACTGTCCGTCCATACTTCCATGGCCTTGGACATTGCTGCTAAAGCCAATGCTGGTTTACAGGCCATACCAGCAGTGAGGTAAATTCTCTTTAAATCGGAATAAATCCGCCTATCTAAGGCATCCTTGAATGAAACTGTATCTTCCAGTGGAAGAGTCACATGCTTTACTAGTCTCATCACCGCTGCATCCACTAGCGGAGCCGATTCCAGATACTTGACCTCATCTTCCTTAAAGATATATAACTTTAAGGCCGCGTACACACGCGGGGACTGTTCGCCCAACTTTGTTCGTCAAACAGTTTGAGCGGACAGTCCGCTCAAAATTAGCATGGACGGACTTGACCACACACGACGAACGAACAGTCCGCTGAAACGTACGCGATGACGTGAACGGCACGTACGACGGGGCTAGAAATACGACGTCCTATACACTGCAATGCAACCTTCGGCGTGTAAATTCTTTCTGAGCATGCGCGGAACTTAGTTTGACGAACAAGCCTACACACGGGCGGACTGTCCGCTCAAACCAAATTTCAGCGGACAGTTTTACGGAATTTCCGAAAAACTTTGTTCGTCAGACTGTCCGCTGAAACTGTCCGCTGAAGCCCACACATGAGCGGACTGTCCGCCGAAACACTGTTCAGCGGACAAAGTTGAGCGAACAGTCCCCGCGTGTGTACGCGGCCTAAGACTTTTGAAAGCATACTATTCTTCTTCTCAACCTTACTCCCCTCATCCGTAATGACCTCACCAAGCTGAACGGCTGGAATGAGCCTTGGAGGAGCGAGATCGATCCTCGCTACGGCGCCCAGATCTTGAGGGTGAGCCATGATGTTTAGATTTAGAATAGGAATGCCAGTGGTAAGACTTTGAAGAATCGCTTCCTCTGTGAGAGCTGCATTGCTGTTCTGATCTAGATGGGCTGGTGCAAGACAGAGATAGAAGAAACATATAGATAAGGAAGCCATGGTTTCATTAAAAAGTCCCGTGGGATAGAAACACATGACCTTACCAGGCCATAGTTTCGTTAAAAGACCCAATTAATGTCCATTATACCTCACCAGACAGTACCTATTATGAGAGGGCTGGCCACATACAGGCGGAGGAGAGTCCATGTCTCTAGAGGCTTCCATTGTTGCTGCAAAGACATACAGGTAAGGCTGAGAGCAGCAGACACACACACACCCCCCCGTCCCAGAAGGCCACCTACCTCCACAGAAAAGGACCTGGACAAGGGCAAGTCGCGTAATAGCCTGCAAGCATTCCCGGAGCCTGCAGGCTATTCCCCCTGTTTAAATAAGACGCCTTAGTGACCTCATCACAGCGCCGAGTGTGGCGCCACTGCGCAAATGCGCGATTAGCGGCATTTTGCCGCTATCGCGCATGCGCGAACCAAGTCTCGCTCTCGCGCCGCACTCACGCATGCGCAGAACGATCGTACAAATGAAAAACAGGAAGTAAGCGGCAGCTGGAACACAGGATAAACCAGCCGCCATGCCTGTAACAAACAAACTTACACACAGGAGAAACGAAGGGAAAAGAAAGTAACAAAGCAAGGAACAAACACAAACTGCTGTCACGAAAAAGAGGAACAATCTTACCGCTCCCACACGATCGTCCCCAGGCCGAAGGTAAGGAAAACACACCGGACTTCTCGGGGGCAAAATAGGTCACCTGCTATTTAGCTGGGCTGTCAGACCAAATGCGCAGCCTGCCTGCCAATGGCTAGGTTCCTGGCTTCCTCCAGCGCTTATATCCAGTGCCCACTCCATACCCCGCTAGTAGCTAGGGCTTAGCGGAGCCATGCGACAATCCAGTCCACAGTCGCTATTCGGCCCAAACCAATAATGGAACCGTGTGGGAGCAATCTTCAGGTAGAAAGACCGTAATGGGTCCTTACGGAGGAGGACAAAAAAAGAACACGGCCATGGGCAGGGAGCAAAGATTTAGTAGTGTAATATAGGGTAGTGGAGGTGGGACTTAACCCACACGTTGCTGCCATGGAGTCTGTCAGGAAATTTATTTATTTTTTCAGCAAAAAATTTTTAAAAAATTAGAAATTAATTAAAATGTTCTTATTCATCATGCATTTGTTCTTTCATCGTTCGTAAAAATAAATAAATAAATAAAAAAAATAAAAATAAAAGAGTACCCTGGAGATATTATACTACAACTAAGGTCGAAGAATGTATATCTTTTTTTTTTCAGCCCAAAAAAATAAAAAATATTAGAAATTCATTACAATGTTCTAATTCATCGTGCATTTTATCTTTCATCGTTCGTAAAAATAAATAAAAATAAAAGAGTACCCTGGAGATATTATACTACAACTAAGGTCAAAGAATGTATACCTTTTTTTTTTTTTATCAGAAAAAAAATGAAATTCATTACAATATTCTAATTCATCATGCATTTTTTCGTTTGTAAAAAAAAAAAAAAAAAAAAAAAAAAGTGCCTACCCTGGAGATATACTAGAACTAAGGTCGAAGAATGTATATCTTTTTTTTTTTGGGTTTTCTTTTGTTTTCTTTGTCAATAATGAGCCTCATTACCATTGAAATGCTGATTGGATTCAATCAAGCAAGTTTTTTTTTGCGCTCCTTTATTCCACTTGATTGGAAAATTGACAGGGGTCCTCGGTTACCGGGGCGGCTTTGCGTCTTTTTTTTTTTTTTTTTTTCGATGCCCCCTTCGCCTTTTTTTTTTTCGTTTTCTACGCCGCACCCCAACGAAGAGAGATAAATAAATAAATAAATAAAAAACACTTTTCTGATTCCACCTTATCTACGAGGATGCTAATTACCATTCAGAAAAGGCTCTTCTCTTGCGTGCCTCCACACCCAGAGTGCGTTTTTTTTTTTCTTTATTTCACACCGACCAGACTTGTCAATTAAAAAGGAGCGGGGGGAAAAAAAATTCCATTTGCACGTGCGAGGTTGAGGTGTTTTATTTATTTAATAATTTTGGCAAGCTGCCTCTAGACAACGGAAGATCGAGAGAAAGAGAGAGAGAGAGAGAGAGAGAGAGAGAGAGAGAGAGAGAGATTTTTTTTTTTTTTTTTGGAAGGGCGAGGTATACACTGGTGTAAAAAAAAAAAAAAACAACATCTCATCATAGGCCCAATAAACAAACATTATGGCGACAGGATACATATTTTCCATAATAATGTGTTGATGAGGCTTATTAAACTTTCAATTTGCATTTTTTATTATTTCCTTACGGAAATGTGGACCTCTCCCTAAAGCCCCGTACACACGAGAGAACTTATGTCCGACAGACTTCCGAAGGAGTTCTGCCGGAGTTCTGCCGGAGTTCCGACAGAGTTCTGACGGACTTTTCGACTGAGCGGACTTGGCCACACACAATCACACCAAAGTCCGACGGATTCGAACGTGATGACGTACGACTGGACTCGAATAAGGAAGTTCATAGCCAGTAGCCAATAGCTGCCCTAGCGTCGGTTTTAGTCCGTCGGAATAGCACACACACGAGCGAATTTTTCGGAGGGACCGGGTCCGGCGGAGTTCCGTCGGAAAAATTTGAAGCATGTTCCATATTCTAAAGTCCGTCAGACTTTTGCGAATCAAAAGTCCGTTGCAGCCCACACACGATCGAATAGTCTGACGGAATCAGTCCGTCGGACTTTGGATGTTCAAAAGTCCGCTCGTGTGTACGCGGCATAACAGTGATTTCTAAAAGTTCAGTTTTCTTTTTTTAAATAACGAATATGAAATCCTTACCTGCTCTGTGTAATGGTTTTGCACAGAGCATCCTAGATCCTCCTCTTCTCGGGTCCCCTGCCTGCGCTCCTGGCTCCTCCCCCCTCCCCACCCCCGCCGGGTGCACGCAACAGCAAGCTGCTTGTTATAGGGGTATTCGTGTGTGCTTGCTCCTGAGCCCCTGCTTCTCAGAACCATGGGAGCTATACTCCTCTATAGGGATGAGCCGAACACCCCCCGTTTCAGTTTGCACCAGAACTTTCGAATGGACCCCAAATTCATACGAACTTTAGAACCCCATTGAAGTCTATGGGACTCAAACGTTCGAAATGGAAAGTGCTAATTTTAACAGCTAATATGCAAGATACTGTCCTAAAAAGGGTTTGGGGACCTGCCTCCTGCCTCAGGGGACATGGGTCAATGCCTAAAATGTTTTTAAAAACGGCCGTTTTGGCGGGAGCACTGATTTTAATGACGATTAAAGTGAAAAAAAAAGTGAAATATTCCTTTAAATATGGTGCCTGGGGGGTGTCTGTAGTATGCCTGTGAAGTGCCACGTGTGTCCCGTGTTTAGAACAGTCCCTGCACAAAATGACATTAAACGGAAATAACACCATTTAAAGCTGCTTGCGGTTTTAATGTTATATCTGGTTCCTGCAATATGGTTGAAAATCATTGAGAAAAATGGCATGGGTAGCCCTCCCTGCCCATTACCAGCCCCTTTGGGTCTTGTACGGATATTAAGGGGAACCCCGTACCCATATTAAAAAAAGGAAATGCGTGTGGCCCCCAGGCCCTATATACTCAGAACAGCAGTATACAGGCGGTGCAAACAAGACAGGGACTGTGTAGGTTCGTTGTGTTAAGTTGAATCTGTTTGTAATTTTCAACTGGTACATTTTTAAAGTGTAGCTCCAGTCAAAAAAACTATTTTTAAGCTTTTTGGAAAACATAGGGAAGGGTTATCACCCCTGTATAATTTGTTTTGCCGTCCGTCTTTTTTCATCTCACTTGCTGCTGTCTCCTTCCGTTTGCAAGTAAGAGATGTTTGTAAGTTGGATGTTTGAAAGTAGGGGCCTGCCCTATATGCTCTGCAGAAATGGCGGAACAAGGTGTTGGTTTTGCCACAACATTGTAAGCCCTCAAAGTGACTCTTGGTGGGCGCTGGAGCGCCCTGCTGTGAACGATTATATCAAGAATTGTAATTACATGCCATTGTTGAACAGTGATAGAAAAATTGACCTTTGGTGGTTGTGGTGCTGGTGCCACAACACTATAAGTCCTCACAGTTACTCTGGGTGGGCACAGGAAGGGGCCCTCCTGTGAAATATTATATCAAGAATTGTAATTACATGCCCCTGTTAAACAGGGGCTGAAAAATTGGGCTGCTGGCACTGGTGCTGGTGCCACGACACTGCAACCTCTCCCATATACTCTAGTTGTAGTGCAGGAATGAGCCCTGCTGCAAAGCATTGCATCAAAAATTGTAATTAAACGCCCCTGTTAAACAGGAGCAGAAAAATTGGGCCTTAGGCACTGGTGCTGGTGCCACCACACTGCAACCTCTCCCATATACTCTAGTTTTAGTGCAGGAATGAGCCCTGCTGCAAAGTATTGCATCAAAAATTGTAATTAAACGCCTCTGTTAAACAGGGGCAGAAAAATTGGGCTGGCGGCATCACCCAGAACCAGAAATGTTCTTCCAACATATCAGCGGAGCAAAAAAAGGGGAATTTTGGGACTTTAAATAAAGCTCTCGACCAGGTGGGAATGTAAAAGGAAACACATGTTTATTAAAAACAAAATGTGCTGTAATAAAATATCTGCATTCTGGGACCGTACATCATGATACATGCATGTCATGGACATCAGGGACATATATTCATATCAACTTGGAAACTCATGGTAATATGTCAAATACATACAGAGCATGGACATCAAGGGTACAAAGTAATATCAGCTTAGAATTCATGGCAGCATGAACATATGATGAACAGTTCCCATGATCACATACATATATACACACACATAACATTCCTTGGAGCGGCAATGTGCATGACAAACAAGAAGTAAAAAATGTAACCGAAAGTTACTTTTGGACCAATAATTGAATTTGCTGATGTAGAAATGTGTTGGCATCCTTGATTTCCCGACGCGTTTCGTGTTAGTACACTCATCAGGGGCGGATGCTCTCAACTAAAAAGAAAAATAACTAAAAATAAAATATATTAAGTTTATAGTGACAATGGGTATGACAGGAAACGACATATACGTCAGTCCTGAAATACTTACATGCAAAGTTGATGGGGATATATGGAATGATAAACCTGGGCCAACCAAGGGGTGTCCACCCCGGAAGCTGAGGCAATAAGTCAACGTGCATGCCGGGACGCAAGCATAAAACTTATCCCAAGGGCAATTAGCCACACTTAGTTGAACACTAAAGTGATAGTCGAATAATAGGAGTGCTAAAAAAACTTAATAGATAGATAAAATATGTATTAGTTAATAAGGTCGCATTAAGTAGCGTCCAGTAGCCTATCTGAACACTTACAAAGTTACCTAAATGTAAAGTGTCAAGGAACAGGCAGGTCCTTGACCCATCTGGCATACTCCTATTAGGGCAAAAGAAAGTATGTGCGGGCGGATATAATATACCCCCGCACGCATAATTATATGCGGACTCCCGCCAACGTCACGCCCGCCAATCACATGCACAGAGGGGCTCCGATCGGGGCGGTGCACCCGCCCACGAAAGGAGCCAACCTAAATATGCTGTTGGAGCTGGAATGGAAAAAAGCGCGCCCCGCATCATGGTGTCAAAATGATGTCAGACGCGGGACACGTGGTGTGGCGTCGATGCGCCATGAAGACCCGCCCACCCCCCGAACAACCCCACACCCAAAAAGGGTGGAGGGGAAGGTCAGGAGGGTGGATCCACAGGGCGCATCGCAGCTTCCGGGTAAGACAACAAAAGGAGGTTTCCGGTACCAGCCCTTACATAGTCCCCACCAAACTAAAAAAGAAACAAACAACTGCCGCTCAACTCATGGACATGATAAACATGTCCAGAGTGTAGAGCAGGAACCCAGATGGGGTGCAATGCCACAAAAACAGGGAGGGTAACCCAGACCACCCACACAGGTAGCAGGGGAAAACTGCCAACTGAGTACGGAACCTCCATCCCATTTGAAATGCAAGAAAGGGGGGGCTGTGTATAAACACAGGTGGGACTTTAAGTGAGGCACAAGCTATGTGCCTCCATCCCTGGTACATAAAAGCAAAAAAATGCTCTGTATGTATTTGACATATTACCATGAGTTTCCAAGTTGATATGAATATATGTCCCTGATGTCCATGACATGCATGTATCATGATGTACGGTCCCAGAATGCAGATATTTTATTACAGCACATTTTGTGTTAATAAACATGTGTTTTACATTCCCACCTGGTCGAGAACTTCATTTAAAGTCCCAAAATTCCCCCTTTTTTTGCTTATATGTACCAGGAATGGAGGCACATAGCTTGTGCCTCACTTAAAGTCCCACCTGTGTTTATACACAGCCCCCCCCTTTCTTGCAACATATCAGTGGAGGAGGAAGAGGATAGACAATCAACATAACAGGACAGTCACGCAACATCAGCATAGGCAGTCTTGAAGGGATGTGATATTTAAAAAAAATTATTCGGTTACATCAGCTTCAGGTGCTTGGTAGCTGTGGGTAATCCAAGACTGATTCATCTTGATGAAGGTCAGTCGATCAACTGATTCGGTGGACAGGCGCACCCTGTGATCGGTAACAAAGCCACCAGCAGCACTGAAGGTGCGTTCCGAAAGAACGCGAGGATTTTCGGTGGGAAGGTGTCCAAGTCTGACCTTGCCCCTAGGTATTCCTGCACCATGTCAATCAGACACTGGCGATGGTTGCTGGAACCGATCATACCTTAGGGCTGCGGACTAAAAAATTGTCTGAAAGCATCGGTCAGACGGCCACCTTCTCCACCGTTCCTTCTGACCGATGCCTCAGCAACATGTTGTCCAGGACCAGGAGTTTGTAACCTCCCAGTCTCTGTGAACGCGTTGCACAGACCTTTCTGCAAGGCCTCCCAGAGATGTCTCATCCTCTGCTCCCTCTGCGACGGCAAGATAAGGTCGGCAACCTTACCCTTGTACCGTGAATCAAGGAGAGTGGCCAGCCAGTAATGGTCCCTCTCCTTAATCCGAAGAATACGAGGATCCTTCCGCAGGCTTTGCAGGATCAGGGAGGCCATGCAGCGTAGGTTAGCTGAGGCATTTGGTCCGGATTCCTCTGGGTCACTAAGGACAACATGATCCGCAGCTACCTCCTCCCAGCCATGTACAAGTCCACGGGTTTCTTGGGACTGTAAATCATCCCTACAAGACTGCTGCTGCTGCTAATGCTGAGTGCCAGCCTCCACCTCCATGCTGACACAATCATCCTCCTCCTCCTCATCCTCTTCCTGTGTGATGGGTGGCCCAGCAGGAACACTGTCTAAATAAAGGGGGCCTTGAGAGGCAAGGAAGTCCTCCTCTTCCTGCCTCTCTTCTGCCTCAAGTGCCCTGTCCATTATTCCACGCAGCGTATGCTCCAAGAGGTGGACAAGAGGTACAGTGTCACTGATGCATGCACTGTCACTGCTCATCATCCTTGTGGCCTCCTCAAACGGTGACAGGACAGTGCATGCATCCCTGAGCATGCCCCACTGGCATGGTGAGAAAAAACCAAGCTCCCCTGACCCTGTCCTGGTGCCGTATTCGCACAGGTACTCATTGATGGCCCTCTGCTGCATGTGCAGCCGCTGCAGCATGGCCAACGTTGAGTTCCACCTGGTAGGCATGTCACATATAAGGCGGTTCTTGGGCAGGTTCAACTCCTTTTGGAGCTCAGCCAGCCGAGCACAGGCATTAAATGATTGGCGGAAATGCACACAGACTTTTCTGGCCTGCTTCAGGACATCCTGTAAGCCCGGGTACCTGCTCAAAAACCGCTGAACCACCAGGTTAAGGACGTGAGCTACACAGGGCACATGGGTCAGTTGTCCCTGTCGGAGGGCGGAGAGGAGGTTGGTGCCATTGTCGCAAACCACCATTCCTGGCTTATGCTGGCGTGGCGTCAACCACCTCTCAGCCTGCCCCTGCAGAGCTGACAAAACATCCACCCCAGTGTGGCTCCTGTCCCCCAAACAAACCAGCGCAAGCACGGCATGGCATCGTTTTGCCTGCATACTTGCGTAGCCCCTGGAACGCCTACGGAGCACTGCTGGTTATGAGGACAGAGCGCTGGAAGAGGCCATGGAGGAAGAAGAAGAGGAGGGGGTGGAGGAGAGAGGTGTGTCACAACCAATAGTAGCATTTTGGAGGCGTAGTGGTGGAATAACCTCCAACACTACTGCACCTTGTCCTGCATCCTTCCCAGCTGCCAGAAGAGTGACCCAATGGGCTGTGAAAGACAGGTAACGTCCCTGTCCATGCCTGCTGGACCATGAGTCAGCGGTTATATGCACCTTACCACTGACCGCCCTGTCCAGCCATGCAAGGACACTGCCTTCCACATGCCGGTAGAGAGCCGGAATCGCCTTCCGTGAGAAAAAGTGGTGTTTGGGGACCTGCCACTGAGGAACCGCACATTGTACAAACTCACGGAAGGGGGCGAGTCTACCAACTGAAAAGGCAGCAGTTGAAGTGCTAGCAATTTAGCCAAGCTAGCATTCAACCGCTGGGCATGTGGGTGGCTGGGAGTGAACTTCCTTCGCCGGTCCAGCAGCTGGGGCAGGGACATTTGCCTGCTATAATCGGACGTGGGTGTACTGCTAGCAGAGTTCCCGGAAGCACTTGGCTGTGACACACCTAATTCTACACCTTCATTCCTCTCAGAGCAGGTTTCAGAGAGGACTGAAGGTCTAGTGGGGTTGGATATCCCAGCTGATGAGGAGCAAGGTCCGCTTTGTTTTTTGGTGTGGGTCTTTGAGGTACGCTTGCCAACGAGCTGCATGGCAGGTCAACATATGTCTGGTCAAGCATGTGGTGCCCAAGTGGCTGATGTTTTGGCCACGTGAGATACACTTGAGACATATGTTGCAAATAGCAGCGGTGCGATCTGATGCACTCGTCGGTGTGCTGCCCCTAAGCTGGCCCCCGGAGGGCATCCTGCCTCGTTGGACATGTGCCTCCTCCTCCTCCTCCTCTCTCCTACCAGGCACCCACGTGGAGTCAGTGCCCTCATCATCCCCTCCCTCTTCATCGCTGGAGCAAACCTGGCAGTATGCTGCAGCTTGTGGAACATGACTGCCAGATTGCTGTCCTTCTTGAGCATTCCCTCTCTCTGCATTCACGCTACTGCCTTCCTCTAGCTGAGTATCATCATCAGAGCCTACAAAAAACTGGGCATCCTCCTGGAGCATGTACCCAACACTGTGCTCAAAGAGTTCAGGAGACTCCTCAGGAGGACGTGGTGGGTCTAGGAAAGGAGTCACTGATGATGACATTGAGAGGAGGGAAGACGATGTGTTGGCAGCTACTTTGCTAGTACCCTGAGCCTGGGTGAGAGAGGATGAGGAGGATGAAGAGGACTTGGTCATCCACTCTACCAAGTTGTTGGCATGTTGCGGCTCAACATGTCCAGCTGCCGAAAAGAAGGACAAGCGTGTCCCATGGCCACGTGCTGATGATGATGACGATGCACCGCGTCCACGACCAGCACTGTTGTCTCTAGACACAGAGCCTGCTTGCCCTCTTTTATCGGCTCGCGCCTGTCTGCCTCTCCTTGCTGGCCTTCCAGACATGGTAATGGCCTGAAGGGAGATGGGAAAACCAGCAATTGGGTAGTGTATATTGTGCTGGAGGCACACACAACATCCACTAACTCCTGCAGATGGCAGATGGCTCAATTAGAGAAGAGCTATGTAGGTGGATATACCGGTGTGTACTGGGTACAGAGCACGCAGACAGCACGCACAATCTCCTACAACTTCTGCAAGCTCTATTTAAAACAAGCAAGATAGCTAGCTATATAGATGGATATAGCGGTGTATACTGGGTTCAGAGCACGCACAATCTTCTACAACTGACTGCAAGCTCTATTTAAAAAGAGAAATATAGCTAGCTATATAGGTGGATATAGTGATGTATACTGCGGTCAGGGCACGCAGACAACAACCACTACAGAAGAGCAAGAACGCAAAATCGGCCGATAACGATCTGTGTATACTGTGTTGAAGGTACACAGAACACCCACTAACTCCTAGAGATGCCAACACACTACACAAGGCTGCCGCGCTGGCGACCTTATATAGTGTGGGGCGTGTACTACACAGCCTGAGCTATGATTGGCCACAGGCATCCTGCCTGTGGCCAATAATGGTTCTCCTCGCTGCTGGCGCTGTGATTGGCCAAGCATGTGGGGTCACAGTGCATGCTTGGCCAATCATGAGCCAGCAATGCACTGCGAAGGCGCAGTGCATTGTGGGCCGTGAGCGCCACGCAAATTTGGTGTGAACGGTCCATAACGTTCGAAATTCGCCGAACATGAGAACAGCCAATGTTCGAGTCCAACGTATGTTCGACTCGAACACGAAGCTCATCCCTACTCCTCTATATGGGAGAACATGAGGTCTCCACCATGACAGAGGTGATCACTAATGAGAGGTACTTATAGAGGAGTATGGCTCCCATGGTTCTGAGAAGCAGGATCTCCCAATCTATGGATAGTGTAGGACCCACTAATCATGGGGTACTTTGTCGCAGTAAGTGGGCTTAAGCACCATATAGCAATATGTTGTGACCAAATCCCCATATTTTTTCCATAATGTTTTTTGAAAATGTCTAGGTGTTTTTAAAAAGCCTTGCTGGAGGTAAATGTTAGTTGAACACTGAAGAAATAACACTTGTCTACAATGTAAAGTAGTGAGTGTACAGCTTGTATAACAGTGTAAATTTCCTGTCCCCTCAAAATAACTCAACACACAGCCATTAATGTCTAAACCGCTGGCAACAAAAGTCAGTACACCCCCTAAGTGAAAATGTGCAAATTGGGGCCCAAAGTGTCGATATTTTGTGTGGCCGCAATTATTTTCCAGCACTGCCTTCACCCAGCACTGCCTTGGGCATGGAGGTCACCAGAGCTTCACAGGTCACCACTGGGGTCCTCTTCCCCTCCCCCATGATGACATCACAGAGCTGGTGGATGTTAGAGACCTTGCGCTCCTCCACCTTCCGTTTGAGGATGCCCCACAGAGGATCAATAGGGTTTAGGTCTGGAGACATGCTTGGCCAGTCCATCACCTTTACACTCAGCTTCTTTAGCAAGGCAGTGGTGGACTTGGAGGTGTGTTTGGGGTGGTTATCATGTTGGAATACTGCCCTGCGGTCCAGTCTCTGAAGGGAGGGGATCATGCTCTGCGTCAGTATGTCACAGTACATGTTGGCATTCATGGTTCCCTCAATGATCTGTAGCCCCCCAGTGCCGGCAGCACTCATGCAGCCCCAGACCATGACACTCCCACCACCATGCCTGACTGTAGACAAGACACACTTGTCTTTGTCCTCCTCACTTGGTTTCCACCACACACACTTGTCACCATCTGACACCAAATATGTTTATCTTGGTCTCATCAGACCACAGGACATGGTTCCAGTAATCCATCTCCTTCGTCTGCTTGTCTTCAGCAAACTGTTTGTGGTCTTTCTTGTGCATCATCTTTAGAAGAGGCTTCCCTCTGGGACGACAGCCATGCAGACCAATTTGATGCAGTGTGCGGCGTATGGTCTGAGCACTGACAGGCTGACCCCCCCCCCCCCCACCCCTACAACCTCTGCAGCAATGCTGGCAGCACTCATACATCTATTTCCCAAAGACAACCTCTGGATATGACGCTGAGCACGTGACCTCAACTTCTTTGGTGGACTATGGCGAGGCCTGTTCTGAGGGGAACCTGTCCTGTTATACCGCTGTATGGTCTTGGCCACCGTGCTGCAGCTCAGTTTCAGGGTCTTGGCAATCTTCTTATAGCCTAGGCCATTTTTATGTAGAGCAACAATTCTTTTCTTCAGATCCTCAGAGAGTTCTTTGCCATGAGGTGCCATGTTGATCTTTCAGTGACCAGTATGAGAGAGTGAGAGCGATAACACCAAATTTAACACGCCTGCTGCCCATTCACACCTGAGACCTTGTAACACTAACGAGTCACATGACACTGGGGGGAGGGTAAATGGCTAATTGGGTCCCAATTTGGACATTTTCACTTAGGGGTGTACTGACTTTTGTTGCCAGCGGTTTAGACATGAATGGCTGTGTGTTGAGTTATTTTGAGGGGACAGGAAATTTACACTGTTATACAAGCTGTACACTCACTACTTTACATTGTAGTCAAGTGTCATTTCTTCAGTGTTGTCACATGAAAAGAGAGAAGAAAAGATTTACACAAATGTACTTGAAAAGATAGAAGAAAATCTTTACGAAAATGTGAGGGGTGTATTCACTTTAGTGAAATATTATATATAGTTACATAGTTAGTCTGGTAGAAACGATAAAGCAAACACAAATGGTAAACCTTCATATACATAATTCTTTCCTGATCCCCCGAGAGGCAATCAGATAAAAAAAAAAAAAAATGTAAACAAACAAAAAAATCTGCAATATCGAATATGTTAGATCACATTTTTCATGAAATTTTCTGAACACTTCAGACACACTTCCAAAACTCTTATCAGATACTGTGATATGGAGCAAGTCCCGGCTGTCATTTTTACAGCCAGAATGTGCTGAAGAGGAATTATCTCCTTTTTATTCAACCATTACCTAAGCTATCCAAAACTTAAAGAGAATAAATTAAGAATCTCCTTATATTTAACCATGCCAAACACTATCCAAAACATAAAAAATAAATAAAAATAAAATATCCCCCCCCCCCCCACCTTTCACATCATAGTACAATTTCCGAACCAGACAGGTGAAGCCGCCATGTTTTCATAAAAAGTATTTGCATGCAAATAGAATAATAGAATTATAGTGAGTGTTTTATTTTTATTTTCCTGCTTTGTGTGACTTTATTAGAAATCCTTTACAATTTAAATAATGCATTTTTTTTATTAAAAATTAACTGCCCTGTTGATTTGATTTTGCAAGAATGCAGAATAGGTGATCAAGGAGGAAAAGAGATGGCACTGCAGACTGTAATTGGAAGAATAATACTAAATATTGTATATTCACAATGGGGCGGTTTGATCGGGTAAAGTGTTGTTTTTCGCTATGGATTTTTCTCCATAGGGCGGTTGGGTTTGGCTCCCGGAGGTTCTGCGCTGTTATGTTTTTGGCACGGGGCTTTCCATAAGATGTACATTCTATCTGAATGACATTCATTTAGCTAAAGCATTGTGCAGTGTAAACAATTTTTAAAATAAAATACGGTAGTACCTTGGATTGATTCGTTCCAGAAGCATGCTTTTAATCCAAAGCACTCGTATATCAAAGCGAGATTCCCCCATAGGCAGTGGTGGCTGGTGCTCAACATTTTTTATTTTATTTTTGGGGGGGGGGGGGGGGCAAAAAGGTAAAAAAATAAAAATAAAATCATCAAATGCTGCCACTGTGCCATCAATTGGAGACACTGTGCCCATCAAACGCTGCCACTGTGCCCTCAAATGCTGCCACTGTGCCATCACTGCAGCCACTGTGCTAAACGCTGAAATTTGTGGCCATTAAACGCTGCCACTGTTCCCATTAAACGCTGCAACTGTGCCCATCAAACACTGCCACTGTGCCCATCAAATGCTGCCACTGTGCCCTCAAATGCTGCCACTGTGCCATCATTGCAGCCTCTGTGCCAAACGCTGCCAATGTGCCCATTAAATGCTGCCACTGTGCCCATCAAATGCAGCCACTGTGCCCATCAAACGCTGCCACTGTGCCCATCAAACATTGCCACTGTGCCCATCAAACGCTGCCACTGTGCCATCATTGCAGCCACTGTGCCAAACGCTGCCACTGTGCCCATTAAACGCTGCCACTGTGCCCATAAAATGCAGCCACTGTGCCATCAATTGCAGCCACTGTTCCATAAAACTGTTATTTTACACAAACGCTGCCACTGTGCCTATCAAACACTGCCCCACTGTGCCATGAAATGCTGCCACTGTACCCTCAAACGCTGCCACTGTGCCCATTAAACACTGCCACTGTGCCCATCAAATGCTACCACTATGCCGTCAATTGCAGCCACTGTTCCTATCAAACGCTGCCACTGTGCCATCAAACGCTGTCACTGTGCCATCAAACGCTGCCACTGTGCCCTCAAATGTTGTCACTGTGCCATCAATTGAAGCCACTGTGCCCTCAAACGCTGCCACTGTGACATTAAACGCTGCTACTTTGCCCATCAAACGCTGCCACTGTGCCATCATTGCAGCCTCTGTGCCAAACGCTGCCAATGTGCCCATTAAATGCTGCCACTGTGCCCATCAAATGCAGCCACTGTGCCCATCAAACGCTGCCACTGTGCCCATCAAACGCTGCCACTGTGCCATCATTGCAGCCACTGTGCCAAACGCTGCCACTGTGCCCATTACACGCTGCCACTGTGCCCATAAAATGCAGCCACTGTGCCATCAATTGCAGCCACTGTTCCATCAAACTGTTATTTTACACAAACGCTGCCACTGTGCCTATCAAACACTGCCACTGTGCCATGAAATGCTGCCACTGTGCCCTCAAACGCTGCCACTGTGCCCATTTAAAACGCTGCCACTGTGCCCATCAAATGCTACCACTATGCCGTCAATTGCAGCCACTGTTCCTATCAAACGCTGCCACTGTGCCATCAAACGCTGTCACTGTGCCATCAAACGCTGCCACTGTGCCCTTAAAATGTTGTCACTGTGCCATCAATTGAAGCCACTGTGCCCTCAAACGCTGCCACTGTGACATTAAACGCTGCTACGGTGCCCTCAAACGCTGCCACTGGGCCATCAAACACTGCCAGTGTGTCCATCAAATGCTGCCAGTGTGCCCTTGAATATCCCCAGTGTGACGCCCGCCCACTCGCCGTCTGCCCGGCGCTTAACCTGTCTTGGTGGGGCAGCAGGTGACGGCGATGAGCAGGGTCCTCCATGCATCTCCTGCCGTCCTCATCTCCCACCCTCTCCTCCTGACAGGCGTCCAATCGCAGTGCCTGTTGTTTCAACCAATCAGGTGACAGGTAACAGACCCGAGCACCTGATTGATGGATAGACGGTTTAGTGTTAGGAAAGGGAATAGTCATTCACTTTTTTTAACACAGCTGAGTTACCTGCGAGGGCCCAGCATGGCGCAGGTCACCTTTTTTGATGCCTATTAGAGTCTATGGCTCCAATCATGTGCTTAAAAAACACCCCCCGCGGCTGTAATTCAGGCTCCCTGTGCCAGAAAAGGGGCTGGGTGCCTGAATAGGGGGTGGCAGTGGCTGCCATAGATAGATTAGTTAATTGCATGAGTCTATCTATTGGTGCTAGAGGGGGTGGCAGGAGAGAGGGGGTGATGCCCGTGCGCCCTTATGGACGGGCCACCACTGCCCATAGGGGTCAATGGGAAATCACACAATTGTTTCCAGTGTCACTGCTGGTGTATGCAGTACCGCATGTGACCAGAGGTGCGATGGTGCTCGGAGACACTCTAAGACGCTCGGAGACACTTGGGAACCGAGTGTCTCCGAGTGTCTCCAGGTGTCTCCGAGCATCACCAGCGCCCCCGCACTTCTGGCCACATGTGGTACTGCATACCCTAGAGGCTTGAATCCTGCTTGTCTTGCAAGACAGTGCCCAGTGGGACAGGAGAGACACAGTGGTGCGGTGGAAGGAGGGGAGGCGAGGTACATCCTCTCCCGCTGCTTAACTGATAACAATCATGCAGCTGCTTAGCTGCATCGTTTGTTATCACAAGAAAGCTGGCGGCTCTAAACATTGGTACCGGGGTAAATCATGCAGCTGCATATCATCCCGCTCAGGGCCGAACTGCCCTGGGCCCAATCTTTGTTGGGGGGCCCACGCTACCCGCAAATTGGGGCCCGATGATGGCTTTGCGGAGCGCACAGAGGACACGGACGGCTGTATTTCCAATCTGGCCAGCAGAGGGGGGGGGGCGGGGCCGGGAGCTTGACTGATGCTTTGCAGCCTGTACGCTCAGGGGGAGCAGTTGTAGTGAGAGCAGAGAGTGGAAGCCCCGCCCCCGTACCTCTGAATGTATGTAGTGAGCTTGGCTGGCCAGGTATGTCCTTATATCAATAAAATGCCTGACTGCTGAAACCCTGAGCTGTGTTTTTCAACTGTAAAGCTGCGTCTTGCTGAAAGTTCCCTGACCATCTCCTGTATAATGTCGGCAGTCTCTGGTTGTCTCCTGTAGCATGTCCGCAGTCTCTGGTTGTCTCTTGTAGTATGTCCGCAGTCTCTGATTGTCTCCTGTAGTATATCTGCAGTCTCTGATTGTCTCCTGTAGTATGTCCGCAGTCTCTGGTTGTCTCCTGTAGTATGTCCGCAGTCTCTGGTTGTCTCCTGTTGTATGTCCGCAGTCTGATTGTCTCCTGTAGTATGTCCACAGTCTGATTGTCTCCTGTAGTATGTCCGCAGGCTCTGATTATCTCCTGTAGTATGTCCGCAGTCTCTGATTGTCTCCTGTAGTATATCCACAGTCTGATTGTCTCCTGTAGTATGTCCGTAGGCTCTGATTGTCTCCTGTAGTATGTCCGCAGTCTCTGATTGTCTCCTGTAGTATGTCCACAGTCTCTGATTGTCTCCTGTAGCATGTCTGCAGTCCCTGATTGTCTCCTGTAGTATGTCCCTAGTCCCTGATTGTCTCCTGTAGCATGTCCACAGTCTCAGATTGTCTCCTGTAGTATGTCCGCAGTCTCTGGTTGTCTCCTGTAGTATGTCCGCTGTCTCAGATTGTCTACCTGCTATTTTTTTGTATGTCTCAAAATGGAGGGGGGCCCAAGTAAATGTTTGCCTAGGGCCCAATCAATATTAAAGATGGCCCTGATCCTGCTACAACCCCCCGAAGCAGAAAAATGTACAGGTAAATTTTTTTCGCAGCTAAAAGTGGTTGTTAAGGTTCCTTTGTTTTTTTCTTTAAAACTAACATGTCATACTTACCTCCTCTGTGCAGTTGGTTTTTCACCGGGTGGCCCGCCGATCCTCCTCTTCTGAGGTCCCTCTGTGGTGCTCCTGGCTCCTCCTTTTCTCGTGTGCCCCGTTCGAGAGGCGCTCTCCTTCGGGACACCAGTCCTGGACAGCAGGACTTGGCTTCGCCCCCCCTGGCACCCACGTCATTGGATTTGTAAGGGGGGATAGGGGGTACTGCTTGGAATGCATTAAGCTGAAAAACGCTGAGGGTTTACATTACATAGCCAAAAGACGGCTATAGCATTGTTCAACTTATTCTGGGAGGGCGTCCATGGAAGTCTTCACCGAATTTCGCTCCTGCGTGCCCCTTGGGGTGCACACCACGGAATGTCTGTGACCGTCGGGTCCTCTGGACCCGGCGCGTCAAGGAACGGGGTAAAGGGCCAATGACAGCGGCCCTTTAGCACGTGATCGCTCCTTCCAATGACGGAGTGATCATTTGTCACCAATTTGGAGCTTGTCTGGTGCAGCTCCTCCCTTCTCCTCGCACACTGTACCGATCAGTGTGAGGAAAGAGGAGGAGCTGCAATGGACAAGCCGGGTGCAGCAGTGCTGTGGGCTGTCTCTGGAGTGCCCACAGTGCTGATCTGTGCCCATTCATGCTACATACCTGGCTCATCCATGCTCCACATGTGCCCATCCATGGTCCACATGTGCCCATCCATGGTCCACATGTGCTCGTACATGCCTCACATATGCCCATCTATACTCCATCCATTCCTGACTCATCCATGCTCCATCCATCCCTGGCTCATCCATGCTCAATTCGTGCTCATCCATGCTCCATCCATCCCTTGCTCATCCGTGCTTCATCCATCCGTGCTCATCCATTCTCCATCCATCCCTGGCTTATCTTTGCTCCACCAATGCTCAATCTGTGCTCCATCCCTGGCTCATCCCTGCTCCATCCAGCCTTGACTCATCCATGCTCCATCCATCCCTGGCTCCTCCGTGCTCCATCTATCCGTGCTCATTCATGCTCCATCCATCCCTGGCTCATCCTTGCTCAATCCGTGCTCCATCCCTGGTTCATCCATACTGCATCCATCCCTGGCTCATCTGTGCTCCATCCATCCCTGGCTCATTTGTGCGCCATCCATCCATGCTCGTCCATTCTCCATCCATCCCTGGCTCATCTGTGCTCATCCATGCTCAATCAGTGCTCATCCATGCTTCATCCATCCCTGGCTCATCCATGCTCCATCCATCCATGCTCATCCATGATCCAATTATCCCTGGCTCATCTGTGTGCCATCTGTGCTCATCCATGCTCAGTCGGTGCTAATCCATGCTCCACCTATCCCTGGCTCATCCATGCTCATCCATGTTTATCCATCCCCCATCCATACTCATTCATGCCCATCCATGGCTCATTCATGTTCATCCATGCCTCATCTGTATTCATTCATGCCACAGCAGTGCTCATCCTTACCACAGCTATGTCACATCAGTTCTCATCCATGCCACATCCTTGCCACTACAGTGCCCCTCAGTGAATCACAAAAGTGTAATAGGTAGTCAAATTAGATTTGAAATGTATGCCCCTGACGGTGCTCCCTGCATGTTGGGCCTCTGTATGTGGCCAGGCTGTGGAAAAGTCTCCCACATGTGGTATCGCCATATTCAAGAGGAGTAGCAGTATATATATATATATATATATATATATATATATATATATATATATATATATATATATATATTGGGGCGTAATTTTTGCTATATACATGCTATGGGTTAGAAATATCTTATACGGTAAATGGACAACTATCTGTAAAAAAAAAAAGGGTTTTCATTTTCTTTCCTGTTAATATGACAATTCTGTGGAAAAAAAAAAAAAAGAAAAGAAAATCTTCATGTTACAAAGTATTGTGGGAAAAATGACAACTTCAAAAAACTCACAATGCCTCTTACTAAATACCTTGGATTGTCTACTTTCCAAAAAGGGGTCATTTGGGGGGAAATTTATACTTTGCTGGCTTGTTAGTGTCTCAAGAATTGAGATAGGCCTTTAGTGCATCGGGTGTGATCAATTTTCAGAGATTGGCACCACAGCTTGTGTAACTTTCACACAGACCAAATAATATACGCTAATCTGGGTTATTTTTTACCAAAGTTATGTGGCAGTATAAATTTTGGCCAAAATTTATGAAGATAAATGACTCATTTGCTAAATTTTAAAACTGAAGCAAAGAAATATGCTTTTTTTTTACAATTTTTTTGGTCTTTTTATAGCGCAAAACAAATAAAAAAAAAAAAAAAAAAAAAAACATTAGTGATCAAATACCACCAAAAGAAAGCTCTATTTCTGTGAAAAAAAGGACAAAAAATTCATATAGGTAGCCCATTGCCTGACTGAGTAATTGTCATTCAAAATGTGAGAGCACGGAAAGCTGGAAATTGGTCTGGTTAGGAAGGGGGTTTAAGTGCCCCGTGGTCAAGTGGTTAAAGGGGTTCTAAAGCCCAAAGGTTTTCTACCTAAGTAGAGGTGTGTGCTCGCATTCCTTACAAATACCACTTCAGTAGCTGCTAACCCTTGACTCTTGCTCTTCAAAGATTAATGGTATCTATTCATTCATAGTCTTATTCGCATGTATTGATAAGACAACACTTTTTTTTTGTTATTTTGGCCTTCCAACCCTTGACAACACTTAAGTCGCAGATAAGTCTTTGAATAAAGCCAACGTCTGTATGGTTGTATCATGTTAAGAAAACATGGCTAAGGTCTTTTGCCTTCTCTCTGAGAAGTAGCTTTTACTCGGCTTTCAATGAAGTGTCCATAAATATACCGCCACTTACTGTACTGTATGTTCCACCTGATAGTAGACTTTTTCACGACTTCTGCCTCTCGAAAAAAACATTTATCCGGGAGTGGTGCTAGGCATGGCAATTGCAAATTTACCCAAGCGGCTTGAGCATGGGCGGTGGTGCATAATTACACAAAGGTACATATATATATATATTATATTGTCAAAAGCTTTGGGATGCCGGCCTTTGCGCGTACATGAACTTTAATGGGATCCCAGTCTTAGTCCGTAGGGTTCAATATTGAGTTGGCTCCACCCTTTGCAGCTATAACAGCTTCAACTCTCCTGGGAAGGCCGTCCACAAGGTTTAGGACATGTGTCTATGGGAATGTTTGACCATTCTTCCAGAAAAACATTTATGAGGTTGACCACGGACAAGAAGGTCTTGCTCGCAGTCTTCGCTCTAATTCATCCCAAAGGTGAAAAAAAATTGTGAGTAAAGTTGGTGCCAACCCCTAAATCAGTGGTGGCTGGTAGTTTTTTTTTTTTTTTTTGGTGGGGCGGCAAGCATCCACCCCCCTGCACGCTCTCTCTAGGTAGGTCGGTCGACGGTCGAGTCACCCCCACCCCCATTCGGTCAATCGGTCAGTCAATCATCAAGCCCGGCACTTACCCCATCTAGGTTGTGGGCGGGCAGGCAGCAGGCAGGTTGTGGGCTCCTAAGTGCGGTGGGAGGCGGCTCCTGTGTCCTCTCCTCCTCTTCTGCATCACGGCCGCTTCCACCATGCGCCTCCTCCCTCTTCCTCCCAGGTGTCCAATAGGATTGCCCATCCTTTCAGCCAATCGGCTGTCCTTTCAGCCAATCAAGACCTGCTTCCTGATTGGCCGGGAGGAGGATCAGTGTGGCGATAGTGAATATCCATTCGCTATTGTCACACAACTGGGTTGGCTTGGAACGCAGTACTCGCCCCCCCCCCCCCCCGAACCCACTCTTTTTAGAAGCGTGTTTCAAACCCTCCCCCCATTGGAATCCATTGTCTGGTGCCCTACATGTAGATCAGGGGGCCGGAGGCATGGATGGGGTGGGTGGGGGGGGGGGCGCGCCCGTGAGCCCCTAATGGATGGGCCGCTGCTGCTCTAAATGAAAAAAATGTATTAATAAATTAAAAATGTGAAGCTGCCCCTTTAAGTGAGTAATCACTTCACAATAACCGAAAAAAGTAAGGCGTTACCACACAACCAAAAAAAAAATTGTCAATAAAATAATATTAATAAAACATCAATCCATTTTAAAAAATAATGAAAAGTCCATATATAATAATCCTTATATACTCCAGCCAATGTGTTTTCCAACCAACGCGCTGTCTTCAATTGGCACTCCATCACTAGTGTGTACAGATTGGACCCTTACCAGCAATACATACTGCGTGCGCATTTGATAACTTGGGATATCACCTGTTTTCCAAGTAGCAGTTGAAAAGGTCCATTCACATGTTGCCTAATGAAAAAGATCAGCCACTGGCCTCACAGATTCCTTTTTCTCTCTCCTCAGCAGCCCAGACCCAAAAAAGATGTACATTTTTCGCAAATAGTGTAATTTCATTTTTATTAAAAAATATATTCAATTAAAAACAATAAACATGTGCAAATGCACTAATTCGGAAATATCCTCAACTGTTTTTTTCAGAATATTCATGAATTTGAATATTCGTAAATTCTAAATTCGAAAATCCAAAAATTTGAAAATCTGAAATAATAATCACAGTAACGAATAATAACTTAACTATTACTAACTATTAAATTATAGGTATTGGAATCTCCTTTCAAATTTGGCTGTTAGCAAACGTAACGAATATGAATTCATCCGAAGTTCCGAATTATCCGAAATAACGAATGCCGCATCTAAACGAATGGAACGCAACAAATTAATAATAATAAATAACAATAATAAATAAAAAAACTTATTATTATTATTATTATTTATTATTATTTTATTCCATTCCATTTGTTTAGATGTGGCATTCTTTATTTTGGATAATTAGTAATTTCTGAAAAAAAATTGTATTCTTTACGTTAACTAACAGACATATTTAAAAAGGGAATAAATAAAAAAACTTTTTATTATTATTGTTATTATTATTATTTATTATTAATTTGTTCCGTTCCACTTGTTTAGATGAGGCATTCTTTATTTCGTATAATTCTAAACTTCTGATAAATTTGTATTTGTTGCTATAATTTAACAGTTAGTTATTATTAGTTAGTTAGTTCGTTATTCGTTACTATAATGTAATAGTTATTATTAGTTAGTTATTCTTTAAAAATTTTGGATTATTCTTTCTTATTTTTGTACTTTCGAATTTATGAATTTACGCATTTTCGAATTTACGCATTTTTGAATTTACCAATTTATGAAATTTCGAATTTTTTTCACATTTACGAATTCTCTAATTTCCGAAACTCCAAATTTTCGAATTTACGAATTGTGATGATAACGAATGACCTGGAAAACGATAAAAAAAAAAAAAAATGAATGAAACGAAAACGAACTAATTTTTTCGACAGTGCTCGTGTCTAAAAAAACAATATTGCACTTACATTTTATGGTGCTCAGGTCAGCCCCAACATAAACAGCCGGGTTAGTGATTAATCCCGCAAGCCGCTTGGACGAGCTGGCGTGCGTTCCACCGATCAGAAGTGCTGACCAAATCCAACAGGAAGTGACGCCACGAGAACCGTCATCCGTGACGTCACTTCCTGTTGGGTTTGGAATGGACAGCACTTCATGTGTGTGTGGACCTTTTCAACTGCTACGTGGAAAACGGGTGATACCCCAAGTTATCAAAAGCGCACACAATATGTATTGCTGGTAAGGGTCCAATCTGTACACACTAGTGGTGGAGAGCCAATTGAAGCCATCATTTGGGCAATTTTTTTTTTCAGAAGCCACGTTGGTTGGAGACTTTTATCTATGGACTTTTCATTATTTTTTTTAAATGGATTGATGTTTTATTGATGTTATTTTATTTACAAATTTTTTTTTTGTTTGTGTGTAAGAACACCTTTGGGTTGAATCAAAAAGTAAGGCGCTATCGGGTTGAGGTCAGGACTCAGTGCAGGCCAGTCAAGTTCCTCCACCCCAAACTCGCTTATCCATGTCTTTATGGACCTTACAGGAAAATAAGAGGGTAGGTGGATTTGGGGCTGCTAGTGATAAATGTGTGAAAATGTGTCACATTATATATCACGGAGAAAAACAACAACGTGGCAAAGTGCTAGGCTCATGTTGACAGGTGCTTCAAACGAAATGATAATCCTAATTAATGAACATCTGTAGCAGCTATAATTGAACAAAGTGCAAACATGCACCTCATTAATGATATTAACCACTTCCGGACCGCCCACCGGCGTTTTACATCGGTACTTTGACTTAGAGTACCGTTGTTAAGGCAGCAGATAGCCGCGTAACCCCCGGCATTTTCTGAAATGATGGGCGGTCCGCTTTGGTTTAAATGTGGTCTCCGCAGATAAGGCACTTCCTACTTAACTCCAAACCACAATCCAATTGGTGCAGAGATCAAACACCTTTTGAAGCCGATCTGGCGGCACAGCGGTGTAGTGGTTAGCACTCTCGTCTAGCAGTAAGAAGGGTCGCTGGTTCAAATCCCAACCACGACACCACCTGCCTGGAGTTTGCATGTTCTCCCTGTGCCTGCGTGGCCTTCCTCCAGGTACTCCGGTTTCCTCCCACAATCCAAAGACATGCAGGTAGGTTAATTGGCTTCTGTCCAAAATTGGCCCCTAGTATATGAATGGGGACCTTGGATTGTGGGTTCCTTGAGGGTAGGGACTGATGTGAGTGTGCAATGTACAGGGATAGGGACAATTGTAGACACTCAGACTGGTGTCTTTATTCAACCTTATTATGAAACATATACTGTACTCCATATTGTTTACTAACGTCTCTCCCAAAGAGGATGTGACCGGCCGAAAATGGGAAAGGGGACTTGCAACAGACCTATCACAGGAGGAGTGGGATCATTTCTTTACCCATATACACAAAGGGTCCTTGAATGAAAATGGATTTAAAATATACTCCAGGTGGTCCCCTAACAGAATACATAAATCCCCCCCCCCCCCACACTCTGCTGGAGATGTAACACTGCTCACGGATCGCTACTCCACATTTGGTGGGAGTGCCCCCAGATTCAACGCTATTGGAAAGAGGTACAGTGGCGTCACTAGGGGGCCCATAGCCCGGTGTCTCTGGGGACTCTGATGTAAGGGGGGAGGTATATAGACACACACGTATAGCGTATGACTTTCTTTACTACGCTGCTATGGGCTCTAGCCCTAGATCTTTTGTAGACCTAGCAACGTCCCTGCTTATCTCAACCTACACCCCAGACTTTACACCAGCTCAATATCTACTCCACCATACATCCATTGCTCAATCTGCCTACAAAAGGTCCCTCATAAACGCAGCAACACTATGTCTGACCATTCGTTGGAGGGATAGTCGTCCCCCCCCCCCCAGCATCTACGAATGGCTCCATAGAGTAGAGAAAAAAAGCTGAGATGGAAGACCTAATTCATCAGGCGCGGGACTCCCCAGCAAAGTTCCATAAAACATGGGCCTGTTGGCTACATTTTAAGGAAACGGCAGAATACCGCAATATCTTAACCGGTTCACCACAGCTGGACCCTGGGGGACAGGGCTTGACACCTCACAAATATACGGGACAAATACCCTTATGCCGCGTACACACGTCCGGAGTTTTCAACGGACTAGGTCCGACGGAAAGACGAATCCGCCGGACAATTCCATCGTGTGTGGGCTTCACCGGAACCTTTGCTGTCTAAAAATCTGATGGTTTTTAGATTTAAAACATGTTTAAAATAATTCCGACGGACTCGAGTCTGGTCAAAAAAATGTGTTATGCCGCGTACACACGGGCGGACTGTATGGCGTACTTAGTCCGTCGAAACACATTTCAGCGGACAGTCCGCTCGTGTGTGGGCTTCAGCGGACTTTTTCAGCGTGCAGTCCGGTGTACTAAGTATTTCGTTTTTTTCGAAATTCTGTCCGTCGTACTTTGGTTTCAATATGGTCGTCAGTATGCTAGTTCGACGGACTAAGAATGGCGCATGCCCAGAAAGGATTTACACGGCGGAAGGGTGCTTTGCTGTGTCTTGGACTTCCTATTTCTAGTCCCGTCGTACGTGCTGTACACGTCATCGCGCAAGCTTTCAACGGACTGTTTGTGTATCCGTGTGTGGTCAAGTCCGTTCAGTGGAAAGTACGACGGACTGTCCGTCGGATTGTATGACGGACTAAGTACGCCATACAATCCGCTCGTGTGTACGCGGCATTAGTCTGTATGCTAGTCTGATGGACGAAAACCGACACTAGCGCACTAGGCTACTGGATATGAACTTCCTTATTCTAGTCCGGTCGTAAGTCATCACGTTCAAATCTGTCGGACTTTGGTGTGCCTGTGTGTGGCCAAGTCCGTTTGTTCGGAAAGTCCGTTGGAACTCCGCCGAAAGTCCATCGTGAAGACCGTCAAACCTAGTCCGACTAAAAGTCCGGTCATGCGTACGCGGCATTAGATATACACCCCATCCCCGCGCCTCTTTTCCCTTACTTGCTGTCCCCCATAATAATACATTAGGCTCACAGACGGACTCTAGAATTCGATGGCTTGGAACTCATATGTTGTATGATATATGTTGTACTCAACCATCGGTTAGCCTAGGAATTTATCCATTATACCAAGACTCCGAAGTAGAACTTGAACCTTTCCATGGAACCTAAGACATTGTGTAGAGTCCATTCCACAACTGGGAAACCGGCAAGACAGCAGACGTAAACTGGACCGGTAACGCCCCCACCCACGCACAGTTAGATCCCGACAGGGGTGTGTCTGGGTGTCGTGGTGACATACGCGGTCTCCCGTTGAAATTTACAGTGTAACCCCACAATGGTTTCACCATGAGAACCATACGTGTCCATCTAGTTCCAGGACCTACTATAGTTTTACATGTTCCAGTTGATCTATGTGATTACCGATTTGATTCTCTGCATTATATATGTACCTCAATAGTAACGTATTTCAAGTGTGTAATGGCATATTGTCCGATGTCTAATCTCATGTACCATGCAGAAACTTTAATAAAAACATTGAAATAAAAATTTAAAAAAAGGGTTCTCCGTGGCAGATTCACCACAAGATCACTTCTATTGGCGGCGGGAGAGGGGCCCACCCCCCTCCCACCCCGTTCTCGGGGTCGTCTCCGCCGCTTACCGGCGCCATCGATAGCGACGGAGACAAGACAATCCTATATCCTCAGAGGGGTGAGGGATTGGTAGCCCCCCCCCCCACTCAACTCAATGACGATGGATGACGGAAGGGACGTCAAAGGTCACTTCCGCCCAACGGCCTTAAAGAGACATTTTTTTTATTTTTTATTATTTTATTGCATTTTAGTGTAAATATGAGATGTGAGGTCTTTTTGACCCCCCAGATCTCATATATAAGAGGACCTGTCATGCTTTCTTTCTATTACAAGGGATGTTTACATTTCTTGTAATAGGAATAAAAGTGATCCATTTTTTTATTTTATTTTTTTAAAGGGACAGTGTAAAAATAAAAAAATAAAAAGTAAAATAAATAAGATTTTTTTTTTTTCAAAGTGATTGCATAGACCGTAAGTTGCACCCGCATATGTAACCGGTGTTCAAACCACACATGTGAGAGCGAGAGCAATAATTCTAGCCCTAGACCTCCTCTGTAACTCAAAACTTTAAACATCGCCTATGGAGATTTTTAAGAGTCAAATTTTGTCACCATTCCATGAGCGGGGCGCAAATTTTGAAGCGTGACATGTTGGGTATCAATTTACTCAGCGTAACATTATCTTTCACAATGTAAAAAAAAATAAAAATAAATTGAGCTAACTTTACTATTTTCTTATTTTTTTATTCAATAAAGTAAATTTTTTCCCCAAAAATGCCATTTGTAAGAACGTTGCGCAAATACGGTGTGACATAAAGTATTGCAAAGACCGCCATTTTATTCTCTAGGGTGTCTGAAAAAATAAATAAATCTATATATATATATATATATATATATATATATATATATATATATATACTGTATATTTTTATATATATATATATATATATATATATATAAATAAATATTAAATATATAAATATATATTATTTTAGCTAAAAAATATATATATATAGATGTTGGACGAGAAAGCCCGGCCTATGTTTCAAACTTGTTGTTTACAGCTTAATAATACATATATATATATATATAAATGATTTTAACCTGTAAACAACAAGTTTATATATATATAAAATCTTTGGGGTTTCTAAGTCATTTTCTAGCAAAAAAATAAATGATTTTAACCTGAAAACAACAAGTTTGAAAAATAGGCCGGGCTTTCTCGTCCAACATCAGTGCCTGACCTCACAAATGCTCTTCTGGAAGAACGGTCAAACATTCCCCATAGACACATCTCCTAAACCTTGTGGACGGCCTTCCCAGAAGAGGTGAAGCTGTTATAGCTGAAAAGGGCGGAGCCAACTCAATATTGAACCCTCCGGACTGAGACTGGGATGTCATTAAAGTTCATGTGCTTGTAAAGGCAGGTGTCCCAATACTTTGGGCAATATAGTGTAGGTAAAAAGATATGTACCAGTAGCGGTGCGTCCGTTCACCCAGTTCACCCAGGTGTGTTAGAAAAGCAAATATTCGCTTTCCTAACACTGAACCCCCTCTCCGCCAATCAGGTGCACGGGTCTGTTACCCCTCACCTGATTGGCTGAAATGACAGGTGCTGTGATTGGAAGACTATCAGGAGGAGACGTATGGAGAACACTGCTCGCTGCAGTCACCCGCTGCCCCGCCGAGATAGGGTAAGTGCCGGGCAGATGGCGAATGGGTGGGGGGGGGGTCATGGGCACAGTGGTGGCATTTGGTGGCAGCATTGGATTGGCACAGTAACAGCATTTGATGGGCACAGTGGAAGCATTTGGTGGCTGAATTTGATGGCACAGTGGCAGCATTTGGTGGTAGCATTTGAAGGGCACAGTGGCAGCATTAGTTGGGCACAGTGGCAGCATTTGGCAGCATTTGATGGCACATTGGAAGCATTTAATGGGCACAGTGGCAGCATTTGGTGGCAGAATTTGATAGGCACAGTGGCTGCAATTGATGGGTACAGTGGCTGCAATTGATGGGCACAGTGGCTGCATTTCATGGGAAAAGTGGCTGCAATGGATGGGCACAGTGGCTGCGTTTGATGGCCACAGTGGCAGCAATTGATGAGCACAGTGGCTTCATTTGATGGCACAGTGGATGAGTTTGATGGGCACAGTGGCTGCATTTTATGACACAGTGGCTGCAATTGATGGGGCACAGTGGCTGCGTTTGATGGGCTCAGAGGCTGCAATTGATGGGCTCAGAGGCTGCAATTGATGGGCATGGTGGTTGCAATTGATGGGCACAGTGGCTGCAATTGATGGGCACAGTGGCTGCGTTTGATGGGCACATCATTTTTTTTAAAGTGCGGCCATATGCCCTTGGTGTTATTTAGTGTTCCTGCCCTACATTCATGGAGGAGCACTATTAATAAAGTTGGTAATAGACCCTCTAGCTATTGGATGGTGTATGTTGGGGGCATTTATGTATATGTATATGTATTTATTTATTATTTATATATATATTTTTTCCCCTTTCCCTCTTGTCTCACTACAGAATTGCCACAATATTGTTTTCTCTTGCTCTCTACCCTGATGAAGGTTCTGTAATAGCAGAGACTGGAAACGCGTCGGGCTTGGGACATCATAATGGGAGTATATGTGGTTTTCTGTATAGATGTTTTTTCTATACATACGTGTCTGATTGTATTTTATTGGAGATACTTTGGGTCTGGGTGTCTTTTTTTGTCAAATGAATTAAAATACAAGTTTTACCTTCAATCTTGGTGGTATTGGTGGTCCATTAAAGTCCCATTAAGGGGGTTTCTTTTTCTGCATTTTATGTAGGAATGGGACCGCCATGCCATATTTTCTGACACAGTGACAGCACCACACCCTTTTGTCTTTGATGGACACAGTGGCTGCATTTGATGGACACAGTGGCTGTATTTGATGGGCACAGTGGCTGCGTTTGATGGGCACAGTGGCTGTATTTGATGGGCACAGTGGCTGCGTTTGATGGGCACAGTGGCTGCAATTGATGGACACAGTGGCTGCATTTGATGGACACAGTGGCTGTATTTGATGGACACAGTGGCTGCAATTGATGGGCACAGTGGCTGCAATTGATGGGCACAGTGGCTGCCATTGATGGGCACAGTGGCTGCCATTGATGGGCACAGAGGCTGCATTTGATGGACACAGTGGCTGTATTTGATGGGCACAGTGGCTGCGTTTGATGGGCACAGTGGCTGCCATTGATGGGCTCAGTGGCTGCAATTGATGAGCACAGTGGCTGCATTTGATGGACACAGTGGCTGCCATTGATGGGCACAGTGGCTGCCATTGATGGGCACAGTGGCTGTATTTGATGGACACAGTGGCTGCAATTGATGGGCACAGAGGATGCGTTTGATGGGCACAGTGGCTGCAATTGATGGACACAGTAGCTGCGTTTGATGGGCACAGTGGTTGTGTTTGATGGGCACAGTGGCTGCATTTGATGGGCACAGTGGATGCAATTGATGGGCACAGTGGCGGCCATTGATGGGCACAGAGGCTGCATTTGATGGACACAGTGGCTGTATTTGATGGACACAGTGGCTGCAATTGATGAGCACAGTGGCTGCAATTGATGGTACAGTGGCTGCATTTGATGGACACAGTGGCTGCAATTGATGGGGCACAGTGGCTGCATTTGATGGGCACGGTGGCTGCGTTTGATGGGCACAGTGGCTGCGTTTGTTGGGCACAGTAAGGCTCCAATTGATGTTTTTTTTTTGTTCAAATTTTGATCACCAGCCACCACCGATAAGTACTCAGAGTCCTACTAGCACCACTTCAGTAACTGGTATCTCTCAAACCTTAATGAAATTTTCATCTATAGTAATAATTGTGTGTATTGAAAGGATATCATTTCTCGGCCTTAAAAACCTTGACAACGCTGTTAACATCCATGGAATACATTTATGAATAAAGCTAACTTTGTCTTGTTAGGAGAATACTGTTGAGGGTCCTTTGCTTTCTCTCTGTTTATTGGTCCTTTATATGATTTTAGTTGTGCGTTAGAGGTAATTATTCGAGGTTAGAAGTAGCTTTTTACTGGGTTTTCAATGACATGTCAATAAATATGCCACCACTTATGTTCCACCTGATAATAGACGTTTTCATCGTTTCATGAAGAATGGTTCTTCTCTGTCCCCTTTGACTTTTTTTTTTGTATCAATAAACCTGCTATAGCCAAAGACTGCATTACTTAAGAGCGCGTCAGTTTGACCAATGTCGGACTATTGTTAATGAGTGGCAAATGGCCCTCTTGAGTTGGTAATTGCATTTTCATGCGTGGCAGAGCTTAAAGATGAGTTCCAGGTATGGATGTCTTTAAAGCTTGGATCAATCTAACCACGCATATACTGTACTATACCTGTGGAAGCCCCCCTGGGTGCTGGAAACGAATGTAGTAGGCTCCCCTGGTAATGGTGCACACTATGGTGATTGCCAGCCTCCAGGGGAATTCCACAGGTATGGCATACAGTGGTGGAGAAATAATTATTTGATCCCTTGCAGATTGTGCAAGTTTGCCCACTTACAAAGAAATGAAGGGTCTATAATTTTTAGCACAGGTGTATTTTCAATTATGGAGACAGAATATCAACCAAAAATACAGAAAAAAACAAAACACATGCTATAAACTGAGTTGCAGGTCAGTGAGGAAAATAAGTGTTTGATCCCCAAGCAAAGCACGACTTGGTGGAGAAACCCTTGTTGGCAAGCACGGAGGTCAGACGTTTCTTGTAGGTGGTGATGAGGTTTGCACACATCTCAGGAGGGGTTTTGGTCCTCTCTTCTCTACAGATCTTCTCTAAATCCTTAAAGTTTCTTGGCTGTCTCTTGGCAACTTGAGGCTTGAGGCAACTTGAGGCCTCAGCTCACTCCATAATTTTCTATAGGCTTATGGTCTGGAGACTGGCTAGACCACTCCATGACCTTAATGTTCTTCTTCTTGAGCCACTCCTTTGTTGCCTTGGCGGTATGTTTTGAGTCATTGTCAAGCTGGAAGACCCATGCACGACCCAGCTTCAGTTTTCTGGCTAAGGTAAGAAGGTTCTCATCCAAGATTTTACAATACACGGCCCCGTCTATTGGCGGTAAAGTAGGCCTGTACCTTTAGCAGAGAAATAGCCCCAAAGCATAATGTTTCCACCTCCGTGCTTGACTGTAGGGATGGTGTTCTTTGGATCATAGTCAGCATTTTTCTTCTTCCAAACACAACGAGTCGAGTTAATGCCAAAGAGCTCAATTTTGGTCTCATCTGACTTCAGCATTTTCTCCCAATCCTCAGAATCATTTAGATGTTCATTGGCAAACTTCAGACAGGCCTCTACATGTACCTTCTTGAGGAGGGGGACTCGCCATGTTTGGAGGAAGAAAAATGCTGTATTTGACCCTAAATACAATACACCTATGATAAAAAGTATAGACCCTTCATTTTTTAGTAAGTGGGCAAACTTACAAAATCTGCAGGGGATCAAATAATTATTTCCCCCACTGTATACATAGTTACATTGGTCCAAGCTATACCAATGTAACCTTGTAAAAATATCCACACCTCAAATTCTTCAATTGTGAAAACCCAACTCTGGACTAATATGCACAATATGTGTCAGAAACCATGAAACAGACTGATACAGAAGTACAATCTAATCACACTTGTTTATTAATAAAAATAAAAAGGTAAATAGAAAAAAAGCGTAGTCAAGCATAGCCAGAGTCCAGTAGCCAGATCGGGTAGTCAGCCAGTCCAAAGTTCATTAACCAGATCGGGTAATCAGCCAGGCCAGAAGTCAGGGATCCAAAGAGAGCAACTGCAAGCAGGATAAGAAGCCAAGAGGGATGTCAGCAAGCCAGTCATGAAACAAACAGCATGAGATGGTTCCTTGTGATGTGACCAACGTGAAGGCAAAGCAAAGAGTGAGCTGGAAGGCTTTAAATAGGCAGGTCAGACGAGCATCATTGGAACAGCTGGTAACTGTGGAGAGAGAAGAGAGCTGGCAATTAGCCGACAGCTGAGCGGCCAGTCCAGAGGAGGAAGGGCTAAGCCAGCCCTGACAATATGTCCTCCTGGATGTTTCATCCAGAGCCGTCCCCCCGCAGTACCTCTGCTCCACAAGTTGTCCTCAATCTTTCAGGCTGAATGACACCCAGGGGTTGAGTTACTAAAACTGGAGAATGCAAAATCTGGTGCAGCTGTGCATGATAACTTCAGCTTGTTCAGTCAGTGCCGGTTTACGCTGAGGCAGCACGACTTGCAGCGCGACTGCCTCAGGCGACCTGGACACGACAGCTGCAGCGACTTGCAAAAGGACTTCTCTATAGAAGTCAATGCAAGTTGCCTCAAGTAGCCCCCAAAGTCGTACAGGAACCTTTTTCTAAGTCTAAGTCAGAGCGACTTGAAGGGTTCCATTGTACAGAACGGGACGCGACTTGTCAGGCGGCTAAGTCGCCTGACAAGTCATCCCAGTGTGAATCGGCACTTAGGCTTTGCCCAAAAAAACTGGAAGCTGATTGGTTTCTATGCAGAACTGCACCAGATTTTGCACTCTCCAGGTTTAATAAATCAACTCTTCAGGGTCAATCAATCCAGAAGTCTAAAGAAAGATTGTCAGCATAGGGCATCTTGGCCCCACCCGTGCAGCATGCCATCCTGTACTCACACTATACTGATGAAGAGTGTGGCAGAAGACCAAAAGTGGATCCAGGGAGTCCCAAGACCATCCAGGAGACATCTAAAAAGTCAAGTAAAAAAAAAAAAAACAGCTTCACCAGATGCCCTCAATCTTAAGAGGTGAATGATACCCAAGGTCAATCAATCCGGACGAATAATGAAAGATTGGGAGTTTAAATCGAAACACCCCTGTCTTTGAACATACCATTCTGCACCCACAGTATACTGATACAGAGAGATGGAGAAGGCCAAAAGAAGACAGAGTTAGTAACAAGACCATCCAAAGGACATTTAAATAGGAAGGGGGTCCAGAAGGGGGATGAGGACAGAGAGCTTTAAAATAAAACAAGGCATTACGTAGCTTAGGTTGAAACAACTTGAACCTCATGCTCAAAGTTGAATTATAATACTAATAAACAAAGTGTTGGTATTAAGAGGGTGTGGAAATGGACTCCAGTGCATCCATATCCCATGTGGCTGCCGTGTTACTAATAAAAGCCCAACTCCAGGAACAAATTTCATGTAAATAGTGCATTGTGCATCAAGTACCTTCATCAAAATCCCCCCTGAGATGTGTGCAGACCTGGTGGCCAACTACACGAAACGTCTGACCTCTGTGATTGCCAACACGGGTTTTGCCACCAAGTACTCATATTTTGGGAAGGGGTCAAATAGTTATTCCACTCATTAAAATGCAAATCAATTTATAGCTTTTTTTAAATGCGTTTTTCTGGATATTTTTGTTGTCCTTTTGTCTCTCACTGTCTCCCGTATTTTTTTTTTTTTCTTAATGCTAACATGACCTGTGTGCAAAAAACCCATAGAAGTGAACTAGCGCAAAAAAAGTCAAGTTGAGAGGTGCGCCTGTTCAATGCAGGTCAGGTCTGTTTAGACCCCTGATTTCTCACCAAAGCCCCCCCAAAAGGGCTGATAAAAAAATAAATAAAAATAAATACAAGAGAAAAGAATTGTAATAAATAAATATTTAAAGGTGAAATTGTCAAAAAAAGTCAAAAAACAACAAAAAAAACCCACTGACACTGTCCACTCCCCCCCCACCAAAAAAAGAAAGCATGGGGAAAAAAATAGTACCAGGAAATATATAAATTGTAGGAAATAATAAAAAAAAGAAAATTGCAAAAAGTTAAATTGTAAAAAATAAATAAGAAACTACTGACATAGTCCACGCCTCATCAGTGCCCCTCAGTGCCGCCTATCAGTGCCCATCAGTGCTGCATATTAGTGCCACTGTCACAGGACTTTAAAAAAAGTACTTGTACTCAATGCTAAAAAAGTGGTATCGGTGCAACCCTAGTTTCAAGGATGGGGCCCAATTCCTCCCAATGACACCAACAATGGGGCCCAATGACACCAATGATGAGGCACAATTCCTTCCACTGACGCCAAAGATGGGGCATTGTTTTTTCCCACTGACATTGGGACCACAGTCCGACCCCCCCCTCCCTAATGTGTGAAGGTCCGTAAACTGGCGCTTTGTTTCAAACGTTTGGAGGCCCCTGAACTAGATGAACTTGTGTTTTTTTTTCCAACCTGACTAACTATGTAACTGTAGCGGTGGCTCCTGAAGAGCACGAGCTATGCAGTTTTTCTAAAATTAAAGTTGCCTAAACTGCAGTTTGGTTTGGGTGTAATTTTCTAAATTGAGCCTCAGCATCAGTCTGACTGGACTGTGAGATGTTCAGCCTGGTCACAGGGGGCACTGTCTCTTCTGGCAGGCATGGAACTATGGTCCGGTTAGATGCTTAAGTTACTCTCTCTCTGAGCCCGCCCAGTGGGAGGGGCGCTCTCACTGTGCTTTCTGGGAGAGGGTATTTAAGATGCGAACGCCACGTGGTTTTGGGGTTTTCCGGTTCAGAATGATGTACTAATTTCATGGTCCTGGTCCTCCTGACCAGCCCCCAGGAAGGCTATGACTTGGGGTGCGGATCCACCCGACTTTAATGCCTGGGAGCTGGCTAGCCCAAGGCAACGAAACTAAAGGAGGATTCTGAGGTGGTTGGGTGCCGTCTCCGGTTCGGGAGAGACCCATTGTACTTCAAGCATTCCAGGGGAGGACTCTTCAGAAGAACACCACGTACGGGTTGGTTTTCTTAGCAAGAGCCTGGAAGGGCTGAAGTAACGGAGAGAATCCGGTCTTGTGGATATCGCCAAGCTGGCTAAAAGATCCAGGTATCCCACGAGTTTTCTAAAGCTTAGTTTTCCTACAGATCTACAACAACGTCTGTGGCAGAGACATTATCTTGTTCTTTTTCTACAACAACGTCTGTGGCAGAGACTTTGTTCCTGAGTAAGAACCTTGTTGGCTGCTAGGCCTTGTGAGAGAGGGACTGTGCAACCTGAGTGATCATCCGGCTGCGAGTGGCTATTCTCTGGATGCAATCAAAGTAAGCAAGTTCTTCAATGTGTTTTTGACTTTGATACTAGGAGTACCTGAATTTCCCTTCCAACCCTCTGATGCCAAGCTGAAAGACTGTTCAATTGTCTGAGTTTTGAAAATAAAATCCATTCAAGTGGATCTATTGTCAGTCTCAAGTTACTGGGCCATCTACCACGCGACTGGGCCATCTACCACAGGACTGGGCCATCTACCACGGGACTGGGCCATCTACCACGGGACTGGGCCATCTACCACGGGACTGGGCCATCTACCACGGGACTGGGCCATCTACCACAGGACTGGGCCATCTACCACAGGACACGTGCAACAAGGAGAACGGAGGGTAACGGTAAGCCCAAAAAAATAACCAGCAGCTCCTTCGGAGGTTAGTGCTACATAACGATGAACAGGTCTACCTAATAAGGTGTCCGGTGAGTGTATATATTTCTTCGCAAAGACGCAACACGCAACACAGAACATCGAACGTGTTTCAGGAGCTCAAACATCTCTCCCTTCTTCAAAGCTACAAAACAGACATAAAAACTGATTAAATCTTTGAACAGTCCAGCTTTTAATCTCTGAACAGCTCAACCTTCACTCTTTGACACTTCTATGGGCGAAGAAGAACAAATGAACTCCCTAGCAGGAAAAAAAAAGAAAAAAAACCTCCCAAATAGAACTTAACGACGTCTACTCAAAAACCAAAAATATCAATTAGGCAACATTGTTCTATTTTATTCCGCCACTTTGAACTGCGAAGCTCCCTTTAATCTTCTTTTTTAGTCTTTTACTTCTTACGAACTTTGCAGATAATCATTTTTGTGATATTTTAAGGGATGTAGTTAAAACATCGGGGGACGTCAGAGGCGATCGCGGTGAAAATGTAGCGGGGAGAACACAAATGTCAGCTTGTCAGAATTCTGCAGATCAACGCGGCGCTATTCAACCAGGGGAAAAGAAAGATTGTGACAACGTGAAGTCATAAGTAATTCATTACCATCCACAAGAACAAAAAAAAATTAAAAAATAAAAACCCCAAAAAAAACTGTAGAGTGTCCCTCCTCCGTACGTCTTTGCCGACACCATCAAATACAATATTACAGTACTTAGTGCTATTTAGAAAAGCTTTGATAGAACTTCTGGTACACTGATTAGGAAAGTTCGCTGGTCTTCCTAGTGAGAATAAATGCTAATGGCATTCAAAAAATGAAATGCCAAAAGATTACAAAGGCTAAAAACGGCCTACATAATTCTGGTTATTAATTCTTCTTATTATAGGTATGTTCAAGTCAAAAAAAAATGAAAAATCAGATTTTATATTCCAAAAGGTAAAACTTGTTCTTTTTACATTTAGAAAAATTAGACCCCGCTGTGCCCCTTCGTTGGTGTCAGCGGGAGGAATTATGTCCCGCTGTTGGTATCAGTAGATGGGAAAAAAAGTAACCCCCGAGGGGCCACACAAAAGCGAGCAAAGGGCCACAGCTTGGAGACCACTGATCTAGTTTAACCACTTCACATCCGGGCCAATTCTGACATTTTTCTCCTACATGTAAAATTCATAATTTTTTTTGCTAGAAATTGACATAGAACCCCCAAACATTATATATGTTTTTTTTTTTTCTAGCAAAGACCTTAGAGAATACAATGGCGGTTGTTGCAACTTTTTATCTCGCACGGTATTTGCGCAGCAATTTTTCAAACACAAAAACAGTTTCATGCTTAAACAAAAAAAAAAAAGTAAAGTTAGCCCAATTTTTTAGCATAATGTGAAAGAGGAGGATACACAGAGTAAATAGATACCCAACATGTCACGCTTCAAAATTTCACGCGCTGGTGGAATGGCGCCAAACTTTGGTATTTAAAAATCCCCATAGGCAATGTTTTAAACATTTTTTACTGGTTACATGTTTTTGCGTTACAGAGGGGGTCTAGGGCTACATTATTGCTCTCGCTCTAACGTTCGCGGCAATACCTCACATGTGTGGTTTGCACACCGTTTTCATATGTGGGCGGGACTTACGTATGCGTTCGCTTCTGCGTACGAGCTCACGGGGACAGGGGCGCTTTAATTTATGTATTTTATTGTTAATTTTTCTTTTTTTCTTTTGTTTGACACTTAAAAGAATATATATATATATATATATATATATATATATATATATATATATATATATTTGATTACTTTTATTCCTATTACTAGGAATGTAAACACCCCTTGTAATAGGAATATGGCACGATCGGACCTATTTACAGTGAGATATCGCGGGAGGTCAATAAGACCCCATATCTCACCTCTAGGCTGGGAAGCCTAAAAAAAAAAAAAAAACGATCACGGCTTCCCAGCCAAGGTGGCGCCATTATTTTGAATGCAGAGGCCGGCGTGACGTCATAACATCGCGCCCAGCCTCCCAACGATCATAGAGACTCCGGGGACCATCCGGTCCGCCCGGAAATCTCTATGGTATCATCCAGGGGCCGGCGGATCCTGTGACCGACTCACCGATGGAAGCGGTGAGTCGGTAGAAGCACCGGAGGGCGGCGGGAGGGACGTCCCTTCCCGCCGCCCGTAAGAACGATGAAGTGGCGGAACAGCCTCCATGATCATTCTTATGGTGCCGAAAATGCCGATATCTGAATGATGTCTGTGGCCTCAGGCATCATTCAAAAGTCAAGGCCATCCCAGGACATCCACCCGGCGCGAAGCGGTTAACAAAGATAGGAGAACCCCTGGTGGTGGACGTTAAAGGCACGTACAGCCATAAAATATAGTAAGAACAGTTTTGTTTATTTATTGAATTGATATAAAATCATATGGAAATAAAAGTAGTTTATTACAAGTCACGACAAATTGTACAGTACAGTGAAGCACCTATACAAGATCAGCTACAAAGATGATCACCCTACGCGTTTCGGAGCTACATATAGTCTCCTTCTTCAGGGGTGGAGATACAGCATGAGATATAATTCTAGTGAAGAATATAAATGACAGGGTATTAGAACGGGAACACGGTGGACCAAAAATAGTCATATATTATTATCTCTGTTAGTACTTACATAGCCAGATAAAGTGTCATGTGAGTATAACACGCTATTCAATTAAAAAACAGCAGACCAGGTTAGATGGAAAACGTGGCTTCCCAGTATCCGAGGCTTCCATGAAAGAGGGATGGTGATAAACGTAGTAATGGGATGTATAGAGGTTTATAATCTTTTATAGTTTAACCGCTTCAGCCCCCAGAAGATATTACCCCCCCCCCCTCCTGACCAGAGCACTTTTTGCGTTTCGGCACTGCGTCACTTTAACTGACAATTGCGCAGCCGTGCGACGCTGTACCCAAACAAAATTGACGTCCTTTTTTTCTACAAATAGAGCTTCCTTTTGGTGATATTTGATCACCTCTGCGTTTTTTTTCTTTTTGCGCTATAAGCAAAAAAAAAAAGAGCGTCAATTTTGAAAAAAAAAAAAGCAATATTTTTAACTTTTTGCTATAATAAATATCTATAGTATATAATATATATATATATATATATATATATATATATATATATATATATATATATATATATATATAAAAAAACCCTTTCCAGACTGATAGATCTCATTTACTTTCTTTCTCAATTGTTCCTGAATTTCTTTGGGTCTCGGCATGATGTGTAGCTTTTAAGGATCTTCTGGTGGACCTTACTGTGTCAAGCAGCTCCTATTTAAGTGATGCCTTGATTGTGAACAGGTGTGGCAATAATCAGGCCTGGGTGTGGCTAGAGAAATTGAACTCAGGTGTGGACAACCACAGTTATAGTATGTTTTAACAAGGGGGGCAATCACTTTTTCACACAGGGCCATGATGGTTTGGATTTTTTTTCACCTTTAATAATAAACACCTTCATTTACAAATTGCATTTTGTGTTTACTTGTGTTGTCCTTGACTATTGTTTAAATTGGTTTGATGTTCCGAAACACTTAAGTGTGACAAACATGCAAAGGAACAGGAAATGAGGAAGGGGGCAAACACTTTTTCACACCACTGTATGTGCTCCTCTGTACTGAGGGGGGGGGGGGGGATCTGTACTGGGGGAGGGCTTGTACTGACTGGGGGAAGGAGATCTTTACTAGTAGGAGGGGGAGATCTGTACTGAGGGGGATTTTGTCTATGACAGGGAGGTATTTTCCTGTCGTACTCTGTCAACTGACCTGTCCATTATGCATTCCTGCATTGATAGGCAGTGAGGCTGCATTGATGGGTACAGTGAGGATGCATTGATGGACACAGAGAGGCTTCATGGACTGAATCAGAGGCTACATTCATGGGCACAGTGAGACTGCATTGATGGGCTCACTAAGGCTGCATTTGATGGGCACAGTGAGGCTGCATGTATGGGCACAATGAGGCTTCATGGACTGGCTCAGAGGCTACATTGATGGGCACAGTAAGGCTGCGTTGATGAGCCCAGTGAGGCGAAATTGATGGGCATTGGTGAGGCTGCATTGATCTCTTGTATCATGTCCCTAGTCTCTGACCATCTCTTGTACCATGTCTGCAGTCTTTGACCATCTCTGTATCATGTCTATTTCCCGGTAGGCCGCCTGCCCTGGGGCCACTTTGAGCTAAGCTGTGGCTGCAGGGCTCACTTACCTCCTCCCCCTCTTGTCTACATGTCACGGAGCTGAGTCTGAAATGTTCGGCCGGTCTGTGACAAAAGTCCCTCCTCCTAGACCAGCTCATGTGATAATCGCATTGAGGCTGCATTGATGGGCAGTGAGGCTGCATTGATGGTACGGTAAGGCTGCATTGATGGGTACAGTGAGGCTGGATTGATGGGTATAGTGAGGCTGCATTGATGGGCAGTGAGGCTGCATTGATGGGTACAGTGAGACTGCATTGATGGGCACAGCGAGGCTTCATGGACTGGCACAGAGGCTACATTGATGGGCACAGTGAGGCTGCATTGATGGGCTCAGTGAGGCTGCATTTGATGGGCACAATGAGGCTGCATGGATAAGCACAGTGAGGCTTTATGGACTCGCTCAGAGGCCACATTGATGGGCACAGTGAGGCTGCATTGATGGGCCCACTGAGGCTGCATTTGATGGGCACTGGTGAGGCTTCATGGACTGGCTCAGAGGCTACATTGATGGGCACAGTGAGACTGCATTGATAGGCAGTGAGGCTGCATTGATGGGTACATGAGGATGCATTGATGGGCACAGTGAGGCTGCATGGATGGGCGCAGTGAGGCTTCATGGACTGGCTCAGAGGCTACATTGATGGGCACAGTGAGGCTGCATTGATGGGCCCACTGAGGCTGAATTTGATGGGCACTGGTGAAGCTTCATGGACTGGCTCAAAGGCTACATTGATGGGCACAGTGAGACTGCATTGATAGGCAGTGAGGCTGCATTGATGGGTACAGTGAGGATGCATTGATGGGCACAGTGAGGCTGCATGGATGGGTGCAGTGAGGCTTCATGGACTGAATCAGAGGCTACATTCATGGGCACAGTGAGACTGCACTGATGGGCCCACTAAGGCTGCATTTGATGGGCACAGTGAGGCTGCATGGATGGGCACATGAACTGGCTCAGAGGCTACAAGGATGGGCACAGTAAGGCTTGCTTTGATGAGCCCACTGAGGCTGCATTTGATGGACACTGGTGAGGCTGCGTTGATCGCTTCTATCATGCCCGTAGTCTCTGACCATCTCTTATACCATATCTGCAGTCTCTGACCATCTCTGTATCATGTCTACATATCTTACCATCTTTAGAATCATGTCCTCAGTCTCTAACCATCTCCTGTACCATGCCCGCAGCCTCTGACATCATAGATGGCTGGATCTTGTAGTCTCACCAAATGGAAATTCATAGATACATGTATGAAATACAAAAAGGCAACTCCTCATGGTGTAGTATTTAAAACCGGGGTGAATTTATTTCATAAAATACAGCCAGTGTACTCACATTTCATTAGATAAAGGCAAGCATGTCAGAAGCTAAAATATGTCATGGATATCAATTGTTTCCAACCACAAAGATGGCCGCGGCTGGCATGTTACAACATCATGATGTCAGAGCTCCACCCCATTCATCCTTCATCCTTTACACCTCCATGACGACCACTGCCTTGCTAAAGAAGCTGAGGGTAAAGGTGATGGACTGGCCAAGCATGTCTCCAGACCTAAACCCTATTGAGCATCTGTGGGACATCCTCAAACGGAAGGTGGAGGAGCGCAAGGTCTCTAACATCCACCAGCTCCGTGATGTCATCATGGAGGAGGGGAAGAGGACTCCAGTGGTGACCTGTGAAGCTCTGGTGACCTCCATGTCCAAGAGGGTTAAGGCAGTGCTGGAAAATAATGGTGGCCATACAAAATATTGACACTTTGGGCCCAATTTGGACATTTTTACTTAGGGGTGTACTGACATTTGTTCCAAGCAGTTTAGACATTAATGGCTGTGTGTTGAGTTATTTTGAGGGGACGGCAAATTTACACTGTTATACAAGCTATACACTCACTACTTTACATTGTAGACAAGTGTCATTTCTTCAGTGTTGTCACATGAAAAGATAGAAGAAAATATTTACAAAAATGTGAGGGGTGTACTCATTTTTGTGAGGTACTGTAGATATCTGGAATGCTGTATGGCATGGAACACTGAGTGTATTAGTAGCTAGATATCTGTTATGTCCCATGAAATGGCACACTGGGTGTAGTAGCACCTAGATATCTGGAATGCCCTATGGCATGGCATACTGGGTATAGTAGCACCTAGATATCGAGAATGCCCCATAAAATGGTACAGTGTGTATAGTAGCTCCTACATATCTGGAATGCCACATGCAATGGTACATTGAGTGTAGTATTACATAGATATCTGGTATGACCCATGAAATGGCATACTGGGTGTAGTAGTAACTAGATATCTGGAATGCCCCATGGTTTGGCATACTGGGTGTAGTAGTAACTAGATATCTGGAAGGCCCCATGGTTTGGCACACTGCGTGTAGTAGTAACTAGATATCTGGAATGCCCCATGGTTTGGCATACTGGGTGTAGTAGTAACTATATATCTGGAAGGCCCCATGGTTTGGCACACTGGGTGTAGTAGTAACTAGATATCGGGAACGCCCCATAAAATGGTACAGTGGGTATAGTAGTGCCTACATATCTGGAATGCCCCATGCAATGGTACACTTAGTGTAGTATTACATAGATATCTGGAATGACCCATGAAATGGCATACTGGGTGTAGAAGTAACTAGATATCTGGAATGCCCCATGGTATGGCACACTGGGTGTAGTAGTAACTATATATCTGGAAGGCTCCATGATTTGGCACACTGGGTGTAGTAGTAACTAGATATCGGGAATGCCCCATAAAATGGTACAGTGGGTATAGTAGTGCCTACATATCTGGAATGCCCCATGCAATGGTACACTTAGTGTAGTATTACATAGATATCTGGAATGACCCATGAAATGGCATACTGGGTGTAGTAGTAACTAGATATCTGGAATGACCCATGAAATGGCATACTGGGTGTAGTAGTAACTAGATATCTGGAATGACCCATGAAATGGCATACTGGGTGTAGTAGTAACTAGATATCTGGAATGTCCCATGGTATGGCACACTGGGTGTAGTAGTAACTAGATATCTGGAAGGCTCCATGGTTTGGCACACTGGGTGTAGTAGTAACTAGATATCTGGAAGGCTCCATGGTTTGGCACACTGGGTGTAGTAGTAACTAGATATCTGTAATGCCCCATGGTATGGCATATTGGGTGTAGTAGTAACTAGATATCTGGAATGTCCCATGGTATGGCACACTGGTCAAAGGAACACTTGAGGATTTTACAGCTAACTATATTTATGCCAGAGAGGAGATGTCAAATATGTGTGATATCTTTCCAAGTGACAGTTATTTGTTGACTATATTAAACTAGTGCTGACAAAAAAAAAAGCAACAAAGAACATTTCAAATTGCCCAAAACAGCTCAGCGTTGACCTTTGGTACATTTCTGATCGCTATAAAACCATTCTTGGTGAGGACATGGGGCAACACATTGGCAACGATCACTATTGTGGAGGTTAAAAAACACTGGCACTGACCTATAGTGCAAAAAAAAAAAAAACACTTGCACTGATCACTAGTTGGGATGGGTGGTTAGAAAACACGGGCATTGACCACCGATACGGGAGGACGTAAAATAAAAAAAAAGAACCTTGTGGTGCCCACCACTTACTAGTGGAAGGGAGTCAACGAGTGCTAAAAGTCCACGGTTAGTGGGGCCGCAAATTACTTGCCTTGCCTCGGGGTGCCGACAACCGACGATACACCACCGATGGGTCTTTTCGGTTAGCTTCACGGTTGCCATACTACCAAAATATGGAATGTTGTAAATGATATATTTGTAATGTGTTTCATAATAAACTGGATGTCGTTATGGACTTCTATAGCGCACAGATGATGGATGATTCACGTTGACAAAGAAATACGGTGAGGATTCTGTGGACTCCCGCGTCTCAACCATTAAGTTGATTTATGTATTTTTACCATTCCTTGTGTTGCAGGACGGGTCTAATTAGCATGAGCCTTGTACGGTGACTGACTGAGGCAGGTACGGCAGAAGAGGCTCTTCCGATGATTAATTGTATCAGATATATTTATATAACAAACAACACATATTTATAGACGGACTCATGTGACGAAGTGCGGTATGTGAAGATCGGTCTGCGATGTACGTGTGTCAGGACCGTGCTGGGATAGATTATTTATCACACGGTGACGGTAAAAACGTTGATTGTGGCAGCTGCCGCCACCATCCCCTATTCATGTGTCCGGCCCCTTTCAGGGCACAGGGCGCATGAGTTACAGCGGCCGGGGTTTTTTTTTTTTAAGCACCTGATTAGATCCAGAGGCTCTAATAATCTTCAAAATAGGGTGGGCTTGGGTCGCTATGACACCAACCAAGTGTGTTACAACAGCGAATGAACATTCGCTGTTGAAACACTGATCCTCAATCCGGCCAATCAGAAGCAGATGTGAAACATGTTCCATTTCTAAAGTCTGATGGATTTTTGCAAATCAAAAGTCCGCTGCAGCCCACACACGATCGAATGGTCTGCCGGAATCGTTCCGTCTGACCTTTGATGTCGAAAAGTCCGGTCGTGTGTACGCGGCATTACTGATTTCATGGTTTCTGACAATCGCAACTCTTGCTGCAGACTATTCCTTCCTCTTCCACCAGCACAACTCTCTACAGTAGGCACAGATAGCATGTGGTTAGGCCTGACTGGTTTCAGCCAGGCCTTAGCAACAGCCCTTTGCAGGCAGGGATCGCGGGCCCCTTTGGTGTAGTAAGAAAACTGGAAAGTTCTGGATCTAGCTGCCCTAGGTGGACTACTGATCCCAGTCAGCCCTCTTCAGGCCCTGCTGTAGCTGCCTGTCTCCACTGCCCATGGCATCACAGTCTCTTCTGCTTGCTCTGTATCCATCTCAGACTGCACACTCCCAGTCCATTCCGGCATTCCTCCCCAGCTCTCCCAACTGTGCCTGTCACTCACCGACACCAGGTGGATCCCTCCTGGAGACTTTGAAAGGCAGTGCCTTCCACTGTCCTCTCCTGCTCCTGGTCAGGATGCCCCTGTGGTTTGTATGAGGGTCCCTTCCACTCCTGAGATCTAGGCCAAAGGTCACCCCCCCCCCAGACTGGGGAACTTCCTCAAAGGCCACGACAGCTAGTACTCCATCTCCCAGTTCTTCCACCGACAACTCCTCCCCAGCTGGGCTGACCCTGGGTATTTAAGGAGGCCTGCCCCCTGCCAATCCAGCTTGTGGGTTAGTTAGGGCTCCCTAGAACACCCAAGACAGCCTCACCTCTCTTCCCCTCCTTCCTTCTAGAAGATTCTAGAACCAGAAGGGAGGTAACCGAAAGATGATGCTGTCTGTAAGTCACCAGCCTACTCTGAGCCACTCCCAGCCTACTCAGATCAAAACAAACAGGCGTGCCCAAATTTACCTGCTCTTACAGAAAAAACTCTAACTAGCACCTACACTAGGTAGAGGGTGCTGCACTTGCATATTTATTTTCTCTCCACATGCCTCACTTTGCACTTATGTATGTGTTTCCCTTTTCACTCTATCAAAATAGTAGGATGTGGATCTTTGTTGCTAGAAGTCTAGGGAGAGGATATGTGGCCATTAGGTTCCTTCTTCCCCTGCTTTCAGGGGTTGCTCTTTGGGAAACCCTTCCACTTAGTGCTCTTTGGTCAGCTTCAGGTGACCATGAGGAGTGGGGTCCGCTGGGCCTTTTGGCAAGGGGGAACTGGGTGTGCCGTAACCCTGTCAGAATTTGTGTGCCACGGGGGGTGGGGTCAATGAAGGAACCTTCCTCCTCAAGGGCGGACTGTAAGACACACCCTAAGTGCACGTTTTTTTGCGCACCGCAGGCTTGTAGAAAAATAAAAAGAACCGGGCATGAATTCAGGTGAAATCCTGATCTGCAAAGATGTTCTAGTTCACTGAAAGGAATCAATCATTTCCTGAAGAAGGGGTCAACAAGAACCGCCTCCATATTTCTCCAAGCTTAAGGTACGATTAATATATCACTCTTAGGTTTTATGCATATCAATTCATCGCAGCACAGGGCAAACAACTGTTACTTCTTCTGAGTTGTCAGAAACCTTGCTGGATGCCAAGGTTCTGCTTTCATCCCCTGCAAATAGTCAAATATCATTGCGGTGATAAAAAAGAATTAAAATAAAAAAAATATATATCTTTGGTCTCTGGAAGGGTAAAATGGTCTACAAGCATTTCGACAAGCCTTTGACAACTGCTACTTCTCCATGTACAGATTTCCTAATATATTTTTGCTTCCAGTTTTATTACTCCCCGAGGCAAAAGGTTTAGTTCAAAGACACAGCAAACTTTTTTTTTCTACTCTATACTGGATTTCATTTTGTCTGAAGTATTCGTAACAGACTGCATGGGATGAGAAAAAAATATATATATATATCACACCCTCTCAGAAGTGGAACTGATAAAAAGTACATTTCAGAAGAAGAAATATTAAGCATAAGGCAGAGAAGGAAATGTACAGTACCACAATGACGTGTGATTTTTGTTCAGGAAAGCTTTAGTAAAATGTAGATATTCAGTTCTTTATCCCAACCCAATGGCCTGACCATATTGGAAGGTACATATCTTTTTAAAAGCAATCAAGGTCCTTGAGTCTAACCCAACAGTCTTGTGATGCAAGAAGAATTAAAGTTCATGATTCTAACGCATCCGACTGGTCATATTGGAACATACAGTATGTATCTTTTCGAAGAGCAATCTGGGTCCTTTATCCTAACAAAATGGTCTGGCCATATTGGAAGGTATAAATCCTAAAAAAGCAGTAAAGGTCCACAATCCTAAACCAGTGGTCTGGCCATATCTTATGAAGAGCAATCAGAGACCTTTATCCTAGCCCAATGGTCTGGCCATATATTAAGGTCTATATCTTATAAAGAGCAAGCAGGATCCTTGATCCTAAACCAATAGTCTGGTCATATTCAAAGGTAAATATCTTGAGAAGAGCATTCAAGGTTAGACTTGTGCACAACGGAAAATTTTGTTTAGTTTCGGTTCGTTGTCATTCGTAAAATACATAATTTCGTTCTGTTATATTCGTTATGTTACGTTAATACGTTTTCGGATAATTCGTTATTATTCGTAGAGTGTCTAATTCATTTGTTCGTATTCGTTGAAATTCGCTATCTATTTTCATTAGATCTTTAAAGAATTACCGAATCATGTCGAATTAATTCAAATTCATTAGTTATATTTCTTTCGTATTCGTTATTTTTTTATTCGGACATTCAAATGCATCCGAATGTCCAAAAGAGGCAAAATTCGGCTGAATTTCGATTTGTTACAAAACGAATTGCACAAGCCTACTGGCCATATATTAAGGTGTATATCTTATAAAGAGCAAGCAGGATCCTTGATCCTAACCCAATAGCCTGGTCATATTGAAAGGTAAATATCTTGAGAATAGCATTCAAGGTCCTTGATACCAACACAATGGTCTGGCCATATTAAAAGGTATATATCTTGTGAAGATCAATCAAGGTCATTGATACTAACCCAATGGTCTAGCAATATTGGAGAGTAACATAGTATCTGATGAAGAGTAATCAAGGTCCTTGATCCTAACCCAATGGCCTGGCCATATTGGAGGGTATATATGTGAGAGAGAAAAAAAAACAATCATGGTTCATGGTTCAATGGTCTAGCCATATTGAAAAGTATACTGTATCTCTTATATAAAGCAAGGGCACATGTCCCTATTGTAAGGTGTATATCTGTCAGGGCTGGGCTCAGCCCCTCCTTCTCTGAGCTGGCCGCTCAGCTGTCGGCTAATTTCCAACTCCCATCTCTCTCCACAGTTACTCAGCTGTCGGCTAATTGCCAGCTCCCATCTCTCTCCACAGTTACTCAGCTGTTGATGATATCCTGCTTGCCAGTCCTGCCTACTTAAGCCCTCCAGTCCAGAGGATCTCTGCCTTCGCCTTGGTCAACATCACAGAAACTCCTGCGTTCCTGTTCAAGACTTGCTTTGTTGTCATCCCTTCTGGCTCCAGATCCTACTTGCTGTTCCACTACATTGATCCCTGACTTCTGCCTTGTCTGACTATCCATTTACTGAACTTTGGCTATGTTTTGACTAAGTTTGTTCTTTTTTACTTTTATTATTAAACGAGTGTGATTTAACTGTATCTCTGTCTCAGCCTGATTTGATGGTTTATGAAAATATCGTATGAAGAGCAATCAAGATCCTTGATCCTAACCCAATGGTCTGGCCACATTGAAAGGTGTATATCCTTTGAAAAGCATTCAAGGTCCTTGATATTAAAGGGGTTGTAAACCCTCATGCACTGACTGGTCCCCTAGCGCCTCGTTTTATTTACCTCTCTTCACGGGGTCCCAGCTCTTAATTGGATAGATTGATAGCAGTGCAGCCATTGGGTCCCGCTGCTGTCAATCAAATCCAATGATGCAGGTGCCGGGGGGTGGGGCAGAGTCCGGCTTTCGTGTCTATGGACGCAAATGCTGGACTCGGGAGCGCGGCCACAAGGTAACCCCCCGGGAGATCGGGTAGGAGCCGCGGAGGGACCCCAGAAGAGGATGTCCAGGGCCATTCTGCAAAATGAGCTGCACAGTGGAGGTAAGTATGATATGTTTGTTATTTTAAGAAAACAAAAAACAAACCTTTACAATCACTTTAACCCAATGGTCTGGCCATATTGTAAGGTGTATATCTTTTGAAAAGCAGTCAAGTTCCTCGATCCTAATCAAATGGTCTGGCCATACTGGAAGGTATATGTGTGATGAAGATTAATCAAGGTCCTTGATCCTAACTCAATGGTCTGGCCATATTGAAAGGTATACTGTATATCTTATGAAGAGCAATTAGGGTCTTTGATAATAACCCAATGGTCTGGCCATATTAGATGGTCTATATCTTATAAAAAGCAATCAGAGATACTGATCCTAACCCAATGGTCTGGCCATATTGGAGGGTATACCTTGCAAAAAGCAAACAATGTCCTTGATTCTAATGACGTGTACACACAATCGGAATTCTCGTTGGAAAAAGCTCTGATGGTTTTCCTGACGGAATTCCGACGGAATTCGGCTCAAGCTGTCTTGCCTACACACGGTCACATCAAATTCCAATCATTTATAACGCGGTGACGTACAACACGTACGATGTGACTAGAAAAAGGAAGTTCAATAGTCAGTAGCCAATAGCTTCTGTCTCGTAGTTGAATCTGAGCATGTGTGATTTGTGTCGGAATTGCATACACACAATCGGAATTACCGATAGAAGTTTTTCCGTTGGGAAAATTGAGAACATGCTATCAATTTTTGGCTGGCGGAAATTCGGACAGCTAAATTCCGATGGAGCATACACACCGTCGCATTTTCCGATGAAAAGCTCTCATCGGTCTTTTTCTGGATAGAATTCCGATCGTATGTACGCGGCATAACCCAATGGTCTAGCCATATTGGAAGGTATATATCTTGTGAAGAGTAATCAAGGTCCTTGATTCTAACCCAATGATTTGGCCATATTAGATGGTATATATCTTTAAAAAAAAGCAATCAGAGACCCTGATCCTAAATCAATGGTCTGGCCATAATGGAAGGTGTATATCTTTTGAAGAACAATCAGGATCCTTGAACCTAACCCAATGGTCTGACCATATTGGAAGGTATACTGTATATCTTATGAAGAGAAATTAGGGTCCTTGATAATAACCCAATGGTCTGGCCATATTAGATGGTCTATATCTTATAAAAAGCAATCAGAGATCCTGATCCTAACCCAATGGTCTGGCCATATTGGAGGGTATCTCTTGTGAAGAGCAAACAATGTCCTTGATTCTAACCCAATGATCTGGCCATATTAGATGGTATATATCTTATAAAAAAAAAATAATCAGAGACCCTGATCCTAAACCAATGGTTTGACCATAATGGAAGGCGTATATCTTTTGAAGAGCAATCAGGATCCTTGAACCTAACCCAATGGTCTGACCATATTGGAAGGTAATCAGGTCCTTGATCCTAACCCAATGGTCTGGCCATATAGGAAGGTAATCAGGTCCTTGATCTTAACCCAATGGTCTGGCCATATTAAAATGGGCATATTATTCCCGGAATGGACAGTGAAAAAAAAAAAAAATCAAACACCTCTGCATTCTTCAAAAGATCAGGTAAAATTTGAAGACTACATTCTTTCTGATGTTCTGTCAAGATTCGAGGCACCATCTTTGCGGAAATCTTTCTCATTCCCAAATACTCCATTCGAACCTGCCACACTGTTTCCCTATTCATGGTCAATTCTTCTGCCATTATTCGCACACACACACTCAATCTTCGATCTGAGCGTACAAGGGTTTGCATTTGCATCCGCCCTTTGTGTATTTGGCTGCCCTCTTCCTGCGTCATTGTGGACATCTTCCCGCCCCTCCCTAAACCTTTCAAACACACTTTATTTCTACATGAGATGTGTTCACCATAAGCCCTTTGAGCTAAAGTTTCACTCTACTTTTGCCAATTTGGCACGCAAAAATTGGAAGGCATATACTGTATATGCATGGTTAGATTGATCCAAGCTCTAAAGACATCCATACCTGGAATTCATATTAAAAGCCCCGCCACGCATGAAAATACAATTACTAATTGCTGAAGGGGGTCATTTGCCACTCATTAACAATAGTCTGGCGTTGGTCAAACTGACGCGCTCTTAAATAATGCAGTTTTCGATGATAACAGGTTTATTGATGCAAAAAAAAAAAAAGAAAGTCAAAAGGGGACAGAGAAGAACCTTCATGAAACGATGAAAGCGTCTATTATCAGGCGGAACATAAGTGGCGGCATATTTATTGACATGTCATTGAAAACCCAGTAAAAAGCTACTTCTAGCCTCGAATAATTACCTCTAACGCACAACTAAAATCATATAAAGGACCAATAAACAGAGAGAAAGTAAAGGACCCTCAACAGTATTCTCCTAACAAGACAAAGTTAGCTTTATTCATAAATGTATTCCATGGATGTTAACAGCGTTGTCAAGGTTTTTAAGGC